>NC_084489.1:85365576-85670961 GCF_030035675.1 Rhineura floridana | reverse complement strand
TTGGGATGACGCTTGTTGATTAGCATCTAACGCTCCTGCCACCTTTGAGGAAAACAGCTTCCCTTTTTGTGGCCTTGTGTCATTGCCTGTGTGAGAGGAGGGAGGGAAGGTCGTACGTGTCCGCCACACATAGGTGTCCAGGCTGGCCCTCAGAACACATACATCAGATGCGTACCAGGCACATCAGAAAGTCGTAATGGGAGACTCAAGACTTATGAACATGTCACCTTTGGGCCTACAGCACTGATGTTCAACGTGTGTTCTGGGGACGCTTCAAGGATCTTGAATGAGGCCAGTAACGGTGGACAAGTGGTGGACAAGAGGACCATTCAGCCATCACCATCCTCTTCCCCTACAATGCACAATGGCAGAAGGAATGTTGGGAATGTTTGCAGACACATCATGCAGAAGTGACCCAATGGGCCTGGTCAGAACAGAACAGAGTGTGCACCCTCGGATGCTTTCCAAGAATGTTTTGCAACACTCATGAGGAGGCAGCGTGTCAGGTATACATGGGTTTCCTAAGCAGGCAGGTACATCCGGGAGAGGTCCCTCAATGGTAGAAGGTTGAAAGCAACTCACATACCATTTCATGCTTGTGGGCTTCCCAGAGGCACCTGTGAGAACAGGATGTTGGACTAGATGGGCCACTGGCCTGATGTAGCAGGACTGTTCTTAGGCGCCTGTGTTGATTGGTTTCATGCTACCATATCAAATGAGAACTTTCAGAGAAAAGTGGATGCAGTAGAAACTTTCCACGGTTTTTTTCAATCCCAAAGGACAGTCAGTCAATCATTGGCTATCAGTCACGGTGACTATGGGACTCTCTGAGTGCCCATTGCTGTGGAGCAAGAGTTTATAACCTTCACGCTCTGCTTGTGAACGTCCTAGTAGCATCTGGCCTACCACTGTGAGAGGCAGGATGTAAGTCTAAATGGACCTTTCGTCTCATCCAGCAGGAATACCAGTCTCTGGGGGGAAAGAGGGGGAGAGTGCTATTGCCCTAACATCTGGCTTGTGGGCTTCTCACAGTGGCCAACCAGATGCCTACAGGTAG
The DNA here is from genome assembly GCF_030035675.1 of Rhineura floridana. Classification (NCBI taxonomy): domain Eukaryota; kingdom Metazoa; phylum Chordata; class Lepidosauria; order Squamata; family Rhineuridae; genus Rhineura; species Rhineura floridana. The sequence continues at coordinate 85,669,904 of NC_084489.1, read as the reverse complement.
CCCACAAGCACAGAGCTTGGAAAAGTTACTTTTTTGAACTACAACTCCCATCAGCCCCAGCCTTCATGGCCACTGGATTGGGCTGATGGGAGTTGTAGTTCAAAAAAAGTAACTTTTCCAAGCCCTGCGCAAGCAGGACCGGAGCACAACAGTGCTCCCTCCTCCTGCGGTTTCTAGCAAGTGGTGTTTGGAGGCATGTCGCCTCCAAAAGTGGAGGTAGAACATAGCCATGATGGCTGGTAGCCACTGATAGCCTTTGTCTTCCATAAATTTGCCTAATTCTCTTTTAAAGCCGACCACGTTGGTGGCCATCATCACTATTACTTGTGGGAGCAAATTCCATAGTGTAATAACTATGTGCTGTGTGAAGTAGTCTGTCCTGAATCTTCCAACATTCAGCTTCATTGGATGACCCCGTTCTGAGAGAGGGAGAAAAACATTTCTATATCCATCCCATGCATAATTTTATGCACTTCTGTCATGGGTCATCACTAGTGCTACCCACTTCATAATGAGAAGCTTTTGCTGAGACTTGTAAGCTATCAAAACAGAAAAAGAAAAGGTGATATAGCTTCAAGGTACATGATGCAGCAGTTGTGCTTAACCTATGGTCGTCTATGTTCGGTCAGTAGCGGAATGGGACCTTATCCCAGTTTGCGTCTGTGTTGGAATTGCTTTTTAATATGTTTTTAAACTTTTTAAAAAAGCAATATGTTTTTAACCTTTTTTTAAGACGTCTTGAAAGCTTTTAAAAAATGTTTTTAAAGATGTTTTGTTTTAATGTATTTTAAAGTCTTTGTTTTTATGATGTTTTAAAGTGTTTTTAAGTGCTTTGTTTGCCGCCCTGGGCTCCTGCTGGGAGGAAGGGCGGGATATAAATCAAATATAAATAAATAAATAAACTCCCGTCAGCCCCAGCCAACATAGTGACTATGCTATGGAGTGGTTAAGCCTGGCAGTCCATGGTGATGACAACCTTACTTCAGCCATAAAGTCATCAGGTGACCCTGGTGAAGAAGCCATTCTCCCTTAGCATCCTCCCTCCCACGCCTGCAACACTAGAGTAATAACTCTGACCTGCCTTACTGGGTTGTTGTAAGAACTGTATAAATGCTCAGCATGATAATCATAATTCTGAGAACATCTCTGTGTTCCCAATTAATGCTCAAACATTAAATATATGACTCTGTAGTTAAACTGATTTCAATATGATTTACATCAAAGTAAGTAAGATTTCAGCTTTAATTAAAATTCTATTTTAGGATTCTTTTATTTTAAATATCTAGATGTAATCTAGATGTGGCTAAAACCTGGAGTCATTTATTTGTTTAATTGTGAACAATATCTGGAAGCCTACCTGATCTATCATATAGAAGCAGGTCTTCCACAGGGACAAATTACCTTTAACAGCAACAAGTTGGTTTTAGAGCGCGTGGTCGCTCGCCAACTCCAGGCTCTCTTGGATGAAACTGATTATCTGGATCCATTTCAATCGGGCTTTCGGCCGGGGTTTGGTACAGAAACGGCCTTGGTCGCCCTGTATGATGACCTCTGTCGGAAGAAAGACAGAGGGAGTGTAACTTTGTTGGTTCTCCTTGATCTCTCAGCAGCTTTTGATACCATCGACCATGGTATTCTTTTGGAGCGACTCTCGGATTTGGGAGTTGGAGGCACTGCTTGGCAGTGGCTGTGCTCCTATCTTGAGGGTCGTCTCCAGAAGGTGGTGCTTGGGGAGCATTGCTCGAGTCCCTGGGTACTCCAGTATGGGGTCCCGCAGGGCTCAGTTCTGTCCCCCATGCTCTTTAATATCTATATGAAGCCGCTGGGCGAGGTCATTAGGAGATTTGGAGTGCGTTTCCAGCAATATGCTGATGATACGCAACTCTACTTCTCCTTTTCATCTTCTTCAGGTGAGGCTGTTGATGTATTAAACCGCTGCCTGGCCGTGATAATGGACTGGATGAGAGCCAGTAAACTGAAGCTCAATCCTGACAAGACTGAGATGCTGTTGGTTGGGGGGCTCTCTGCCCGGATGGCTGATGTCCGACCTGCCCTAGATAGGGTTACACTCCCCCTAAAGGAGCAGGTCTGTAGTTTGGGGATTTTATTAGATCCGCTCCTGTCACTTGAGGCTCAGGTAGCCTCGGTGGCACGGAATGCGTTCTACCAGCTTCGGCTGGTAGCCCAACTACGACCCTATCTGGACAGGGAGAATCTCGCCTCAGTTATCCATGCTCTGGTAACCTCTAGATTGGACTACTGTAATGCACTCTACGTAGGGCTACCTTTGAAGACGGTTCGGAAACTTCAGCTAGTGCAGAATGCTGCGGCCAGAGTTCTTACTGGGACAAAGAAATTTGACCATATAACACCTATTCTGGCCCAACTGCACTGGCTACCAATATGTTTCCGGGCCAGATTCAAAGTGTTGGTTCTTACCTATAAAGCCTTAAACGGCATCGGACCGCAATACCTGGTGGAACGCCTCTCCCGCTATGTGCCTACCCGTTTGCTTCGCTCGACCGCGAAGGCTCTTCTCCGGGTTCCGACTCATAAGGAGGCCCGGAGAACGATAACTAGATCTAGAGCCTTCTCAGTGGTGGCCCCCGAATTATGGAATGCCCTCCCTGACGAGATACGCCTGGCGCCTTCTCTTCTATCTTTTCGGCGCCAGGTAAAAACCTACCTCTTTGCCCAGGCATTTTAAATGCATTTTAAGCTTAAACTTTGTAATTGAAATTCTTATTTTAATCTTTTAATCTTGTGCTTAAATATGTTTTATAACTGTATAAAGAAATTCACACTTGCTCGTATTTTAAACGTATTTTATTCTGTTGTACACCGCCCTGAGAGCTCAATGCTATAGGGCGGTCTAAAAATGTAAATAAATAAATAAATAAATGTTCAATAGGAGACTTTACCAATGTGAAGATGCAATGTTGTCCCCAGAACAAATGCTGTGGGACTTTTCCAGGTGGTGAAGGGAGATGATGCTAACCTTGATTTCCAGAACAGCAACACTTGAGCCAGCTCCGGGCACTTCCTTGGGGGAGGTCTCTGGCTGGCATTTGGGACAGGGGTAAAAGGAGGTGCCGTTGCGAACCTTTCTCTGGGGGCGACAGCAGCAGAAGTTATAACATTTGAGCTCAGGTGGCAAAAATCTTCCTGTATTTTTATACTGGAATGCTCATTATGTTTGTCATTAATTTATATGTTTTAATGGATTGATAGTTTGGTTTATTATGACTTTAGAGATTACGATGTTCATGTAATCAAACTGAGTTATTTGTTGGATTGTTGTGTATTTCAATGATTTAGCATTTGGTTGCTACTCATGTAGTGGTTTGTATTTTTGTTCTGCTGTGTGGCGCTTTGAGCATGTTTTATATGGAAAAGCAGCATACACATTTTAACAACTACAACAAAAGATAGCAAGACCTGCTCTACCATTAGGTAAGGGGAGGTGGCTACCTCAGGAGGCAGATTAGAGGCGAGGCAGTGAAAGTGGTGAAATGTTAGATGATAGAGCAGTGTGTTTCTCCACCTCCAAAGCTAGCGTGCCTCCCACAGCTGTGGTGGAAGATGCTGCCCCATTGCCCTCATTGATGCAAGAGCCTCCATCAGTCTGGTGGAAGATGGGAGGGCACGCCATCTTGTCCTCCGTTTCAGGCAGCAAAATGTCTTGGGCTAGCCCTAAGAGACAGCCAAACTCTGGAGCAGAGCTTGGCAAAGTTACTTTTTTTGAACTACAACTCCCATCAGCCCCAGCCAACATGGCCACTGGATTAGTCTGATGGGAGTTGTAGTTCAAAAAAGTAACTTTGCCAAGCTCTGCTCTGGAGTAGGTTTCTTCTTGTAGAAGGAAGATGTTTGAAGGGGAAATTGGAGGGCATCATCTTGAATATGGCAGACTGAGGAAGGAAAAAGAAGAATTGAAAGTGATTTGAAGGTTGTGTGTCTGAGATAAATGGGAAATAATGGTGTCTGACAGTAAAGATTGTGGGAACAAATGGTTTGGGTGGATTGATATTAAGCAGTAGGTCAACAGCCTTGGAGATATCATAAAAGAAGGACATTTTGGGTTAGAACTGGTCCAGTGGTTCTAAAAGTCCAGTCATAGCTGAGCAAATAAGGGATGGCCCTGCTTATCCTCGTGCCATCTTATTAAATTGTGTCAGAAGCTACCAAAGGTTTACATGTTTTCTAGAACATTCCTTTTCAGTTGGTCCCACTAACACAAATATTTTCAAGAACATTTCTTTCCCATTGGTTCTGTTGACATGGATGTTGTGATATCATGAACTTGGGATGAAAGAAGGATGGGGGGCAGGGTGTTCAGGCAATTAATCATCACTAAAGTTGTGTTTAATAGGAGGGGTGTGTAAAAAAAAATGGTGAGAAACCACTGGCACTGTGAGATATGGTGAATCATTTCAAAGACCTCAGGGATGGTAGGCTGGTCTTAAAATGGAGGTGTCTTCCAGAGATTAGTCAAGCTTTAGTCAGTCAAGTGAGGGCAGTGTACCCTTCACAGGTATATTGCCAAAGTTTCTAATAAAGGATCTGTATTTTCTTTTGGGTTGGGCCTTTTCTGGCAACAGGCAATCCAATGAAAGAATTGAGAACCTCCCAAAGGCCTCAGGCCCTCAACCCAAGCCGGTCATTAACTGTCAGGAATTTCCCTTCCCATAAATCATGGGCCTTAATCATTTGCAAGTAGCTTGAGTTTGCCCCAGTCAGTTTCCCTGGAATCTTTGGAGCACCTTCAACATCAGGAAGTAGCTGAGTCAGGCCCCCAATATTCAAAGCAAATTGTACCATTGGGATGGAAATGTAGAAAGATCAAACATTATATGTTTCCTTCCCTTGTCTGCTACTACAGCAGCACCCACTTGTTCACACACACACACACACACACACTTTCCTGGAGAATGATAACAGTTTGTGATATTGGAGCAAAGCACACTCCCTCTGCCCATCAGCTGATGGGCGGTGGGAGCTCACCTTGCCCCAGATCTATCAAGCAGTTTGCACGGAAACTACTGCTAAAATGGAATGGGAAATCTTCATTTTGGCAGTGGTTTCACCGTAAACCACTTCGTGCTGTTGGAGCCAGGGACGCTACCTTGCTTCAACAAAGGAGCCCTTGGGAACTTACGCTTCAGTTCAAGAGACAGAGGTCACTACAAATTTTATTTTTATTTTGAGAATTTGCATCCCGCCTTTTAGTGCTATTACTGCTACAGTGGCTAAACTTAAAGGAATGCAATGGCATTGCAACAATAAAAAAAGAATAGAAAAATAGATTAAAATGGTGATGATTTATATATGTATTCACTTAATATTTTTATTATTATTTATTTATTAGATTTATATCCCGTCCTTCCTCCCCGTAGGAGCCCTGAGCGGCAAACGAACACTCTAAAACATCATAAAAACAGACTTTAAAATATATTAAAACAAAACATCCTTAAAAACATTTTTAAAAGCTTTTAAAACATCTTTAAAAAAAAAAAAGGTTTAAAAACATATTAAAAAGCAATTCCAATACAGACTGAATGGAATGTTTATACCACTTAATTGTAAATAAAACCTCTGAGTGGTTTACAAAGAATATAAAATATACATTAAAATGGTCATCAATAAAAAGTGAAAAGTTAAAAAAAGTTTTGCAAAAAAATCAGAATGTAAATAAAGCCAACAGTTAAAACAACGTCATAATCTAAAATGAAAAGTTAAAATACACGTCTGGATAAGCTTGCCTAAGCAAGGAAGTTCTTAGAAAGTGCCAAAATGTGTACATGATGATAACAATAATTAATTTCACCAATTCAGCCACTTGGAGGTTTTGATGATTAAGCTGTTTATAAATCCTGTTAAATCAAAACAATAAACCAAGGGTTAAAAGGCCTGGGAGAATAGGAGAATTATAGAACCAGAAGTGGCCTTTGTAGTTTCTTTGTCCAATTCCTTGCTCCGTGCAGGATCTGCAATACAGTATCCCTGACAGATGATCATCCAACCTCAAGTGAATACCTCCAGAAAAGGAAAACCTGCCGCCATCTCTTAAGGTAGCCTATTAGGATGCTTCTCCTAACTTCGAGCCAAAAATCTGCTTCCTTGCCATTTTTACCCTTTGCTTCCAGCCCTGCCCTCTTGGGAGTAACAGAGGACAACTCTCCTCTATCTTCTGCATGACTGCTCTCCAGATATTTGAAGGCTGCTAGCAAGTCCTCAGAGGTCTTCATGAGAGTAGGTGCCAGGCAAGCTTCCCTGCTTTCTGAAGCTGGGATGCCACAACCAAAAAGGTCCTGTCTTATATCATTGCCTGTCTAAACTCAGTGGTGCAAGCACCCAGAAAAGGACCTCTGAAGGTGACATCAGTACAGTAAACAGGTAAATTCTTGTGGGAGAGGGTGGTTCTGGCAAGAAATGACACCCAGCTCCCTGGCGGGAGATGATGATCCTGAGAAAGCTCAGGATGCTTAGGAACAGGGCTGGTTCTAAAGGGCGGCCAGGTTGGGCACTGGCCCGATGGCCCCTGGGGCTACAGGGGGCCCCTCAGCCGCCCCTCCACTCCCCTTCTATAATCCACGCCCCCCACGTCCCCCCACATCTCCCCACTTACCTGTCTGTTATCTTTTACTGTTGTCCTTAATGAAGATGGTGGCCACAGTTTCCCTAAGGTACTGAAGCCCCTGCCACCATCTTAGTTGATGGCAGAGATGCACACGCGTAGCACGCATGCGTGCCATCAACAAAGATGGCGGCGGAGGCTTCATCCCCTTAGGGAAACCGCGGCCACCATCTTCATTAAGGGCAATGGTAAAAGATAGCAGACAGGTAGGTGGGGGGGCTGCGTGCACGCGCAAACGCAAACACAAATGCATACACACGCCAGGGCCCAGGGCAAGCTGATGCCCAAGGGCCCTGGCATTCCTGGAGCTGGCCCTGCTTAGGAATATCTGTTCCACTAAAGGATGGGGCCTGCCTCTCATGTCTCTAATGCGGGAATGGGGACCCTCACCCAAGGCCCAAATGCGGCCCTCCAGACTTCTCTATCTGGCCCTCAGGGCTCTCCTCAGACTGCATCCCTTCCCAGACTACTTTACATGCAGAAGGACCCAGGCTCAAATCCTGGCATCTTCTGGTCGAGCTGGGAATATCTCCTGCCTGAAACTCTGGAAAGCCACTGCCAGTCAGTGCAGACAATACTAAGCAAGATGGATCAATGGTTTGACTCGGTAGAGGGCAGCTTCCTAGTGTTGGAAAAGGCCCTAGCTCAGTGGAAGAGCACCAACGTTGCGCACAGAAGGTTCAGCTCCCAGGTCAGACTGGGAAGGGCAGGCAGCCACTGCCAGTCAGTAGCAGTACTGAGGAAGATGGACCAAGGGGTCTGTTGCACTAAAAGGCAGCTGCCTATTTTCCTGGGTCTGGGCCTTCAGCACAAAGACTGAAGCAGGCAGAGGGTTGGCCAGCTTGGAGAGACGTCCTGGGGCAAGCATGACTTGCTACATGTATTTGGCTTGGGCTACTATGAAAGGCATAGGAAATGGAAATGGATTGCCTTCAAGTTGATCCTGACTTATGGCGACCCTGTGAATAGGGATTTCATGCTAAGCAATATTCAGAGGGGTTTACCATTGCCTCCCTCTGAGGCTAGTCCTCCCCAGCTGGCTAGGGCCTGCTCAGCTTGCCACAGCTGCACAAGCCAGCCCCTTCCTTGTCCACAACTGCCAGCTGGGGGGCAACTGGGCTCCTTGGGACTATGCAGCTTGCTCACAGTTGCACAGGTGGCAGGGCATGTAACCCCTGAGCCACTCCCTGTGGGGGTGATCTTTAGCTGGCCCTTGACACCCAGGAGACACGAGTGGGGATTTGAACTCACAGACTCTGGACTTTCATGGCAACAGATTCCAGGGCAGTTCAAATAATTCAAATAAAAGAACCAAACAGGACAGCGGCAGGAATGGGGTGATGGGAAACCTCAGAGCATGCCCGGGCAAATCGAAACGCTCCACCAACCCGGTGCCTTCCCGTTGTTTTGGACTACAACTCCCATCAGCCCTAGCCTGCATGGGCACCAGGTTGGGGAAGGCGAGTCTAAAAGATAGTAACATGGCAGCAGGGGAGCCTCTCTAGAGGGATAAATCAGGGGTGGGGCACCTGTGTGGCCCTCCAGATGTTGTTGAGAGTCCCACCATTCCTGGCCATTGGCCATGCTAGCTGGGACTGATAGGGGCTGGAGTCCTATCAACATCCGGAGGGCTACAGATTCCCCATTGCTGGGCTAAATGATAGCTAAATGGCAGTATACCTCTGAACACCAGATGCTGGGAATAAATAATGGTGTACGGCAGGGGCAGCCAGCGTGCTGCCCTCCAGGTGTTGCTAGACTACAGCTCCCATAATCCCTGACCACTGGCTAAGCTGCTTGGGACTGATGGGAATTGAAATCCAACAACATCTGGAGGGCCCCACATTGGCTATCCTTGGTATAAGGATATTTGTCTGGCCAGAGTGAAAATAGTTTGCTGGATGGAATAGGCTTTAATCTGATTCAGCAGGGCTCTCCTTAAGTGGAAGGGGCTGTCTTGTGAATCGTGTGATGAGGTCTGTCCCAGACTGAATTTGACTGTGCTTCAAGTTCAGAACTGTACAGATCACCTTTTGCAGCAGGCAACTATGGTGAACCTGTATACTAGGGATGGAGAAACTCGGGCCTGGGCCCAACTGTGGCCCTCCAGGCTTCCCTGTCTGGTCCCCAGGACTCTCCACAGGCCACACCCCCTCCCCAGCCACACCCCTCCCCAGCCCTGCTTAAAGGTTTTTACCTGACGGAAATGTCCTTAAACTCTGATCAGGCTTCTTGCTTGTTTACCTTGATTGGAGAGTGGAGAGAGGGGTGTGAGTGTGTGTAAAAACTAGTCTAGTGTACAAAGACAAAGTTCACATTCGTTGTCCCGCCCACTTTTGCCTCTGGCCTCTGGCCTCTGGTCACACCCACCACTGGCATGTGGTCCCCGGAAGATTCCCCGGAAGGGAATGTAGCCCTTGGGGTGAAAAACGTTCCCCACCCTTGCTGTAGAGGATAAGGTTTTTCTGGCACATTATAAAGCTGAGGAGAGAGGTTTAGAGACAAAGGCTCCAGCTGGTGGAAAATGCCACAGCTAGCCATTGGTGGGGGCAGGCTACCGACAGCACATTACTCCAGTGCTTAAAAGCTTGCCCTGGCTGCCAATAGTCTATTGGGCCAAGTTCAAGGTTCTTGTATTAATTGACAAGGGTCTTAATAACTTGGGTCCACGTTACCTTAAGAACCGCCGATTCCTGGTCACTCAAATCGTCAGGAGACTCTCAGTTAGCGGTCATGCATGGTTCGTATCCACCAGAAGCTGTCCATTCCGTACTGTGGGCCCGATTCTATGAGACTCCCTCAAAGCTAAGATTAGATACCCCCCCTCCCTGTTGAACCCCAGGTGCTTGACAACAATTTTTCTCTTCCAGGAAGCATTTTAAGGACATTCTCTATTTTTATGATGAGTTTTAATTGACTTTAGCCATTGCATATTTTTGAATTTTTATGTACACCACTTAGAAATTCTGGTGATTAAGTGGTATATAAACAGCTCAAATAAATGAATGAATAAATGTATGAATTATTCACTGAGACCAGCTCCATCAACAACCAACATCTCTGGCAACTTTAGATGCAAGATGGGATTCTTCAAACAGCAGGTGGTTTCTGGGCTAAAACGAATTTGCTCTGAAAAGGAGAGTCTCCTTTGTGAAGGATGCTGTCCAGTTGTTCTCCAGATGTTGAATACTATCCAAATATTCTGAGAGGATTTGCAGGTGCTGCATGGTGTCAGTGCTTGATACCTGAGGATCCATATTTTGCAGTATTTGATAGCTGGTATTATTGATAGCTAGCAGGAAATTATCTATTACCAGTGTTTTCAAACTTTCTGCCTTCAAGGAACACTTTCATGATCAACATCTGCCAAGGAACCCCTGACTCCTAATTAGGGATGGATGAGAAATTTGATTCAGTTTGCATTTCAAGCCAAATCTATCAAATTCACACTTTCTAAAACAATATGAGAACTGAAACAACAGCCATCCTTTGAGATTTGCACTTACTTGAATTTTGCAGTGCAGTCTGCCAACCAAACAATGTTTACAACAATGCATATGTTAGGGGAAAGTGTGCATAAAAATGAATATACGAGTGAAAATGACATACAAAAATGCATTGTGTTCGGAAAAATTGCTTGCAAAAATGTACGTTAGTCAAAACTGCATTAAAGTGTGTGTGTGTGTTTGTGTGTTAAGATGAACTTTGCACTAAAATGCTAAAGAATTTTCATGAGTCTTAAAAGAATTGCAAATTGCTGCAGAAATGTGGAGAACTGAATTTAAGATTGGAAAACAGAGAAAGGGAGAGAAGTGAAATTGACAGATCTTTCCATCCTGGCTCTTCACAGAACCTCTGCATGCTGCAGCCAACTCCAGGGCATGTCTTCATTTAGTTCACAGCTGATAGCCTAGGCACTCTCCATCATTCTTTGTGAACTGAGAGTGTGTCCCAGAATAAGGGTTGACTGACGTCAGTCCCATGGGATGTACTTTGCTTTTTGCTAGCAAACCGGGGCAGAGGTAAATGCAAAAACATGGCTCATGTCATGTGGCCCTTGAACAAATGGGCAGGAATTAGGGATGAGGGAGAAATTTGATTCAGTTTGCATTTAAAGGCAAATCTACGTAATATTCACTTTCCAAAACAATATAAGAAGTGAAACACAACCATCCTTTGAAATTTGCACTTTTCTGATTTTGCAGTGCAGTTCTCCAGCCATGTAACATGTATAAAAATGCATCTGCTGGAGTAAAGTGTGCATAACATGCATATATTGGTGAAAATAACACAAAAACACATTATAATGGGGAAGATTGCTTGCAAAAATGTGAATGATTAGAGAAATTGCATTAAATGTGTGTAAGGAGAAATTCACATTAAAATGCTGATGAATTTTCATGAGGACTTTTTTTAAAAAAAACTGATGTGGAGATGTGGAGACCTGAAGTCTGGAAAAATGATAAATTGAGAGAAACCGAAGTTGACAGATTCACGCATCCTTAGCAGGGTGAACAACGCTCTTCATTTTGCTTCTCTTGGTTTCTCATTTTTCCAGACTTCAGGTCTCCACATTTTCACAGTAAGTTTCATTTATTTATTTATTTTAAAAAATCCTCCTGAAAATTTTGTCAGCATTTTAGTGTGAATTTCTCCTTATAAACACATTTTTGTGTGCAGTTTTGCCTTACATACACAATCTAGCAAAGCAATTTCCCCTAATATAACACATTTTTGTAGGTTATCTTCTCTAATATATGCATTTTCATGCATGCTTTCCCTGAACATCATGCATTTTATGGTTGGGAGAACATCACAAAATTAGAAGAAATGCACATTTTGAAAGATAGCTGTGTGTTGGTTCACATATTGGTTTCAGAAGTGAGAATTACAGAGTTTCTCATTAAAATGCAATCTCCCCCATCCCTCCAAATGGGTAGCAGAAATTAACTCCAATCATATCCATTTATTACTTTTGGCATTCATTAAAGAAAATGGAAACAAATGGGTCCCTTACAGTTCAATGTTTCATTCAGTCTGAAACAAACGGATGTCCCAAATGAAAATCCTCCTGAATGCGGAGAAAGGCAGTGCACAACTTGTTTGTGCAAGACTAGCTCTAGGGAGCGATTGGTAGGGGGTGATGGGGGTGTCAGGCATTTCATAGAATCATAGAATAGTAGAGTTGGAAGGGGCCTATAAGGCCATCAAGTCCAACCCCCTGCACAATGCAGGAATCCAAATCAAAGCATTCCCCACAGATGGCTGTCCAGCTGCCTCTTGAAGGCCTCCAGTGTCGGAGAGCCCACTACCTCTCTAGGGAATTGGTTCCATTGTCGTATGCCTCTAACAGTTAGGAAGTTTTTCCTGATGTCCAGTTGAAATCTGGCTTCCTGCAACTTGAGCCCATTATTCCATGCCCTGCACTCTGGGACGATCGAGAAGAGATCCTGGCCCTCCTCTATGTGACAACCTTTCATGTATTTGAAGAGTGCTGTCTTATCTCCCCTCAGTCTTCTCTTCTCTAGGTTAAACATGCCCAGTTCTTTCAGTCTCTCCTGATAGGGCTTTGTTTCCAGTCCCCTGATCATCCTTGTTGCCCTCCTCTGAACCTGTTCCAGTTTTGCTGGAATTTGCTGAGGCTCCAAGGCTAGGGAAAGGTCCTCCACCACAGCAGCAGCGTGATTCCCAGGACCAAATGACACATTATGATAAGCGTGCTTTTTAGGAAGCATCAGCAGGACCCTGGTCTAGAGTGCCCCTTTAGGGGACAGAGAACAGCTGAGGGATTTCCCACTGTAAATGAGTGGTGGTGGTGGGGATGCGGATCTTGTTCCAGATCAGCGCTGTGCAATTGCTTTTCCTACAACGTGAAAGTGATCAGACACTGAGCTGGTCCATCAGGACACATGGGACACTGCCTCATCAACCCCAGCAGACTGCCCCACCTACCTGCCTTCTCACTTACCACCAGCCCAGCGGGTGGCCCTGGCTGTCAGCTTCTGCCTCCTTAGTTTCCTTAGTCTTGTAGGACTCAACTGGGAGGAGGGTAGGGTCAAAAATAGAATGAGTTTGGTGCTGCCTGTCATTGGTTCTGGTTCCTCCTACTGTTTGGCTTCTTGCATTCCGTCCTGCCAGTCCCACTGGGCCCAAGACACCACCGGTGGACAGTTTAAACACGCTTTTCGAAAAGCTTGCTTAACTGACAGTGTCAGTCTGACCCACTTAGTGCACCCCAGAATTCACAGGCAAGCGTGAGTGAACTTGCAGATTGTGCCACTTACAGGTGAAAGGGGCCCATGGAAAGTTCCTCTCCTACCCCACGCCCCCAAATCCAGCACTGTCTTAATTGGGACCTTCCCTTATATTCCAGGGTTGACTTTAAGAGCTGAGAGCTCTTCAGTTCTTCAGGCTGATTGTGTGTATGCAAGCAAGCGAGTGAGCAAAGGATGTAGACTTGGTGTCTTGCCGAAACAGCCCTCGCTTTCTGCATAATACATCCCTGAAAATACGGTTGTGTTTTTATTTATTTATTTATTTATTTATTAAGAATCATCATTTATCATTTTGAAGTTGATGGCTTTGATTTTGTCAGGAAGAGAAACAAAAGAGAGAGTGAAATACTTGGCATCACACTTTCCTGGCACATCTTTCCTAATTGGAATACACCCTCTGGATATCTGAAAATTGGCCCAGGTATGGTCTTTAATAAAAAACACTTTAATTAAATTTTTACATATTAAGCACAGAGCAGTAGAAATAGTTAGGCAAATGGCACAAGCATTAATCACGTACAAGTGAGTCAGTCCGAGGAGGCATACATTAACAGTGCTTAGGAAACACCCTTTCCTTTGAAGGCGACATAGAGGATGCTGGAAAAGCAAGGCAAATAATTAAAATGAGAGGTGGATATAGACGAAAGGAGATAATGTGGTGGTGGTGAGGAGTCTGGCTAGGAAACATTTCAAACCACAAAGGATGCTGCAAAATCCTACAGTTTGCTACAATCCTACGAGTCCTGCATTTAGAGTTATCGCTAGACCTAGTTCCAGAATGAATTTGATTGTTGAGTTGCCGGTTCAGCAGCAGAGGGATGGCCCCAAACTGGGTCAGGGGATCGGGATGGTTTTGAGGTTAAATCAGCAAAGATGTCTTTTAATTAGTTGGCATCCCTATTAAATGTGTTTACATTTTTCTCTTTGCCCTGTCTCTTCCTTTGTTTTTTTTTTCCCTTTAAGGTGAAGGCAGACATATTTAAATAGTAGCATCAATATGATCCCGGCTTTGCAATTGAAATTGCACCCGCATATACAGCTAATTGAGCACTGGATCAGTCTTCTCTCCCTCCAACACCTGCAAATTCAGAAGGGCTGTCCACAGGTCCACTTAATTGTTTAGATCAGGGAAGAGGGACCTGGTGCCCTCCAGATGCCATTGAATTACAACTCCCATCCTCCATGACCATTGGCTAAGCTTGCTGGGGCTGATGGGAGCTGTAGTCCAAAAATCTAGAGGACACTGAGTTTGTGGAATGCTACTATAGATACATACGGCACTCAATCCAAGACACATTTCTGCAACTTAGAGGGTGCTGATATCTTCATGAGAGAAGCATACCAGTCCTTGGTCGCTTGTGAATTGCTGCTTGCCTTGTCTGGTAGCCTTGGATCTGCTGCAGGGATGGGAGACCTGTGGTCCTTCAGATGTGGTTGGACTACAGATTCTATCATCCTTGGCCACTGGCCATGCTACGTGGGGACTGATGGGATTTGGAGTCCGGCCACACCTGGGACACAAGATTCCCCACACCTGTTTTTTTAACAATCATCGCTCAGGGCCCATAAACTAGAAATATGGGGTATGACTTTGGAGTTTACTTTAATGCAGCTCTATGGGTGGGATGGGGCCTGAGTGTTTTCAGGGTAGCAGAGGAGAGAGAAGATGGGTGCTTAACTCCTTTCCTATGGGGTGTTTTTCCAATCAAAATATTCTCCCAGTTGCTTTCCAACCCATGGGGGTCATGATACATGAGTATCTTTTCCCCTGTAGGGAGAAAAGCAACTGGAGTACTGGTTGTTCTGAGTGTGAAAATGACCCACAGGGAAAGGGTTGAGCATCCCCCCCCTTAAGCAGTGGCAGCTAGTGGCTCCATGTCAGAAGCCCTTTGGAGAGCTCATTGACCATTCAAACTAAAACCTGGAGCTGATTCCATTGCCCCATTGACATGGAGCCACCAGCTATACCTCCCCTAAAAGTGTCCCGCATTAAGGTCTCCCACATCACATAGGATTGTGTGGTTTATCCCACTCTTCTTTCAGTAAGGTCAGCTTATAAGGGTCTCCCATCTAGGTCCTAACCAGAGTGATACGTGCTTAGTTTGAACAGCATCACGTGTCCTCCAGTAGTCAAAGACAGGTGGCACACATTCATGGCATGTCTGAAAAAACTGTAAGAACATCTAAAAGTGATGACCTTGAAAACCTAGATGGTTTAGGACCAAGGTATCTGAAAGGCCCACCTTCCTCACTGTGAACCTGCCCACTTACTGAGAACATCTTCAGAGGTCCTTCTTTGTGTTCCAACATCCCCTGAAATATGCTTGATTGGGAGTAGGGAGAGGCAATTGTCTATATGTGGCCCCCCGAAAACTAGAGAGAATCTTCCCCATGCAATGGAATCCCATTAGTGGTGTGGGAATCCATGCTTCTAAAGTCATTTTTACACATGTTTTTCCTACTCTTTCATGGTTGATGACCATAAGCTATTCTGTTCCAAATCCCAGATGCGAGAATTGGTCTTACACTTCCACCTGAATCATAAGAATTAAGAGTAGCTCTGGTGGGTCAATGGGTAGCTCTTGACGAGAACAAATACTAGTCTCCAACTTAATACTGAGCAGAGCTTGACATTTCTGAGCATCCTCAGTTTCCTGTTTCTAGCATTTGGTAATTACAGATACACTGTCTCTGGTCCTGGAGGGTCCATTTGTAGTGATCAGGGCCAACAGCCATTGATGACAGCTCAAGAAACCCACTTAAAAGCTACTAATGTTGGTGGTCTTCAGTATTCATTTGAGCCCAGAAAAATGTAAAACACCACCACATGGCCAGAAATTAACCAAGCAATCAAAGGAAATTGAGGAAATTAATTGTTGACAATGAGTTTCAGGAGGGTGTGTGTGTGTGTGTGTGTGTGTGTATAAAAGCAAGGTCCTTGGGAACAACTCTGAGCTTCAGTCATCTTTTGAAAGGGGGCTAGCAGACATCCCAAAAACCACAGGTTATGACCTGTGACCTTCCTATGAGAAATTGTTGCCTTTTAGGATGTGTTAGTAAGACCATCCTTTTCATCAAATGCATGTTTCTCCTGGGGGTGGGAGGCAATCACACCAGTATATCATTAACTCACAGAGAAAAGGGGGCCGTAAAAGGACTTGATGGGGGACCTTCGCCCACACCCCGCTGGGGTCTGCTCAGAGCACAATATCCCAGAGGCCAGGAGATTAAGCTAAAGAGAAAAAGTGAAAGTGCTTTTCACGATTCACACGCCCTTTAGATTGTTTTATTAAACCACTTGAATAGGGATTTCCCTTTTGACCGACGACGGGGCCCGGCCAACGCATAGTTCTAGGTTGCTATGACTTGGTTGGTTCTTGCTAATCAGTGCAAGGGCGAACTTCATATAAAATATCTTGGGCCATTGTTGGCCTAACGCGCCGTGACACCTTCATCACAAAAGGGGATTCATTCACCCCAGCAGGTAATAAGGACGACTTGCCATACCAACCAAGCCGGGGCTGTCAAGAGGGATCATGCCAAGGGCGAGGGAGCTCTTGCATTCCATTCTCAGGTGGGCTGAGGGCGATCCTTTTGTTTAGCAGAGCCTGCTGATCACAGAAAATTATTTTCTGTGGGATGGAGGGGGGAAGGGGAGAGATGTGGTTGGATGGATGTTGCTTAAAAAAAAAGTTGCCGTGAAGACCCCAGAAAAACTGCTTCTCATGGAAATAAGATCAGATGGACACCAGCTTGAAGGTTATCTGTCACTCTTGTTGGTAGCCAAGGAAGGCTCATGGGACTGGAAGCACAAGGATCATCTGTCCAACCCCCGGTCCTGGGATAGAATGCTGCATGACAAGAGCTGGGAGAAGAAGGATTGTCTGATCTAACCCCCTTGCCCTGAGCAAGACACTGTACTTTCAGATCATAGAGCTGGGAGGAATACAGTAAGCAAACAGTATTTTTTGCAGATGGCCTCAAAAGGGCCTTCTGGTGGCAGCCTCTACCTTTAGCTTACGTGGCGTTTTTAAAGGGTTAATCTGTCAATTTAAGTTTCTCTCTGTTACAAATTTTTACAGTCTTCAGTTCCATCTACCACATTTCTGTGTTGGTTTGCAATTTTCTTTTTTTAAAAAAGGAAAGTCTGCAGGAAAATTCATCAGCAATTTCTCCCAATATGCCCATTTTGTCTGCACCTTTTTGCAAGAAATACAGACATTTCCCCTGGATGTGTGCATTTCTGTACACATTTGGTTGGGGAAGTGCATGACAAAATTTGGAGAAGAGCAGATTTCGAATGATGGCTGTGGTTTTGGTTTGTGTGTCATTCTGGGAACTGCAAAATCAAATTTCTCCGCCATCCTTATAGGTGACTATATACCCATATATTCTGTCCTTCTGACATAGTACACAGTATCCCTTCTCCCCTCATTTTATCCTCACATCAACCTTGTGAGCTAGGTTAGGCTAAAAGGAACTCCAAGGAACCACTACATTGCAGAAGAAGGTGGCCTTCTGAATACCCAATACTGGGGCTGAGATTGCATCAAGGCTGTTCCCTTCATGAGCTTCTTGTGCATTTCCCAGAGCCATCTAGCTGCCACTTTTGGAAAGAAAATGCTGGGCTAGACAAGAGATGGGGTGTCAGCAGGGCAGTGAAGCCCGCTCTGGATTTTTTGTCCAAGTTTTCAAGGAGCTGTCCAATGTGCTTACAGACGCTGGAGCCACCAGACTCCACTGCTTGTGGAATCTCAGGCCTGGGAGCTATATGTGGCCATCCAAAGCTATCTGGCTCTTGAACCTCTCCCCAGATCACACCCCCTACTGGCCTTGCCTACACACCCTCCTGGAGTGTTTTTGACGGGCTGGAAGGTGTTGTTGGACTCTGATCATGCCTGTTGCTTGTCTGAATGGAAGATAGAGAGGGGTGGGTATGAGTGTGGGTGTGTACAAAGGTAAAATTTGCATTCATTGCTCTGTCCAGTTTTGCCTGTGGCCACTGTGGCCACCACTGGAATGTGGCCCCTGGAAGGTTGCTCAGGAGAGAATGTGGCCTTCAAGCTGAAAAAAAGGTCCCCAGCCCTTGTGCTAGAGGGACTCTGAGTCTGATTCAGCACAAAACGTAAATGTACTGCCTTCAAGTCGATTCTGACTTATGGTGACCCTATGAATAGGGTTTTCATGGTAAGGGTATTCAGAGGGGGTTTACCGTTGCCTCCCTCTGAGGCTGAGAGGCAGTGACTGGCCCAAGGTTACCCAGTGAGCTTCATGGCTGTGTGGGGATTTGAACCCTGGTCTCCTAGGTCGTAGTCCAACACCGTAACCACTACACCACACCTGCTCTCATTCAGCACAATGCATTGTTATATATTTAGCTCCCCAACCTCCCCAAGGGTAAGGGCACCGCCCAAAAGTACAAGCACAGCAAACAGATCCCAATGACTCAGGTGAGTGAGCCAAACCACAGACTACAACAGTGAGCAAATAAATTCATTTGTTGTTATGTGCCTTCAAGTCGATTACGACTTATGGCGACCCTATGAATCATTGACCTCCAAGAGCATCTGTCGTGAACCACCAGATCTTATAAGTTCAGGTCAAAGGAATCAATCCATCTCTTGTTTGGCAATCCTGGATCTGATCTTAACTAACAGGGACGAATTGGTCACGGGAATTAAAGCGGTCGGTACCTTGGGGGAAAGTGACCACGTAATGCTGGAATTCGTGATTCTGGGGAAAGCCAAAGAAGAAGATAGTCAAACATGGACCTTGGATTTCAGGAAAGCTGATTTTAGCAAGCTCAGGGAAATGATGGGTAGGATCCCGTGGCTAGATAGACTAAAGAAGAAAGGAGCCCAAGAAGCGTGGGAGTTCATGAAGAACGTATTACAAAAAGCGCAATCGCAAACAATTCCAAAGAGGAAGAAAAATGGAAGACATCGGAAAAAGCCAATGTGGCTACACGGAAGACTGGTGGAGGAGATAAAAGTAAAAAAGAGCATGTATAAAGAATGGAAGGAAGGACGCATCACCAAGGAAGAATACCGAGGAGCGGCTCGGGCTTGCAGGAATAGCATAAGGAAAGCTAAAACCCAGAATGAGCTGAGGCTGGCGAGGGAAGCGAGGAACAACAAAAAGGGGTTTTTCAGATATGTTCGAAGCAAGAGAAAGACCAAGGAAACGGTGGGACTGCTGCTCAATGAGGATGGCAAAATGTTGACAGATAACAAGGAAAAAGCAGAACTGCTCAATGCCTATTTTGCCTCCGTTTTCTCCCAAAAAGGGAACAGTGTGCAACCTTGCATCGGTAGCAATCTCAGAAAGGGGTCGGGATTGCAGTTCGAGATTGATAAAGAGATAGTCAGGAAATACCTAGTTAACCTAAATGAGTTCAAATCTCCAGGGCCTGATGAACTGCATCCCAGAGTATTGAAGGAACTTGCAGGTGTACTCTCGGAACCTCTTGCCATCATCTTTGAGAAATCCTGGACAACGGGAGAGGTGCTGGAGGATTGGAGACGGGCAAACGTCGTCCCGCTCTTTAAAAAGGGTAAAAAAGAAGATCCAGGGAATTACAGGCCGGTCAGTCTGACTTCAATACCGGGAAAGATATTAGAACGGATAATAAAAGAGTCCATTGGCAACTATCTAGATGACAATGCTGTGATTAGTAGGAGCCAGCATGGATTTGTCAAGACAGAATCCTGTCAAACTAATCTCATCTCTTTTTTTGATCAGGTCACTAGCTTAGTAGATGGTGGAAATGCTGTAGATGTCATCTATCTAGATTTCAGCAAGGCGTTTGACAAAGTCCCCCACGACCTTTTGATTAGCAAACTAGTCAAATGCGGACTACATGGAAATACTGTCAGGTGGATTCACAACTGGTTGGAAAACCGTACTCAAAGAGTAGTCGTCGGTGGCTCTGCTTCGGACTGGAAGGAGGTCTCGAGTGGAGTGCCACAGGGTTCTGTCCTGGGGCCTATACTCTTCAACATTTTTATCAATGACTTAGATGATGAGGTGGAGGGAAGCCTTATGAAGTTTGCGGATGATACAAAACTGGGAGGGATAGCTAACACAATGGAAGACAGGAATAAAATCCAAAGGGACCTGGATAGACTAGAAAATTGGGCTGAAATTAATAAAATGACATTCAATAAAGACAAATGCAGGATTCTGCATTTAGGCCACAAAAACAAAATGCATGGGTACAGGATGGGAAATACCCGGCTTAGCAGTAGTGCGTGTGAGAAGGACCTTGGAATTGTAGTGGATCGCAAGTTGAACATGACCCAGCAGTGTGATGCTGCGGCAAAAAAGGCAAATGCGGTTTTGGGATGCATAAACAGAGCTATAGTTTCCAAGTCGAGGGAAGAAATAGTCCCACTATATTCTGCATTAGTCAGGCCTCATCTGGAATACTGCGTTCAGTTCTGGGCGCCTCATTTTAAGAAAGATATAGACAAGTTAGAGCGGGTTCAGAAGAGGGCGACGAGGATGATAGCCGGTATGGAGAACAAGTCTTATGAGGAAAGGTTGAAGGAACTTGGCATGTTCAGTCTGGTGAAGAGAAGGCTGAGGGGTGACATGATTACACTCTTTAAGTACCTGAAGGGCTGTCACATAGAGGAGGGTACAGATTTGTTCACTGCTGCCCCAGAGGGTAGGACTAGGACTAATGGTTTTAAGTTGCAGGAGCGTAGATTCAGATTGGACATTAGAAGGAACTTCTTGACAGTAAGGGCAGTTCAGCAATGGAACCGACTGCCTAGGGAGGTGGTGAGATCCCCTTCGCTGGATGTCTTCAAGCAGAGGCTGGACAGCTATCTGCGGGAGATGCTCTAGCTGTGGATTTCCTGCTGTGAGCAGGGGGTTGGACTCGATGGCCTACAAGGCCCCTTCCAACTCCATGATTCTATGATTCCTCTTTTTCTACTCCCTTCTGTTTTTCCCAGCATTATTGTCTTTTCTAGTGAATCGTGTCATCTCATTATGTGTCCAAAGCATTACAACCTCAGTTTCATCATTTTAGCTTCTAATTCTTACATAAGTGGAATCCTAGGCTCCGTAGGGCAAATTTATTTCTCATATCATAGTATCATAGAAGAGTAAAACGGGAAGGGTCCTATAAGGCCATCGAGTTCAGCCCCCTGCTCAGTGCAGGAATCCAAGTTAATAAGACGATCAGCTTGTTCCTGCACTTGACAAATCCCATCCACCAACTTTTCTCATGGGAAATTATATTCTGCAATAAATCTGTGCACCCCCTCCTCCTTCCCTCCCTACCTCCTTTCCATTCCCTGACAATTATTTGTCCAAATGTTTCTTTGACACCTCCCAGGGAGGATATTCTATAACCTCCCAAGGTAGCTTGTTCCACTGCTGAACTGCCTGTTAGACATTGGAAGCTGGACCAAATGTTGCCTATCTTTATATTGTAGTGCGATTGTGGCAGTGAAGCCTCTGATATGGATTGGCTGGTGTTCTTGAACATTCTAACTGGTCAGCAAACAAAGCTGTCAGAATGCTTGCAGTCCAGTTTTTGTGAGAGAAGGAAAAGGTGATGATTGGCTGGGGTGCAGCCTCTGGGCCTACACCCTTGGAGTAGGCCAAACATTGAGGATCCAAGAGAACTAAAGGGCAAGAAACCTAGACATATTGAGAAACAGGAAGGGTAAGGAAAGGATTCTTAACGACATGGGCATGGGTGACAAATACTTAAATGAATTGCATGTATTGACTTGAACTAACTGGCAAATTGTTTTGGCTGCAGGCCTCTAAAATTATGTCTCTTCTCCTATAATTTAAGCCTGTTTCTTCTTCTGTCATCAGTGGATATGGTACGCAGTCTTTGTAAATAAATCCCTAAGCAGCCTGGGTCCTACATATCATACAGATCGCTCCATTCCGTATGTCCCACTGCCATCTCTCAAATCTGCCAAGGCTACCATCTCTCTTGGGCTACAAGGGCATGAAGCCTGGCAATTTCGTGGGCTGCCCCATAACCCCTCCCTGCAAAACGTCGGAAATTTCACGATAGAGAAAAGGTGATAGCTGATTGGCAGAGCTCATGCTTTGCAAGCAGAAGGTCTCAGGTACAATCCCTGGCATCTGCGGGTAAGGCTGGGAAGGACCTCTTTGCCGGAAACTCTGGAGAATTGCCTGTCAGTGTCACGATACACTGCTGTACACCGCCGTGATGGTTTGCAAAAGAGTGGTACACAAATAAATATCAGAGCTTGGAAAAGTTACTTTTTTTGAACTACAATTCCCATCAGCCCAATCCAGTGGCTGTGCTGGCTGGGGCTGATGGGAGTTGTAGTTTAAAAAAGTAACTTTTCCAAGCTCTGATAAATATTTATATTTATTTGCGCACATCTCTCGCTATCCTCCATTCAGGCAAGCCGGAGTCATTATCAAAGTTCAAGGATGCATTTTAGGCAGACAAAATCACTCAGTGCGGGTATGAAGCAAGGCTAGCGAGGATAAGGAGTGGGCATGGCCTAGGGAGAGTCCCAAGGGCCAGGCAGAGAAGCCTGGAGGGCCACATTTGCCCTCCAGGCAGGCAGTGCTGACCGAAATGAACCAACAGTCTGACTTGTAATGAAGTGCCTTCTTCTGTTCCTATTTATTTAGCTTGAATGGGTGTTTGTTGTGTGTGTGCATTTTAATATTATAACCTTTGCTCGAGATGGGCTTGAGAAGCAGATAGTTAGGAAGATGCATGCTCCATCCCAACCAGCATGGCCAACACCCATCAGCCCCTAGCCAGCATGGCCAGTGGTCAGGGATGACGAGAGCTGCAGTTTGGCAACATCTAGAGGGGCACAGGTTCCCCAGCCTTGCTGCACCCTCACATCTTTGCTACCCAATGATATGCCCCATCTTCAGTCTGTGTGGCATTCCTGGCATGGGTTGCTCTCTTAATAACTTTCTGTCAGTCATTGGAGTAGCTCTTTATCTGATGGGAACATGATGCCTCCTGAGGGTAATTCGGTGCAGTTAGACTTCAGACATAACAAGGTCTTACAGAGAACTGGAGACAGTACTCTGAAAGCAAATCCAAGACTGAGCTTGGTAAGCAGCAGAGATCCTTCTAAAACTCTACACAAGTCTCACAGTGGAGGCTGGTCCATTGGGACGAAAGGACCAGTAGAGGCTGGTCCATTGGGGCGAAGGTTTGCCCTGCCAAACTAAGCCTGCCCTCAGCCAGCCCTACCCGCCTGCCTTCTTCCTTACAACCAGTCAGGATCAGGGCAAAGACCCATCTAGTCTAGTATCAGGCCAACCTGATGCCCCAAAGGGAAGGCCGCAAGCGACTCCTAGCACCTGGTATTCAGAAACATTCTGCCTCTGACAGTGAAGGTATAATCATAACCCTTCTTCCTCACCTCTGACCATCTATCTGGTGGAAGCCCTTCCTGGAGCTGGTTAAAATTACAGCTGACAGTCACCTGTCAATACGCCGCCCCAAAGATTTCTCTCTCATAGACCAAGGCCATATTCATCTGGTACCCATCCTATGGATTGGGCTGTGAAGTCATGAAGGTACATGGGAAATTCCTGTGCCCAGGCACCTTCATTTCCTGGGGCACAGGGAAGATGGAGCAGAAATGAATTTTTGAAGGCTTTTATGATTACACAGGAACAGATAGTTTGGTAATCAAAACTATTAAACCTTGGCAGGGCACCAAAGCTGAGGCGGAGATTGTCCCAGAAAACAAAAAACAAAGCAGAGTTAGAAGAGACTTGGAAGACTTTGGCATGTATGCAATTTATGGAGAATGCAACGAGTGTGTGGGAGGGAGTGCCCAAAGGCGGGAAGGGAGTAATGCGTTGCTTCCATCTGAATTAAAAAAAAAAGGGAGGAGGAAGATCCAAGCTTTCGGGAAGTTGAATTTGCTTATGGCGAAAATATTGGGAACGTTGGAAACCAAATATTGATGCAAAACTGCTTTGTGTGATGAACTCAGCTGAGGTAAGCTATGGCAGGTCCCACTTAAGCATACCAACCCAGGAGGCTGCCTTCTACTGAGTCAGATCATTAGTCCATCTAGCTGAGCACTGTCTACACTGACTGGCAGCAGCTCTCTAGGGTTTCAGACAGGGGACATTCCCAGCCCTACCTGGAGATGCAAGGGATTGAACCAGGGACTGTCTGCATACCAAGCACATGTGCTACCTCTGAGCTATGTATGGGCTTTCTTCTGTCGAAGCTGCCTTACACTGAGTTAGACCATTGGTCCATCTAGCTCAATATTGTCTACACTGACTGGCAGCAGCTCTCCAGGTTTTCCCACAGGGTTCTCTCCTAGCTCTACCTGGAGATGCTGGGGATTGAAGGTGGGACCTTGTACATGCAAAACAGGTGCTCTGGGATCTGAAGCACGCATAGTTGATTTTCTGAATTAAAACAGTGAAAAGGGCCTTGGTGTTTTTGAAAGAGCGTGTAGATGCATTGCCGGGGGGGGGGGATGAAATGCATCACCAAAGCAAAACAAAAGCAGGGTGGAGATTTGCATAAAATGTGCATATGCTAATTTTTATGCCTGGATTCAAATGTAGAACTCTAATACATCCCATCTTACTGGGGAAGACTGTTAGCGAGTGGCCTGTGTGCCTTCTCAATCTGCTGTCCAGGTGCTGTTGACGGGCAGCTCCAACGATTCTCCTCTTCTCCCTTCTTATGACTCTGGCTGTGTACACTCCATACACATGAAGTACATT
Source organism: Rhineura floridana (assembly GCF_030035675.1). Classification (NCBI taxonomy): domain Eukaryota; kingdom Metazoa; phylum Chordata; class Lepidosauria; order Squamata; family Rhineuridae; genus Rhineura; species Rhineura floridana. The sequence continues at coordinate 85,645,259 of NC_084489.1, read as the reverse complement.
TAAAGCACATAAGATCCCCCAAAGAATCCTAAGAACTGTAAAATACCTCTCACAAGGGATGGGGGAGAAATTCAGATCAGTTTGCATTTAAAGCTGAACCTATCAAATTCACACTTTTCCAAAAAAATAAACTGAAATTTGCATGTATTCAAATTCTTGATGCAGTTCCCCAACCACAGAATAGTTGCAAAACTGCATATGTTAGGGGAAAGTGTGAAAACAAGATACAGAAATGCATTATGTTAGGAGAAGTGGCTTGCAAACGTGCACATTGGTCAAAGCTACATACAGAGTGTGTGTAGACAGAATTCACACTAAAATGCTGAAGATTTTCACAAGGATTTTGTTTCTTTTGCAAATTGCTGCAGAAATCTGGAGAACTGAGTTTAAGATTGGAATAATAATAATAATAATAAAACTCCCAAAATTCATCAGCATTTCAGTGCAAATTTCTCTTAATATGCACATTTGTGTGCAATTCTGCCTAAAATATACATTTTTGCAAAGCAATTTCCCCTAAAATAATTCATTTTTTATGTTTTTCACTGATATATGCATTTGTATGTACCCTTTACCCAGTATATGTATTTTTGTACACATTAATTGGCTGGAGAACCATATTGTAAACTTCAGAAAAGTGCAAATTTTGACGGATGCCCGTGTTTTGGTTCTCATCTTGTTCCAGAAAATGTGAATCAGGAAGGCTCACCTTTAAATGCAAATTTCTTCCCTGTCCCTACTTACATCCAAAGGATAACATACAGCACTGCACAAGTGGGGAATCCTTTTGGCTCCAGAGGTTAGAACCTTATCAGATCCTGCCAGGATCACCCACTAGTCAATTGCATTACATCATAATCACATCACATGACTGGCAGGTGGGTGGGGCAGCCCACTGGGCAACATCAGGGACTTGAAGGGAAAGGGTGGAGATTTGCAAAAGCCTTGTCCAAGTCTCACCATGCTTCCCTTATAATTCTCCGAGATTAGGGGCTTAAAGAGGGAGTGGGAGACTTCCAAAAAATCTTTTCCAAGTCTCTCCGCTGTTCCCTTTTAATTCTTCAGGATTGGGAACAAAGCAGGATGGAGGAGACTTGCAAAAGCCTCTTCCAAATCTTTCCCCCTCCCCCTTTAAATCCCCAATCTCAGAAAATTAAAGGGAAGTTTGGGGAGATTTTGGAAAGGCATTAAGACAGCTCCTGCACGGAAATGGGAGTGCAGGAGCTGTCTTAAAGCCTTTGCAAAAGCCTCTTTGAAGTAGCTTGCACATGAGAGCTGCTTCAAAAGGTGCTTCTGCACAGGACTGATTAAATCCTTTTGCTTTAGTTGCACGATCTTGTTCCCTGCTGGCAACAGGAACCCACAGCCAATGCAGGATTAAACCCGGTCCTTCCGCCCATCAGTAGATGTCACTAGTTTGGGGAAAATGGCCTCATGGTCCAAATAGACCCCCTGAGGGGCCCATGATTAGTCTGGAGGCCAGAGGTTCCCCTCCACATTGTACATGGTCGCACAGCCTTGGTACATTGGCATTACACAGAGAGAGTGGTTAGGGGCGTTTTCTCTGCAATATTAACTTATGGCAGTAGTGGGGAATCATTTTTAGCCCAAGGGCCACATAGCCTCATGGGAAACCTTCTGTGGCTCTTGCCTTGGTACATTTAGTATTAGAATTACTATTAGTATGAAGAAGAAGAAGAAGAAGAAGAAGAAGAAGAAGATTTATATCTCTCCCTTCCTCCCAGTAGGAGCCCAGGCTAGGCTACATTCCAGTTGCACAAAAGTCAAAGGTTCTTACACACACCTCTTCTCATCCAGGCAAGCAAGGAGCATCTTCACAGCCCCAGCCAGGCAAAAGCACTCAAGGAGGGCATGGAGCAGGCGTGGTGAGGGATGGGGGCCTGGGAGGAGTCCCGAGGCCAGACCGAGAGGCTCAGAGGCCTGCATTTTGCCCCTGGGCCTGCAGCTCCGCACCCCTGACACGTTCATTCACTGCCGAAGATATAGCTATGTCCACTAGATGGCTTTAAAAGGGGATTAGATAAACTCCTGGGCAGGGCTGGCTCCAGGGTTGAAGAGCCATGTACAAGTACAAAGTGCCCTCTGGCGGGGTTCCTCCTCTGTTGTTGGGACCCAGCAGGGTTATGTGGCAACAGCAGCTGGCTCAGCAGCCGCACCAGGCGATGAGAACTGACACTTTAATTTTCCATCGTGCCCCAGAATGATGCCACATAGGGGGGATTGTGCAAAATTAAAAATGACAACTAAATCTAGCTGCTTGGAGCACCAGGCCAGAGCAGACATCCGCTGTGGACCCTGCTAGGGCTTGGGGGCCATGCCAGCAACCCAAGGATCCTGGATGCTGACACAAGCCCTGGGTGTCCAAGTCTGTGACGCACATATGGTTTAGCTGCTGGAGCTGCTCCTCCTCCCAATCCAGTCCTTTTACCCCCACCTTCTAGATCCATAATACTTTTCAGGGACATTCCTTGCCCCTCTCTCCTCTCTCTCTCCCCCCCCCACATACCCCAGGGGCCAGGCCTCTTCATAAAATACACCCCATAGATATTCGACTCTCCCTCCCCACGGATTTCCTCAAAGCCTTGAAAGGAGCCTCTTTGGAAACATCAGAAGAGCCCTGTAGCTGGATCAGGCCAAAGGGGGCTCATCGAGTCCAGGATCCTGTTCACCCAGTGGCCAACCAGATGCCCATTCTGGGAAGCCCGCAAGACCTGGGTGCAAGAGCAACTCTCCCCGCTTGCGCTTCTCAGCCACTGGTATTCGGAAGCACCGCCTCTGACCATGGAGGCAGAGCGTGGCCATTGTGGCTAGTAGCCACGGATAGCCTTCCCCTCCGTGCATTTGTCAAGGTGAGTGGCGTGGGGTGGGTTTTTTTGCTCTCCCCTGTTGGAATGCTCTCCCTTCCCTTTAGGTAGGGATTCTTCCCCATCTTTCTGTTTGTTGCCAGCTGACTTTCCGGAAAGGCCTCATCTCTCTCAAGTCGCGACCTGCTACCTGTCTCTGCTGCAGCTACCAGGAACCACCCAGGCTGGCTGACAAAAACAAGCTCCACTCTCTCTCTCTCCTCTTATCTCCGCTAAGGCTCTTACATTTTTATATGGCAGCTAAATAACCCCTCATTTCCATTACAAGTGTGTGCTTTTCCTCCTGTTTATCTCCATCTCCACCCTTTTCCCCGGCCTCACAGCCCATGCTGCCTCAGGCGAGCTTGGCGAAAGCTCGAGAGGGTCAGGCCAGCGATTAGCCATTGGGGGTGGTGGGGAGAGAGCGGGAGCTGAACTCCTTTCTCAGGGTTAGGAAGCGATTCACAGATCTCGGAGGCCTTAGCTCTCTCCCTAACTTCCCGCATCCAGGCTGAACCTGGTGCCCCAGCCACAAGGGAGGGACAGGTGCTGGTCAAAGGGCTTGCTCCCGAGAGACACGGATACCTGCCTTGGAGTTACAGATGGGGGAGAAAGTTTCATGCAAACCTATGGAATTCACACTTCCCAAGACCGAAAACACAGCCATCCTTTGAAATTTGCCCTTCTCTGAATTTTGTAATGCAGTTCCACAGCCAAATAATATGTACAAAATTGCACATATTAGGGGGGATGTGTGCCTTACAATTTTTATGCTGTGGAAATAATGTACAAAAATGCGTTCTGTTAAGGGGAACTTCCTTGCAAAAATTCATTGTTAGGCAAAATTGCATATAAAATATATGTGCATATTGGGAGAAATTCTCACTAAAATGCTGATAAATTTTCCTGAGGACTTAAAAAAAAGCGAATTGATGTGGGAATGTGAACAACTGAATTTAAGATTGGAAAAATGGGAAACTGAGAGATACCAAAATTGACAGATTCGCTGCTTGGAGCCCAGGCTTTTCACAGTGTGCTGCTGGTGGCTTCACTTTTGGGATGCCAACACTGGGCCTTTTCACACTAAAAAGTGCTCTTGTGCATTTCCCAGATTGGCCAAGCATGTGTTAGACCATACAATGGATACCCCATTTTTAAAAAATGAAATTGATTTTGGATCTGGTGTGGAACTAATTTGACTCTCATGGCTACTGCCAAGGAGCTGTGGGTTTTGTAATTTTCTGGTGAGAAGCCTGAGAAAAATCCTTTGTTAGAGATCCATGACAGAGGTCCTTAACCCTGTAACAGGACTACAGTTCTCAGGACTCCTTGGGAGCTCCACTTAAATCTTTCCTCATTTTTAAACAGGGTTCTTGAAAACATGGCTGTTTAAAATTGCCTTCCACCATCCTCATAAATTATGAAGATTGATTATGATGCCAACTTTGGATGACTACCCTCACTAGATGGTTTCCATGCAGCATTAAAATGCAAAAAAAAGCTAACTTATTTCAAAAAAATCATACTGTACATACACACACAACCCCCCCCCAAAATCAAACCACTGTAATACCATTTAAAACCAGCTGAGCTTTAAAAATCATATAGGCAGCTAAAATCCTCTAAGGCCACAGCATCTTTTATGAAAAAAACTACCTGAAATAGAAGATCTTTAATACCTGTTTCCACCTCCCCTTGTTCCTTTTCTCCCTTTGTGCGCCGGTAGGTAGGGATTTTCTCCTTTTAGTCTTGTGGACAGTGCTGAGTTTTTACTGTAAGTATTAGGATAATCATTCATTCATCAGAACCCACTGCAATCAAACAGGTTAGGTGCTGGGTTAAATATGTACTGTAGAAATGAAAGAGGCTCAGTGAGACTTCAACAGTTACGGGCAAGGATGGCGATACGTTTTGAATGAATGACGCGTGGCTTCCAATAGCTTCTCATGGGACAAAGAGCAGGATAGAAATCAAATAATAAATAAATAATATTAAAGAGGAGGTTAAAGGGAAGGGCCATAGCTTAGCTACAAAGCACCTGCTTTGCATGCAGAAGGTCCCAGGTTCAATTCCAAGTGGCATCTCCAGGTGGGCCTGGGAGAGAACCTTGCTTGAAACCCAAGAGAGTGGCTGCCAGTCAATGTAGACAGTACTGAGCTAGATGGACCAATGGCCTGACTTGGTATGGCAGCTTCTTATGTTGAAGGCCCACATCATAACTCTTTGGAGAGCATGGCAAAGAGGGGTGGGAAGCCTGTGGCCCTCCAGCTGTTGCACAGCTACAATTCCCATTGTCTCTGAGCACTGGCAATACCAGCTGGGGCTGGTGGGGTCTGGAGTCCAGCAACATCTGGAGGGCCACAGGCTTCCCTGATTCTGATGCAAAAGCAGAAAACTCTCTAGGAGAGGGAGAGGGAACCTGTGCCTCTCCAGATGTTGCTGGACAACTCCTCCCATCACCCCAGACTGCTGGCCTTGCTGGCTTGGTTTGATGGGACCTGGAGTCCAACAACAGCCAGGGGCCACAGGTTCTCCATTCCTGTCCTATGGAGCAGACATTACATAGCTGTCTGGTTTCAGACAGAAGCAGAACACCAGGACAAAATCCCATCCATTCTCCAGCATCTAGGTTGTATTCAGCTAAGTCCTATTCAGAGCAGACCCACTGAATTAGTCCTGTCCATTCACTTCAGTGGGTCTACATTGAATACCACCCTCTGATCTGATTTTTTCTAGATTTTTGCTTTTTGACCTATACTTGGCTTGGCCCAGCCTTCCGCAACATAGTGCCTTCCAGATGTTTTTGATTATAACTATTCTCAAGATCAAGAGATGATATCTAAACCTTTGAATGAGCAGGTTTTTACCAGTGAAACAGGTAATGCATACGTGAGAAACTACCTTATGAACCCAATTTACTGAAACCTTTGAGTTTCTATGCAGCTTAACTATTTCTGTCCTTGCACCATCTCACAGGTGACTGATCCTCTTTAGATTTGTTGCATCTGGACACAAATACCAGAAAACAGCATACTTGCACATTGTGTTAGTTGTGAATAGCAGGGCCGGTTCTAAAGGTCGGCCAGGTGGGGCACTGGCCGAGGGCCCCTGCGCTCCCCTTCTGCAATCCGCGGCAGGATTGCTGCCGCGGATAGCAGGACAGGAGCTTCAGAGCCACCCAACATTCCCGCGCTTCACCTACCTTTCCCTCTGCTGTTTTTTGCAGCTGCGAGTGCAGGTTTGCCATCAATTAAGATGGCGGCCGGGGTTTCCCTAAGGGGCTGAAGTCTCTGCTGCCATCTTGGTTGATGGCAGCAATGTGCACGTGTGGCACACGTGCGTGCCATCAACCAAGATGGTGGCAGAGGCTTCAGTCCCTTAGGGAAACCTCGGCCGCCATCTTGACTGATGGCAAACCTGCGCTTGCAGTGCGCCACTGAAAAAACAGCACCGAGAAAGGTAAGTAGAGCAGGGGAATGGCAGGCGGCTTGGGATCTCCTGCCCTGAGATCTGCAGTACCAATCCTGCCATGAATCGCAGAAGGGGAGTGCCAGGGCCCGGGGCAGTCTGGTGCCCAAGGGCCCCGGCATGCCTGGGGCCGGCCCTGGTGAATAGCATACATGGGTCCTGGGTGAGAGCCAGGATGGATGCATGGAGTCCTGGGTGAGAGCCAAGAGCCTGAGAGGGTGTGTATGTTAGAAGTAGAAGGAACTGATATGGGTTTTATTAATTAGTAATTTGTATTGGTGAAACACGTGTGTATGTAATGTTAAGTATTTTTGCTATATTCTTGTTGTTTAATTTTTTTGTATTATTTTGTATTTTGCAGCATTATAGGATAATAGTATGATTATTTCTATATATTTTTTGACATTTTTATGGTTGTAAACCACCTTGAGTGCAGCGGTGTAGAAAGGCAGTATACAAATTTAAAATGAAATGAAATGTTTTTGACTATTTGGGTCCATCTTAGGTTTTGTCCCAGTGAAGACATGATGAGGATTGCTTTGGAAATCTCCCTCTTCCTTTTTCTTAGAACTTAAAAAATAAGCAGGCATGTGAAGGTGAGATCTTCAGAGCAGGTAGTCTGTGGAGCAGGTGCCCCAGTGAAACAGAGGACTGGCCTTCCTTGAAGTTTTTCTTAAGATTCATCTGAAAAATCAGCTTGCAGGCACACGTTTAGAGCTACCACAAAACAGTGTTTCCAGTTTTGCAGAATAACTTGCCTTCTGCCAAGGAAACCTCAAAGCTAGCCTTGGGGGTAAACTTCCATACCCTGCCCATTTTTGTACAGTGAATTTTCCCTTCGGTATCGGAACGATCACAAAACTATGTTCCCCTCAAGATCTTATCAGATGACCAGTTTTTAATTCAAACGAGATGTGGTCGCTCTGCAAGTGGTCGGACCAGTTGTCCCCCTTGAGATAGCAGCAAAACAATCCCCCGAAGAGGAATCCAGGGTCCTCCAGATTATTTTGGACTACAACTCCCATCATTCCATTGGCTATGCTGGCTGGGCTGATGGGAGTTTGGAGTCCAGCGACATCTGGAGGGCTGCAGGTTCCCCGCATCCTGGCAGCAATCCCACCTGCTCAGCTACAGAAACTAGTGTCCGTTGATTTTGTTCTGTTTATGTTTTGATGTTGTAACCCACCCTGTGAGTGTAGGCTGGAGAGGGGCAATGTAAATTTGAATACTAAATTAATGAACTGTGGTAAATGGGTATAAAAATAGCTGAATCAAGGTGATTCCCAAAGCATTTCAAGTGAGTTCACTTCTGGTCTTGGTTGCATGCAACACTAATTCAAATCATGGCTTAGTGAAAATCAGCAAATGTGCAGGTACCCAGAGTGAAAATTGTGGCTGCTTCACTTCTCCCCCAGTCCTGCTTCTGCCACATTATCCAGAGCTAAGTAATGGTTTGTATTATCATTGCATGCAAATCCAGGCTTGTGGTTTGTCTCTCTCAAGCAAACTATGAGCAGTAAACCAAGAACTTTACCTACCGGGCCAAGTACAAGGTTCTGGTTTTGGTGTACGAAGCCCTATGCAGCTTGGGACCAGGATACCTAAAAGATTGTCTTACCCCTTATATACCCAGTCGATCACTGTGCTCTGCAGGTGAGGGCCTCCTGCAGGTACCATTTAATCAGGAGGTCCATCTCGCACAACATAGGAAGCAGACCTTTAGTGTTGTGGCACCAACGCTTTGGAATTCCCTCCCCTTAAATATTAGACAGGCAGCATCCCTGTTATCTTTTCAGTCCCTACTGAAGACCTTCCTCTTTCAACAAACCTTTAAGTAGAGACCTTATCCCAGTCGGCATTTGTATTGGAATTGCTTTTTTAGATGTTTTTAAACATTTGTTTTAAAAAGATGTTTTTAAAGCTGTTTTGTTTTAATATGCTTTAAAGCCTTTTTGGTTTTACAATGTTTTAGAGTGGTTTACTGTTTTTGTTTGCTGCCCTGAGCTCCTTCTTGGAGGAAGGGCAGGATATAAATTTAATAAATAAATAAATAAGACCAATGCCTGGTTCACACAGAGGTTTAATGCGGGTCTGGTGCTACTCACAGCCCCTTTTAATTTGCATGGATCACATGATGTTGCAGGCAATCAGCAGCTAGAACACAGTTTTCCCCTTTAAATTCGTAGTATATCAATGCTCTTTTAATCTGAAACAGGAAGGAAAAAATATCTCCAGTTCGTATCTCTTGTGCTTGTAGACACTTTATTCTGATGCTTTAGGTGGGTGTGTCAGACGTTCTCCTCTCCACGCCCACTCTCTCCTCCTCCCTTCTTTCATTTCATTTCCTGTTCTGCAAGCCTGCTGCAAAGTGTGCTTTATTTTTCTTTCCTGCCTAATTTGTGCACAAAAGCATAACACTGTTCAAGCAAATATTTGCATTCCAGCTGAATTGTAGCAGTGAAAATACAAACAATTGTACTTCAGGGTTGTTGCTGTTGTTGTTTTTAATGAAACTCTGGAACAAACTGAGCATGCTCAGTTGCCAAGGTAACCAGAGGAAGTGGAACTTTGACCTTAAGAGGTACGGTCATTAGGAAGCTGCAGGATTGATCCTGCCCCTTCAGTATGAATGAAAAGCACCATGTTTGCAGCTGGCTTTGAGCCCCCTATGTGGACTGTGCAAACAGAAAACGGAGGTAAAAGCAGTGTCTTTAATACAATGTTTTGCTCCCATGTGGATAAGCCCCAAACCTTGGTTACAGCTCATGGTTTTTTGGGAATGAGACAAAGCACAAACCTGGGTTCACATGTAACACCAAGCCAAGCCATGTACCTGGGTAGTACCGCAGTGGCAAGACTAGGGAAAGAACAAAATAGCCACGATGGCTATGTTTTTTCATGTTCTAGCTAAGCCAAAGTTTGGCTTAGTGTTACATGTGAACAGGGTCTTCCTTTTAAAATGTCTTGGTACATAAAAGTTGCCTCTCTGGATCAGATCAATGACCCAACTGGTCTAGCATTCTGTGTCCCATGTTAGCTAACCATATGTCTCTGAGAAGCCCTCAAGCAGGATTATTATTATTATTACTACTGTTATTACCATCATCATCATCATCATTCGGCTTTTCACCCTGAGGTCCCAGGGCAGGTTACAACATTTTAAAATACATCATTAAAAACAACTGCAAACAACTGAAAATTACATCACAAAAAATAGGGTGGGTCATGATTTTTACCGCCCCTACTGAAAGGTATCTAATATTCAGTGGCATGCCTCTGAACCTGGAAGGTGCAGATAGCCATCAGGAATATACATATATGCTGAACTAGATAGACCCTTGGTCTGAACCAGCAATGCATGTTCTTATGTTGCATCAATGTTTCCCAAACATTTGCTTGCTGAAATACGTTTTCCCGCCTTCTGAATTTAAATCAAAGCCACAGTTCCTTCATGCACTCTTAAATTCACATCCTGCTTTTCAACCAGAATTCCCAAAGTGGCACGCAAAATGGACTACTAGAGTTAAGGAGCCCACCACCTCCACCTACATTTCTGGACAAGTAACTAATGCTTCTTGGTTGGACATAAGCCTGAAACAGTGACTCATCCAGAGTTGCATCCAGACGTATTTCCAACTAGTACAGTTAACTCCCTTTTATAATATTAATATGAAGAAATGTCTCTCTGTTCATGTGGCTTAGGACTTTTCGGCTCTGGCCTTAGGAACATAGGAATTTGCCTTATACTGAGTCAGATCATTGGTCCATCTAGCTCAGTATTGTCTGCACTGACTGGCAGAGGCTGTCCAGGGTTTTAGGTAGGGAGTCTGTCCCAGCCCTGCCTGGAGCTGCCAGGGATTGAATCTAGGACCTTCTTGAGCTCCAGCCCTTCCAGTCTCCCTGTTACGTATGTCAAAGTAACCCCATGGCTTCCGTTGAGTCAGGGACACTTACCATGATGTCAACTCTCTTCCCACAGCCACCAGGGAGTCAGCCTTCGTTCACGCCATCGCCTCTGCCGGCGTGGCTTTTGCAGTGACCAGATCCTGCGCCGAAGGCTCAGCCACCATCTGCGGCTGCGACACGCGTCACAAGGGCCCTCCGGGAGAAGGCTGGAAATGGGGAGGCTGCAGCGAGGATGTGGAATTTGGGAGCATGGTGTCTCGGGAATTTGCGGATGCACGGGAGAACAGGCCGGACGCTCGGTCAGCCATGAACAGGCACAATAATGAAGCTGGAAGGACTGTAAGGAAAATGGTGGTTTGTTCCATTCCCTTAGCGCAGCTTCAACGTTGCGGTGCTTTTGCTAAAGGCAGTAACGCCCTATAATAATGTAGCCAGTTGCTTTTGATATAGAAGCTGGCACCGAACAGCACAATCTGCAAAACCAGGTGATCCAGGTCTCTTGGACTGTACCATTTCAGACTGCTGGGGCAATAGATTGCATGGTGCACTTTCCCCACATGGCAAGCCGTTCAGGTTCCCTGCTTACTTTGAAAACTGGCATGTCAGAAGGAAAGCTAGGCTGCATCTTTCTCCCTGGCATGCTGATTCTCTGTGTGTAGGGATTTCCCTCCCCCGGAGGATCATTCAAACATGCAGACCCCTGCCTGCAACCTAAAGTGATGGAGTCCAAGAAAAGCTTTATCATGCAACTCTGCTGATTACGTAAAGTAGCACTTTGCTCCAAAATCCCAGGAAGCTGCAATTGGCATCTTTAATGTAAGAACCCAGCTCCTTAATTATATTATGATGACACTCTTATTTATATTGTGATTTCTGAGCATGGTGGGGTGCACAGCTGACAATTCTTATGAGTTCATATTTGGCCTCAGGTGTGGGGCAGGTGAAAGCCTGGCACAGTTGAAATGGGGCAGATCAGCTGGGACCACTGATCAGAGAGTACTGGGTGTGGCTGTCTTGCATATTCCCTTCACCCTGCATTGTGTTCTGAGATTTTCAGGACTGTAGGCATAAGGCTGGTGCAGACTATTCAGTCCCCTTCCCTTGGTTTTCCGTCCCTAATCTGCCTGGGCAAACTTCAAGATCTGACCTCAGATTACACTTTACACAAAGTCAGTTGGCAACCCTAAGGGCATCAGCGTAACAGAAGCAAGGGAAGGTTTCTGGGTCCTGCAAAGGCACTGTTAATACATTGTTAACTGGGACTTTGCAGGTATTCTGTGAAGCTGACACACCTGACGTAGTATTGGGCAGAAAAGGGTGATGGCACATACCTGATTTCCTGGGTCACTGCTAGGGATGGGGGAGAATTTTGATTCAGTTCACATTTCAAGCAGAATTTATCAAATTCGCACTTTCCAAAACAATATGAGAACTGAAACACAGCCATCCTTTGAAATTCACATTTATTAGGATTTTGGGATGCAATTCGCCAACTAAACAACATTTACAAAAATGCATATATTAGGGGAAAGTGTGCATAAAAATGAATATATGAGTGAAAATAACATGCAAAAAGGCAAGATGTGATGAGAAATGGCTTGCAGAAATGTGTCCCTTTGTCAAAACTGCCTACAAAAATGTGTTTATTTGAGAAATTTGCACTCAAATGTTGGAGAATTTTCATGAGGATTTTTATTTTTAATCGCAGGTTGCTGCAGAAATGTAGGGGACTGAATTTGACATTGGAAAAATGAGAAAGTGAGAGAACCCAAATGGAGAGATGTTTCCATCCCTAGGCACCGCAGCTTACCGGAAGGGAGAGGGGCAAGGTTGATGCGGCACGAATGCACCAGAGGAGCCAATCCCAGTCTGCATCTGTGTTGGAATTGCTTTTTAATATGTTTTTAAACCTTCTTTTTTAAAAACAGATTTTTAAACCTTTTTTAAAAAAGACGTTTTTAAAGATATTTTGTTTTAATATAGTTTAAAGTCTCTTTTTATGATGTTTTAAAGTGTTTTTAGTGCTTTAATCTGCTGCCCTGGGCTGCTACTGGGATATAAATCAATCAATCAAACAAACAAAAATCTGGCACTCCCTCCGGTGCACTTGCATCACAATAGTCTCACTGCCACCTCTCCCCTCCCGCTCTCCCTCCTGGTAAGCCGCAGAGATGCTTCACTGACTGCTCCTGGATGCCTGGGACTGGCCAACCCTGCAAAGTTTAAATATGGCATATGGAATGTATGGCAAGCTAACGTTATCTCTCCTCTGTCTGCCTTCCCTGCCCTTCTTGTTTTCTTTTCCTTTTCTCAGTCCATTATCGACCACATGCACCTCAAATGCAAGTGCCACGGATTGTCAGGCAGCTGCGAGGTCAAGACCTGCTGGTGGTCCCAGCCTGACTTCCGGGTCATCGGCGACTACCTCAAGGACAAATATGACAGCGCTTCGGAAATGGTGGTGGAGAAACACAGAGAGTCCCGCGGCTGGGTAGAGACGCTGCGGCCCAAATACAACTTCTTCAAAGCCCCGACCGAGAGGGACCTAGTCTATTATGAGAACTCGCCCAACTTCTGTGAGCCGAACCCCGAGACCGGCTCCTTCGGCACCCGCGACAGGATCTGCAATGTCACCTCCCATGGGATAGATGGTTGTGACCTCTTGTGCTGCGGGCGTGGACACAACACGCGGACTGAGAAGAGGAAGGAGAAGTGCCACTGCATCTTCCATTGGTGCTGCTACGTCAGCTGCCAGGAGTGCATACGAGTCTACGACGTCCACACGTGCAAGTAAAATGGGATGGCCATGGAAAACGAATCAGAGGTGGCTTTTTCTAGGGGAGGAAGTTGACTTCGTGAAACAAAAAAAATATGCACACACACACAAAGAGGCTAACACTGGTTGGCTAGAATAGGTCTAATTTCTTCTCGACCGTCACACCTGGATGTTAACCTTACGATTCCTGACAAACCAAGAAACCAGCCAGCCAGCCATTTTTGACCTCCCGCCTTGCAGGAGACTGTGGCTTCTTTAACTAGTCAAGAAAATAGAGCTGGGTAGCGGATGGATAGCAGGTTTCCAGAAAGTTCCGGAGTCTCTGCTCTTTCCTGTCTCGACTCACACGGCAAAACTTGTGCTATTAAGTGTCCTTTGAATGTTGTGCGTCTTCCTGAAACATGGCCTATCTGTGCTTTAGGAGCATGGAAGAAGCTTCTAGCGCAATGACTCTTGATGTTCCAGCCCAGCCTGTGGCTATGTTTCTACGTATAGAATTAACAACAGGTGGTATGTTCTTTTTTAAAGGCCCTCATGCAACCTCCCACAGGAACTGGAGGAACTTGCAGACCGTTCTTTGCTCTGTGGAACTGCCAAACTTTTTCTCTTATGAACTGGTTGGCCTAGCGCCTTGTAATGTATTCATAGGAAGTGACGATTCAAACAATACTTCTGCCATGGGAGAAGGAAACAGGAAGTGAGGTGTTGCTGTGACATGTGTGTGTTACACAATGTGATAGAGTATATATATATACATACACACACACACACACACACACATATATATAAATTCTATTACATATGCACATGCATACAAATCTATGTGTAAAGCCACCTCACAGCGCCAAGTGGGTTATGAAGGTAAGGCACTGTTCCCTGGCTCACTTGTCCTGGGTGGGCTTCATACCACAGGAAATAGTGTCCCATCACAGCTGTGGGCTGTCTACTGGGCATTTGATGCCACAGCTGGAATAGTTGACTCTTTCAGGACCAACAGCAAGCCTCTGGGGACAAAATGGCTGCCATGCGTTACTACACCGCATAGGTTGTTAAATGACAATGCATCAGAGCAGTCAAGCCAATGGGAGACCATGCCCTTTCACTTGCCTCCCCAGGTCTTCATCCAAGCCCATGCGATATGAGAAGCAAAATGTTGAGTGGACACCCTTTGGAGCCATCACCAATGCTCAGGCAGGTTTTTGATCGGTGGAACCTCTTCCAGCCAGAGTTTCTCAGATGCTATGTGCAGATTGCCCCTTACCTAGATATACCCTCCCAAGGAGAACCCCAAACTGGCATATCGTCAGTCCCCTCAAGACCAATATCTTTGCAATTGGCTCCTTTTTCATGCAGGCCATTTTTCAGAAGAAAACTCTTCAGCTCCAACTGGAGAGTACCCAACCGTTTCAGCTTTTTGAGGCAAAGACCATTTGGGTGGCCAGGAAATAACTGAAATTGCAATTACTGCAAATACCTTTGTCAGGCAGTTTGATTTCTTCAGTAGAGGCAGGGGTCTGGTCATCCAGGGTCTCAGGGGGTCTTAGAACCCTTACTTTTTTGGGAGCAGGGTCCCTATGTCTCCAGCATCCTACAAGCCAATCAGCCTGAAAAGGGGGCATTTTGGCCACTGAGGAGATTCTTCTAACATGTTTCCTTGTCCTTTCCTGCTGATTAGAGCCAATAAGAGTGAAAGAAGGTGAGTCAGCCACCTCAATGGCTAACACTCTTCTTATTTTTGGCTCCTATGGATGTCTGTTGTTGTGGGAGAAGGCATTAACAAGGATCTCATAAAGTGGGGAGGGGATCTGGTTCTGACTAACATGAAGGGACCCTGCACTTCTGAATTTGCCACTACACTGCTGAGTAGAGGCCTTTGGGGTGCTGGTTCCCATTGGTGCATACAGGAACCAGCAAAAGCTATTGCAGTCCACAAAGCTGGCCTTCCACATCAAGCACATAGATCTCTGGGGTTGGGGCACTGGGGGGGCTCCCCAAGTTCCTAATGTATCTTGCAGCACTCAAGCAAAAGCTCTAGAGACCCTTCCGTTGTGGGATGATGTGTCTGAGATGGTGATGCACTTGAGGGTGAATACAGATAACCATTGACCTTAACCTGGCAAAGAAATCCAGAGAAACCCGCCATAAATGTTCTCTCATCTTCCCACACATTCCTCGATTAATCAGTTATGGCAGAGATACCCAACATGGTGTCTCCAGATGTCATTGAACTGCAATGCCCATCAGTCCCAGCCACCAGGGCCACAGGCCAGGGGTGATGGGACCTGTAGCTAAACAACACCTGGAGGGCACCACAGTGGCTGCACCTGTGTAAGGCCCAGGAACAAAGTAACTGGGGAAGGGACCAACTCTCTTCTAATTTACAAACACTTTATGTTCCTGGTTGCCTGGAGCTAAGCCTCACTGACCACAGGTGAGCTAATCAGGTGATGGCTAATTAATTACCAACCTGATTTATATAGCGGTAATTTGCTTCAGTGTGTATTATTATTATTATTATTACTATTATTATTATTATTAATAATAATATAGAATCATAGTAGAGTTGGAAGGGGCCTATAAGGCCATCAAGTCCACCCCCCTGCTCAATGCAGGAATCCAAATCAAAGCATTCCCCACAGATGGCTGTCCAGCTGCCTCTTGAAGGCCTCCAGTGTCGGAGAGCCCACTGCCTCTCTAGGTCATTGGTTCCACTGTCGTATGGCTCTAACAGTTAGGAAGTTTTTATTATTATTATTATTATTATTATTATTATTATTATTATTAATCACAGCCATGAAGCTCACTGGGTGACTTTGGGCCAGTCACTGCCTCTCAGCCTCAGAGGGAGGCAATGGTCAACCCCCTCTGAATACCGCTTACCATGAAAACCCTATTCATAGGGTCGCCATAAGTTGGGATCAACTTGAAGGCAGGCCATTTCCATTTTACATTATTATTATTTAGATTTCTGTCCCACCCTTCAGCATAAGGTCTCAAAGCAGGTTACAACTATATAAAAATATAATATTAAAATTGGTTAAAACTGCTAACAATCAAAAGAATAGGGTGGAGCCTAAAATATATATCTCAGATGTCAAAGGTACATCTTCATACAACAAAAGCTATGCAATGAAGGTGCCAGACACACCTTTCTGGGGAGGGAATTCCACACTTTAGGGGCTACTGGACCAACCACCACCCCTCCTGCATTTCCGAGGGCAACGAAGAGGGTCCCCTCTGCTGATCTTGACACCCAGGAGGATCTGTGGGGAAGGAGGCACCCTTTCAGCTGTTTGGGACCTAATTCGTTTGGGGCTTTAAATGCTAGTGCAAGCACCTTGAATAGGAGCCTCTGGGGAGGTCAGCTGACTCCATCTGCCGAGTGGCAAGGGGAGTTTGAGCCCGTCCCCCACCTCTCCAGAGTTCTCATTTGTGTGAAAATGCCCTCAGATACTCTTTCACATTTGCCAGGAAAATTAGAGGCCTTCCAGGTGTCTCCAGGTACACTGTGGCAAGCTGACCCCTTCGGAAAACTTACCTGTATTCACCCTAAGTTTTTCTTGAGTCTGTGATTGAATCAGGGACTGAAGGGCAACGTCGAAGCATCCGTGGGAAGACTTGGACAACTTCCCACCCAAGCAAAAGGCTGTATTCCACAACCGCAATGCAACATCATTAATTTTAGCCCCGTTGGCTTCTGCAGATGGAAAAGTGAGGGCACCATCTTGTCCTTCGCCTCAGGCAACAAAATGTCTTGAGCTAGCCCTGTTCACTGTCCACCTCATCTGTAGCATTGCTCTAGGAGGATTTGGGGAGCAGGGTAAGTGACAGGTACCAGGAGAAACTCAAGTGATGGGTAGTGTCTTTCTTCCCTCACCCCTGAAAAATCATGGAAATGCCACTCATAGGAAGCTGGGCTGTACTGAGTCAGATCATTGGTCCATCTAACTCAATAACTGACTGGCAATGGACCCCCAGGATTTCAGGCAGAGGACATGCCCAGCCCTCCCTAGAGATGCTGGGGGTTGAACTTGGGACATTCTGGATGGAAAGCAGATGCTCTCTCACTGAGCTACAGTCGACCACTTGCAAAGGGTACCACTTGCCACCCTGGGCTCCTGCTGGGAGGAAGGGTGGGATATAAATCAAATAATAAATAAATAAAAAGGGGGCATTTCAGTTAAGTCCTAGTTTGATCATTTTGGGGTTCATGTACATACAATTAAGGTACTCTGTTTCTTTGTCCTGCCGGTCCAGTAGAAGATCCAAGATGAGCCGGCCTACAATCAGGGTCTTCTGAAATCCAGGTGAGAATCAAAGAGTTCTCACTCTGTCCTAAGCTTGCATTCCCTCCGCCCTTTTGACCTGCTTGTCGCTGCACTGATGGGCAAGAACAACTGCTGCTTGGGCCATTGATGTGGCTCCACTTACCCTTTCAAAAAATTCCATTTGCGGTTGGAAGCTGAAAATATTTACAAACGCGGAAGGCCAAATTACTGAAGGGAGTTTGGATACGTCTTCCAAAAAAACCTCAACTACTGGTTTGCTATAAATCCAGGGGAAAAAATAGGGCAAGTTGAATCCAGTCAAAGTTGCAACACTTAACTCTCTTTCAGTGAAATGAGATTTCAGTGTAGGATTGTGCCCTGGTTTAATTGCAGCTACACCGGGCAATGTGATAAACATAGACTCTTGCATTGTGCTGGATGGACTTGAACTGAATTTTCTGCTTTCTTCTTCCAGTGATCACAGTTAATTTAGGAAAGTTTAAGAATCCCTCTGTATTCACCCTGGGGCAGAAACACAGCTGCAATCATAGCGGAAATATGATATGTTGAGTTTCAAAAGGAATGAGGACCTCTTCAGTAAGGCTGTTTCTTTCCGATTAAACCTCTCTCCTCTCTCTCTCTCTCTCTCTCTCATTCCAGTGTTGCAGGAGGCTTTTGAAAGCCCCTGGAGAAGGCTCAGCAGCCACACTGGGAAACATTTTAAAATATTTTTGTTTCAGTTTTTCCAGGATTTTCAACTTTATTTATTGGTATTTATTTGTGATTAACTGCTGTCTCCGAATCATTTCTTGCTGTGAGGGACAGCCTTTCCAAGCAGTGCCGGCGGGCGGCTCCATGTCAGCGGGGCAGTGGAATCCGCTCTGGTTTTTAGTCCGGACAGTTCCTTGAAAGTTCAGACTAAAACCCAGAGTGGATTCCACTGCCCCGCTGACAAGGAGCCGCCAGCCGCCACTGTTTCCCAGCCAGTAGTTTCTCACTCAAGAGATGAAGAGACATCCCAGAGTGAACATGAGGGGCCTTCATGTAGCATCGTCCTTGTAGGGCCCACTTGTAGGCCATGAGGAGCTCCCAGGAAGCCCCTCACCCCATTGCCAGCCAACCATTGGGCAGAGCTGCCTTGGTTCTGCAACTTTATATGCCAAACCAGTTGTGTGCCAAACACTCCTAGGCCCACACAGTCTGTCACAGCCTGTGATGGGGTAGCCATCACGGTGCCTCCAGATGTTGTGGATTCACTACTGCCATCAGCTTCACCCAGCGTATTCAATCATCAGGAGTGATGGGAACTGTAGCTCACAACATCTAGACCGCACCATGTTGGCAGCTCCTGGTCTATGATATACAGCAGAGATCAGAAGCCTGTGTTCCTCCAGATATTGTTGTATGTTGAACTCCAAGTCCTATCAGACCCAGAGAGCATTGCTAATGGTCAGAGATTATGGGAGTTGTACTCTAGCAACATCCAGAAGGCCACAGGTTTCCCATTCTGGACACAGACTGTCATAGACCTGCTTTTAATTGAAGAGGTAAAGCTGTAATATGACTGCAAGTGGGTCACAAGATCTACCAAACTAGATGACAGGAAAAAGGCTCATTTAAAATTCTTTTCTCCCTATCATCTAGTTTTATATGTGGGGGATGAGGGTGGTATGAATGCTCAGTTAAGTGTCCTTCCACCTATAGTCTGAAGTTGTGGTGGCTGGTGGCTCCATGTCAGTGGGGCAGTGGAATCCGCTCTGGGTTTTAGTCCAAACTTTCAAGGAGCTGTCCACGGTGCTTTCTACACACACACACACCTGCAGTTCCTTCCAGCTGCCCAGAGGTGGCCCTACCATTCGGTAAAATTGTACACCTGTCTCGTGTGATAGCGCGTGGGTGCCATTATGGGTGGCAGAGTTATGGATTCTTCTGAAATTCTCATCCAAGATCCCCCTGTTTTGGAGGTCAGAATTACTTGGTCTCATTTCCAAGGTGAAGCTGGTGGATTAGGAATCCTCAAATGTTTTTGCTTCTGTTTTACTTCTGAATTGTGTACAAAGCATTTTGCATGCATGCGCAGCTTGCAACAGATCTCAGTTCATTCATGTCCTCCACGACATAACCACCTGACCAAACACATCCCTCCCAAAACAAGCCTCCTGATGGTTTTGTAGCATCAGCTTGAATCAAGGTCCTTTTCTGTGGGATGTTTTACCAGGTGGGTAGAAGCAGAGTGTCTGCACCAGTAAAACACTCCACAAGGAGAACCCGGATGCTTTCCGTCATATAAGTGCATCGAGACTGCTTTTATTTTGCAGTGTTTCACCAGTGTGGACATGTGCAGTGGGAATGCAGAGCAGAAGCAGAAAAGATGCAGGTGAACTGATGTCATAGAATCATAGAATAGTAGGGTTGGAAGGGACCTACAAGGCCATCGAGTCCAACCCCCTGGTCAATGCAGGAATCCAAATCAAAGCATTCCCGACAGAGCTTTTATTGATAGCTCTGTGGAAACAGCATGTACTCCAGTTCTGAACTGATTTCAGAAGTTCTCTGTTATACCAGAATTCAAGAGGAGAACACAGGGCAAAGTGACCCAGAGGAACAAGAAAGCTACGGACTGCAGAAGAGGCTGGTTCATTAGGGTGAACCTCACTCTGCTGCCCTAGCCAGCCCTCACTTGCCTGCCTCCTTACTTACGACCAGCCCGGGGGGTGGGGGTGGCCCTGTCTGTCAGCTTCTTCTGCCTTAGTGTCAGCATTGCCTTCGTAGAAGTCAGCAGGGAGGAAGATGGGAACAAAGCTAGAATTATTTGGCTCCGCCTCTCACTGGCTCTGGCTCCACCTACTGGAGGGGCTGCCTTCCTTCCTCCCTGCCAGTCCCAAAGGCCACCCCTCACTCCTAATTGCAGAGTACAAGACAGATGGATCTGACCTACCAGTCCGAATCTATCAGAACACTCTCCTGCAAAAGCTCTATCGACATGAAGGAGAACATCCCAATGATGCTCATTGGTGGTGGCTGAGTTTTTCAGCCCAGCCCTTCCTGTGCCCCAGGAAAACTACTGAATCGGCCTATTATGTAAATGACCCAGTTTAGCATTTCATTTACAGTGTGTGTGTGTGTGTGTCCCGTCCCTCTAAGCAGTGCCCAGCCTGCACCTAGTGTGAGAAGCAACATTCACAATGATGCCCTCCTGTTTTGAGCTGGAGCAATTTTCAAATACATAGAGACGGGAGCTGGGAAAAAGCACACGCACACACCCCTCTGGAATCTGCAGCCTCAAGCAACTGCTTCACATTGTTTCATGGTAAGGCGGGCCCTGTTCAGAACATCTTAGCAGTTGCCCCTATTTCCTGCTCACTCACCCTTTATAAGGAACCGGCATATCATAAAACAAAACAGAAAACCTGACATTCCAAAGCTATTGTATAGAGTCGTCACTTTTTTTTTTTTTTTTTGGTATTTTGTTAAGTCTGATGGGTTTTTTATGATTATTTATTTTATGAATAAATGTATATATTAGTAAGAGTATATATTTGCCGAAATAACTCCCTTGGGAACCGTGTTGTCAATCTGCTACTTGTCATCTGAGTCGGCGGCCGTCCAGCAGCTCACGAAGAACTCGGCGTGAACAGGGCCTGCCACCTTCTTTCTGTGTTTAGAAACACCCTGTGCACGCTTTGGAGATGCTTGTACAATGCTACCGAAAATGGGGCGTCCTTGTTCATGTGGAGCCCTTTCATGTGCATGTTGGAGCCCTGCAGAGCCCTGGATCATGGCCCCTTGTCTTTTCATCCTGTTTTCTACCGACAACCGGCTAGCAATGTCTTGTAATATTTTTTGTACCAGTTATGTGTCATAGATGTGTTTAACTTTATAATGAAAATTAAAAAATATGCATTAATTTTAATTCTGTCACCTTAAAAAGTTATTGTTCTGAGGAAACACACAAAGAGTTGCTTTGTTTTGTATTTTAGGGCCAAACTACAGGTGATGTTAATCACTGAGGTCAAATCTACACCATACCTATAAAGCACATTCAACACACATTTAAAGCACATGGCTTCCTCCAAAGAATCCTGGGAACTGTCGTTTGTTAAGGGTTCTGGGAATCGTAGCTCTGTGAGAAGTGAACTATAGTTCCCAGTGCTTTCTCCACTTGTGTGGTGCTGCCCAGCAACTGGTATTCATGCTGCCTCCGACTGAGAGGACAGCACATAGCCATCATGAGACTAGTAGCTATTGATAGTTTAATTCCCTTTCAAAGCCATCCCATTTGCTGGCCTTCACCAGGGAATGAATTTCAGTCTAACTGCACGTTGTATGAAGAAGCCCTTCCGTTTGTCTATCCTGCATCGACCAACATTCACCTTTGTTGGATTTCCCTGCGATCTTGTATTATGAAAGATGGGGGGGGGGACTTTAAATCCACTCTCTCCACACCTGGCATATTTTTACAAACCTTTATTATATTCACCCTTACTCCTTTTCCCCACCTAATCTTAAAAAAAAAAAAAATCTGGTTGCCCTCCTCTTACAAATGTATGTTTCTCGGGGGGGGGGGGGAGAGAGAATCGACCCTGCAACAGACACTGGCTTGTGAGAATAAGCTGTTAAGTGTGGGGGGCTGCAGCCATGCGGAGTAGCATGATGTAGTGGTCAGAGTGTTGGGCTGGGAGACCAGGGTTCAAATCTCCACTCAGGCATGAAACACACTGGGTAGCCTTGAGCCACTCACAGTCTCTCAGCCTAACCGGGTTGTTGTGAGGATAAAAAATGTGAGGAGGCTGAACTGTGTATGCCACCTTGAGCGCCTTGGAGGAAAGGTGGGATATAAATGTAATAATAATTAATAGTTAATAAATTAATTAATCTGAACAGGGTGGTTCATGACAGATGCTCTTGGAGGTCACTGATTCATAGGGTCGTCATAAGTCGTAATCAACTTGAAGGCACATAACAACAACAGCAAAATTAATTAATAACCCCCATCGTTCTCCTATGGAGCCCCTTATAGGAACTCCAAGCGTAGTTTTTCTTTGTCTGTGTGAACACAGCCTTCAAACATAATCAGCAACTGGACGTCAGCCTGCCCTGGCTCTGACATTTGCTTGCTAAGGATACCTTACCCTTAGTGGCAGGTGGAGATTCAATGTGTGTGTTCCATTGTAAATGCACTCCCCGGCACTCAGCCAGAATGCATTCCTCTGGGCTACGAGCCACTCTAGGGCTTACCTGTGTGTGTGTGTGTGTGTGTGTGTGTGTGTGTGTGTGTGTGTGTGTGTCAGCAGGTGAAAAGCGTTAAGCAATGAAATCTGTGGGGGGAGTTAGGGAAAGGTCAGTGCCGTCCGTCAGAGGGGCTGGCTCAGTGCAAGGAGAGTGAGACAGGCAAGACTCCTGCCTCTGGTTGAAAACAGTCACAACAGACCAGAGCACTGACACACATCCTTTCTGTGGCCTCCTTGACCCACACCCTGGGTGGGCATAGCATCAATTCTTCCCCCCCACACACACACGCACACTACTAGTCTGTCTCTGCTTGACCACCACTGGCAGCCAGTTTACAACTGCTGCACATCCTCAGCCTAATCTGGATTTGTTTGACGTGCCTTCTGCTTAGCTCATTTGTCCCTTTCGCCCTGTATTTGTGCTTCTTCAAAGTCCACAGCACCTTTGATAATAGCCAACCTCCATTTGGGACCTTCATGGGCCAAGACTTCCCAGTTGTCAATGTTCATGTTACATTTTTTTAGATTCGCTTTAAGAACACCTTTAAACCTCTTTTGCTGTCCACCGAGTCCCAGGGCCGGATTACCCATTAGGTTCAGTAGGCTGAAGCCTAGGGGCCCGGAGCTCTTGGGGACCCGCTATCCATGGAAGCAGGACAGGAACCACGGATCGCGGGACAAGAGCTTCCAAACCACCCACCATCCCCCTGCTTCACTTACCTTTTTCTCCGCTGTTTTTTGCGGTTTGCCATCAATTAAGATGGCGGCCGAGGTTTCCCTAAGGGGCTGAAGCCTCTGCCGCCATCTTGGTTGATGGCACGCATGCGTGCTACATGCGCGCATTGCTGCCATCAACCAAGATGGCAGCAGAAGCTTCAGCCCCTTAGGGAAACCTCGGCCGCCATCTTAATTGATGGCAAACCTGCACGCACAGTACACGCAGCCGCAAAAAAAGCAGAAAGGTAGATGGAGTGGGGGGGATGGGAGCGGACGGGACAGCGGATGGCTCAGAATCAGCCTAGGGGCCCTCCTCAGCTTAATCTGGCCCTGCTGAGTCGTAGGTTAGGCAGAGATTCAAATAAAGGTCTCTCCCATTCAAGTCTGACACTGATTTGTGGGCTGTGGGGTAATGTAACCGATGACGGGTGATGACTTTCATTTGTGAATGGCTGCCCAGGACACATCGCGCAGTTGTTTCACAATACAATGAAAACATGCACAAACAATTGCATCTATAGAAACAATAGGAAACCGTTGCACATATTAAGAACAGTTAAAACAATTACATATATAAAAAAACAATTTCAAATCCAATGCAAATACCAACTGGGATAAAAATTCTCCACTTAGGCTCACTGAAAGAGAAAAGACTTCACCAGGCACCAGAAAGTCAATAGAGTAGGAAGGAGTTTGAAAAGGTAAGTGCTGCCACACTAAAGGTCCAATTCCAACTTTGCACAGAATGGGCTTTCTGATGAGACTCAACGACAGGGGAATAGTCATCCGGGGTCACAGAGGGTGCAGACTCCTTACTTTTTGGGGAGCAGGGTTCCAGCCAGGTGCCTATGTAGGAGCCAATCGTGATGAAAGGGGAATGTGTTATTTATTTATTGTATTTATTTATTAAAAAAAAATTCTATCCCTCCCTTCTACCCTATAATAGGGCACTCAGGGCGGCTTACAATAAAATCAAGCCCGTACATAACAAAATTGTACACAATAAAAATCACAAAAACATTAAAATACAATGAAATACATAAAATAATATAAATACATATACACACACATATAGGCATATATAGGGAGTGGTACTGAAGGGACTACTGAGGTAAAAATGAACATAGAAGGCATAAAATCAGTGTCAGGCTCTACCTTCAGTCCCTCCCAAAGGCTCTCCGGAACAAGATCATTTTCAGAAGTATCCGGAAAACCATCAGGGAGGGAACAGAGCGGACTTCTTGGGGTAGGGTATAGGGCGTTAGCCACTGAGAGGAGTCCTTGTCCTCTCTTGCCTATTGGAGCAAATCAGAGCGAAAGGAGGTAAATCAACCGTGGAGAAGGCTCTTCTCAGTAGCTAATACACAGCCTCCCCTTTCGTGCTGATTGGCTCCTAGAGACATCTGCTGTAGTGGAGAGCAAGGGACAGCAGGGAAAGGGGGAAAGGGGGTGTGGCTATGAGGGGGCATGTTGCTACTATCATGAAAGGACCCTGCACTTCTGAATTTGACACACTGCACACCGGTATCTGCAGGATGCCTTCTCCTGCAGAGCTCGGTGACTCACTGGGTGCACAGAAAACAGCAAGGTTTCACATAAAAGGCTTCTTTGCGCAGGCGTCACAGCAACTGGATTGCACCACCACGTTTACACTGCTGCCTGCCACAGAGAATATGTGAACTCAGAATGGAGCTCGAGACATTTGACAGGGAACAGGACTGGACTTCCTGTGAAAGGACTGTAAGTTCAATTCAGTTCTAGTGCTGCAAACAAATTATCGGGCCCAGAATGTGTTCAGAGTCACCCCGTTCTTTCATTCTGTGCCTTTCCCACGTGGGTTTGGATTGTAGATCTTGGGGTTCTAGTAAGACACAGTGTCAATCTGACAAGCCTGAAGTCTCTTGACCCCCATTGTAGAGCTGTAACAGGAAGAAGATAGGTCTGCTGAGGACCATTGGCCGATTTTGGGCATATCCTTTGGCCACTGGGATTCTTGAGAAGTTTGTCGGGCAAGGTGGACCTTGGTCTGGTCTAGCAGTTCTTAAGCAAGCAAACAGCATTGATGAGTTATGGCATTAACCGCTTTAGGAGATCCTGAGTACCACTCTCTTTTTTTGTACATTGAGACACGTTGGTGGAGCAGTGAGATTCCAGGAGGAAGAAAAGAGCAGGGGACATACAAGCTGAAGATCAGCCCACTGCTGTCGCAAAGCTGGAGAAAGTTCAGAAAATGGACAGCCCTCTGTCCGGAATGCTTTGATTTGGATTCCTGCATTGAGCAGGGGGTTGGACTTGATGGCCTTATAGGCCCCTTCCAACTCTACTATTCTATGATTCTATGAAAATAGCTATTAAAATACTCAAGGGTCCAAACACATTGCGTGTGAGGAAAGGAGCCTTGCAGCTTCTGAATAATCGTGGGAAAGATAATTAAGGAAGGAACAAATATAGCCGTTTATAAAACAGTGGCTGATATTGGGTCCCTCCAGGCTGGCGTTTCATTGTGGGTGTATCCTGCGACGTGTTCTTCACGCAATAACAGCGCGTTAGTGATGGATTTATTCAGCTTTGCTAGTTGTTCTGCAACACTTCCCAAATGCTACCACATTATTGCTGTTTGGAGGACATAACGAAGAAACAAAAAAAAAACCCTACAACATTTCTGTTATGAAAATGTAATTTCAACAGGACCTTACAGGATATACCCTGAACGGAAATGAAACGGTAAACCACCCTGAAACATTTTCAGGTGCAAACAGCATTGAAAGCGGGATTGCATATGACTGCCTCAATAGCATCTTGAGCACAAATCATCATGAATGCACTATAAAAGGACATACAGAGTGGCCCTTGGAGAGAATGATAGAATGCTGGACCTGGAAGGCCAGAGTTCAAATCCCCACTCAGCCATAAAAGCTCACTGGGTGTACTTCAATCAGTCACTGCCTCTTAGCCTAACCTACCTTGCAAGGTTGTTGTGAGGATAAAAATGGGGAAGAGGAGAAGAAACATGTACATCCCTTTGAGCTCCTTGGGGGAAAGGTGGGATATAAATGTAATACATTAAAATCCATTTGATGCGGCATCATCCAGTTAGACAGTTTTTCGTGGTGCAATGTATCCTTAACTTTAAGTGATTCACTTCCATAGGAAGTGGCAGGTACTAGCCTAGAAAGTTTTAAAAGAGTAGAGAATTTTACAAAGGATGTGAATGGGTTTCTTGGACACCTTCTGGGAAGAACAGCGGCATATACACTTAATAAATAATTCAATGGCTAAAACTCCAGAGCTTGGAAAAGTTACTTTTTTGAACTACAACTCCCATCAGCCCAATCCAGTGACCATGCTGGATGGGGCTGATGGGAGTTGTAGTTCAAAAAAGTAACTTTTCCAAGCTCTGTCTAAATCCTGCTTGTTCAGAGGCACAGTATTTCTGATATCCACGAGCCAAACGGCAACCATAGGAACTATCGTGGTGGCTGGTAGCTCCATGTCAGTGGAGCAGTGGGATCCATTCCAGGGTTTGCTCTAGACCAGCCTTTCCAACCTTTGGGTCCCCAGAGGTTGCTGGACTACAGTTCCCATAATTCCTGTCCATTGGCCATGCTGGCTGGGGCTGATGGGAGCTGTAGTCTAGCAACATCTGGGGACCCAAAGGTTGGGAAAAGCTGGTCTGGACTAAAACCCAGATTGGATTCCATGGCCCCACTGACACAGAGCCACCAGCCACCACCGCACCTATCTCTGTTCACGGGTGTGCCTGGCTTTCCGTTGTTGGAGACAGAATGCTGGGTTGGATGGACTTGAGCTGTGATGCAATAAAGGCCATTTCTTACCGTCATGTGTGCAATATGGAGTGTGTGCTCTGGATACATCAGGAAGTTTTTTTTAATCATTGGTAAGATTTCTTTTTCTTCCTTGTGTGTGTGTGTGTGTGTGAGCTACATAGTCAGAATACTGCAGCAAGATTTACACTTTCAGTGCAAAATAATAAATTATTCCAAACGCAGGTTATGCTCCACCGGCCTTCGGTTCCCAGCAGCTGTAATGGGCCCACATCAAAGGCTGAGGGAAGAGAAAACACCTCACCTTATTCACACTACGGTGTGATATTTGACGGGGCAGGGGGGAACTAGGAGCCATCTTGAAGGAGGGGGGTGCTTATAGCAATGCAAAAATTTGTTCTGGGCCTCAAGCATCATTGCCATTGTCTCCAGGCGGAGATGCTGAGAGGGCTGGCGTAGTTCTGAGCGTAGGGGGTGGATGACAGTGCAGCCCCCTCTAGTGCATTTGTGGGGGCGGGGGGGTCATTAGTGGAGGAGGGACCAGCTTTGCAAATGGTTCTCACGCCTCTGCCAGCACCTTCCCCACTGGCTTCGCCCTCCTTTTCACGCCCTCTCAAGCACTTGCGAACTTCCATTTCCCTTTGGCCAGAAGTGACAGGACTAAAGGCCCACGCCCTTGATGAATAGAGAAGATGGGGACAGGGGGGATGAATTTGGGGGTCTTTATTGAAACCCAAAGCTATAAAATCCTTTCAAAGGGTACAAGACGCCAACCGATGCTGTCTTTTCATTTGTAATTCCCAGCCGCTTTTGGGGGCTTCAGGGCAGGACTGGAAAATTGGGAGAGGGGGGCAGAGTTAGGTGGAGGAACTTTTCACCTAGAGCAGCCTTCCTCCAACCTGGTGCCCTCCAGATGTTTAGGACGCCGACTCCCATTAGCCAGCACGGCTATAAGATTTTTTCGCCCGCTGACCCACATAGGTAAGCCCAAAAGGGCTTGTGGCCTCAAGGGATGCCTTCTGTCTCAGTGTTTGCAAGTGCATTTATGCTTATGCAGCCTGGGGCTGATGGGAGTGGTAGTCCTCAACATCTGGAGGGCACCATGTTGAGGATGGTTGACCCAGAAAGAGCTTTGTGACAAAATGCAAGCCTTGCACTAAATACTACAGGAGACACGGGAGTGGGTAGCAAAGATGTGGTTTTGTCGTTGTGTATGGGCTTTCTAGTAACAAAAGAGGCTGCAGTATGCTGAGTCAGCCCATTGGTCCATCGAGTTCAGTACCGTCTACGCTGGCCAGCAGCTGCTCTTCAGGGTTTCAGGAAAGGGTCCCTCCCAGCCCTAGCTGGAGACACCAAGGATTCAACCGGGTCCTTCTGCATGCACAAGAGATGCACTACCACTGAGCTACGGCCCTTTCCCTGGAAGATTATAGGAACAGGCAGCCTCCTTATACCAAGTTAGATCGTTGCTCCAGGTAGCTCTGTATTGTCTACACTGACTGGCAGCAGCTCTCCGGGGCTTCAGGCAGAAGTGTCTCCCAGCCCAACCTAGAGATTCTTCCTCAGAAGCCCTGGCTTGAATTCAGCCCTTTTTGATGTCAGGTGATTGAAACATCAAGCTTCAGCTGCAAAGATTGATTTTTCCCAGAGTGCATTCCCAGTTCTTCCTTTGTAGCTGGAGCTTGAATTCCCTTTTGAACTTTCCTGCACCTGATGTTATATAGGCCAGCAGATTTTCAGTTTTGGCTGCCACAGGCTTCATGAGAAAAGAGGCCTGCTATTGACACTATTTAATATTAATGTGTGGGTTCAGGCTAAGGGCATCCATATCCATATCATCCCTGCCATGTAGTATTTATTCCAGCAATAACACAGTCATGATGAGGATCATGGAACCTGATGCCCTCCAGATGTTGGTGGACTCCAACTCCCATCATCCCCAGCCAGCATGGCCAGTGGTTAGGGATGATAAGAGTGGTAATCCAGCAATGTCTGGAGGGCCACAGGTTCTCTACCACTGGTTAAACACCTTGTCTTTCTATTTAAATCATAGCAATTAGTTCTGCCATTACATCTCCACATTTATATTAGAATGTGTAAATGTTATGCAAGTCACCCTTGTTTGTCCCTTTTTGTTGGTATGGCATTTCCTCTTCTTCTTTTTGCCAATCTTTCGGGCTTCTTTTGGCAATGCAGACGGGTCTGCCTTAGTGACAGTAGAAGCTTCTGATCCATCTTACAAGCCAAATAGCGATTGAGAGACACATCTAGAGAGAGATTTAGGAAGGCTAGGGCGTAGATGTGAGCATCTCACCCACCCAAGTAAACCCAGAAGAAATTCCTGTCCATGTAAACTAAGGCCTTTGCTTTAATTCACCTGTTTGCTATTCTACGGCTTTGGGTTACCTATTTCCTTTGAACGCTGAGATGGTGGAACGCTATCATGTTGTGATTAGCACACAATCCTACATTTCATGATTGAACGCCAGTTCTCTTTCATGTCTGTTTCCAAAGAGTAGAAGGAATGCTTGCAACATGAATCTCACATAAAGACAGAGATGGAATTTGCTATGCACATACAATCAGGATATAATTTTCACTTCCAAGTTCAAATACCACCTCAGCCAGTACAGCCATTTTCAACGGGCTATGAAAGATGCAACAACACACAGGAATGCGGCCTTGCCTCTGGAACACGGCGCTATCCCAGTGAAAGTCGGCAGGCAAAGTTTGAGAACCATCATCTTGACACACACATACAGAGCCATTTCCCACGCAACCACTTACTGCAGAGCAAGGCATCTCACACGTTACTCTTCACTAGAGCTACCAGACTATTTTTACATTGTCTTACCTTGAAGGCAAAGTTTCACCTGCTGAGTTCACCTTGACATTCTAAATCATCCTCTGCTGTAAACAACTATAAATCAAGATAATGATTCTGAGTTCTTAGAAATCATTATATGCCATCCTCTTCATGAACAATCTTCCGTCAATGAGGCTTCTTTTCATTTCCTTCCTTATAAAGTCATCTGCAGAAGTAACTGCAGCTTCTGTCAAGCTTAACCCCAGGGAGAGATTGCTTAAAAGCTTCATTTGTGTAGAGAACAACAGCAACACACACATAATCCGGGCCTGTACAAAAGGGACGGGCTCCACTTGAACCAGAATGGAACCAGACTGCTGGCACTTAAAATTAAAAAGGTAGCAGAGCAGCTTTTAAACTGACTGAGGAGGGAAACCCGACAGGAGCTGAGAAAGGTCCGGTTCGGAATAAACCTCCCCCCTGGGATAAAAACCAAAGAAATGATGAAATTTCAAAAGGGGTAGGCCTAGAAGTAGGCATTGTGAGAGCAGGGGCACAGGATATAAATTCAGAAGAGCAAAATTACCACAGGCCAAACCACAAGTGCCAAAGACACTTGAAGAGAGACATTGCTTACAAGTGCCTGTACGCTAATGCTAGGAGCCTCCGAACCACGATGGGAGAACTGGAGTGCTTGGTCTTAGAGGAGAGCATTGATATAGTGAGCATAACGGAGACCTGGTGGAATGGAGAAAACCAGTGGGATACGGTTATCCCTGGATATAAACTGTATCAGAAGGACAGGGAAGGACGTATTGGTGGCGGAGTCGCTCTATACGTGAAACAAGGCATTGAATCCAGCAAGCTCGAAACCCCAAAAGAGGCAGACTCCTCCACAGAATCGTTGTGGGTGGTGATACCTTGCCCCAGGAGGGACTTAATACTGGGAACGATCTATCGTCCCCCTGATCAACATGCTCAGGGAGACCTTGAGATGAGATATGAAATTGAGGAAGCATCCAAACTAGGAAATGTGGTAGTAATGGGTGACTTCAACTACCCGGACATAGACTGGCCGCATATGTGTTCCAGTCATGACAAAGAAGCAAAGTTTCTAGATATTCTAAATGACTATGCCCTAGACCAGTTGGTCATGCAACCGACCAGAGGGACGGCAACCCTGGACTTAATCCTCAGTGGGGACCGGGACCTGGTGCAAGATGTAAGTGTTGTTGGGAGCAGTGACCACAGTGCTATTAAATTAAACATACATGTAACTGGCCAATTGCCAAGAAAATCCAACACGGTCACATTTGACTTCAAAAGAGGAACCTTCACAAAAATGAGGGGATTGGTAAAAAGAAAGCTGAAAAACAAAGTCCAGAGGGTCACATCACTCGAAAATGCTTGGAAGTTGTTTAAAAACACTATATTAGAAGCTCAACTGGAGTGCATACCGCAGATCAGAAAAGGTACCGCCAGGGCCAAGAAGATGCCAGCATGGTTAACCAGCAAAGTCAAGGAAGCTCTTAGAGGCAAAAAGTCTTCCTTCAGAAAATGGAAGTCTTGTCCGAATGAAGAAAATAAAAAGGAACACAAATTCTGGCAAAAGAAATGCAAGAAGACAATAAGGGATGCTAAAAAAGAATTTGAGGAGCACATTGCTAAGAACATAAAAACCAACAACAAAAAATTCTATAAATACATTCAAAGCAGGAGACCATCTAGGGAGACGATTGGACCCTTGGATGATAAGAGAGTCAAAGGTGTACTAAAGAACGATAAGGAGATTGCAGAGAAGCTAAATGAATTCTTTGCATCTGTCTTCACAGTGGAAGATATAGGGCAGATCCCTGAACCTGAACTAACATTTGCAGGAAGGGATTCTGAGGAACTGAGACAAATAGTGGTAACGAGAGAGGAAGTTCTAAGCTTAATGGACAATATAAAAACTGACAAATCACCGGGCCCGGATGGCATCCACCCGAGAGTTCTCAAAGAACTCAAAGGTGAAATTGCTGATCTGCTAACTAAAATATGTAACTTGTCCCTTGGGTCCTCCTCCGTGCCTGAGGACTGGAAAGTGGCAAATGTAACGCCAATCTTCAAAAAGGGATCCAGAGGGGATCCCGGAAATTACAGGCCAGTTAGCTTAACTTCTGTCCCTGGAAAACTGGTAGAAAGTATGATTAAAGCTAGATTAACTAAGCACATAGAAGAACAAGCCTTGCTGAAGCAGAGCCAGCATGGCTTCTGCAAGGGAAAGTCCTGTCTCAGTAACCTATTAGAATTCTTTGAGAGTGTCAACAAGCATATAGATAGAGGTGATCCAGTGGACATAGTGTACTTAGACTTTCAAAAAGCGTTTGACAAGGTACCTCACCAAAGGCTTCTGAGGAAGCTTAGCAGTCATGGAATAAGAGGAGAGGTCCTCTTGTGGATAAGGAATTGGTTAAGAAGCAGAAAGCAGAGAGTAGGAATAAACGGACAGTTCTCCCAATGGAGGGCTGTAGAAAGTGGAGTCCCTCAAGGATCGGTATTGGGACCTGTACTTTTCAACTTGTTCATTAATGACCTAGAATTAGGAGTGAGCAGTGAAGTGGCCAAGTTTGCTGATGACACTAAATTGTTCAGGGTTGTTAAAACAAAAAGGGATAGCGAAGAGCTCCAAAATGACCTCTCCAAACTGAGTGAATGGGCAGAAAAATGGCAAATGCAATTCAATATAAACAAGTGTAAAATTATGCATATTGGAGCAAAAAATCTGAATTTCACATACACGCTCATGGGGTCTGAACTGGCGGTGACCGACCAGGAGAGAGACCTCGGGTTTGTAGTGGACAGCACGATGAAAATGTCGACCCAGTGTGCGGCAGCTGTGAAAAAGGCAAATTCCATGCTAGCGACAATTAGGAAAGGTATTGAAAATAAAACAGCCGATATCATAATGCCGTTGTATAAATCTATGGTGCGGCCGCATTTGGAATACTGTGTACAGTTCTGGTCGCCTCATCTCAAAAAGGATATTCTAGAGTTGGAAAAGGTTCAGAAGAGGGCAACCAGAATGATCAAGGGGATGGAGCGACTCCCTTACGAGGAAAGGTTGCAGCATTTGGGGCTTTTTAGTTTAGAGAAAAGGCGGGTCAGAGGAGACATGATAGAAGTGTATAAAATTATGCATGGCGTTGAGAAAGTGGATAGAGAAAAGTTCTTCTCCCTCTCTCATAATACTAGAACTCGTGGACATTCAAAGAAGCTGAATGTTGGAAGATTCAGGACAGACAAAAGGAAGTACTTCTTTACTCAGCGCATAGTTAAACTATGGAATTTGCTCCCACAAGATGCAGTAATGGCCACCAGCTTGGATGGCTTTAAAAGAAGATTAGACAAATTCATGGAGGACAGGGCTATCAATGGCTACTAGCTGTGATGGCTGTGCTCTGCCACCCTAGTCAGAGGCAGCATGCTTCTGAAAACCAGTTGCCGGAAGCCTCAGGAGGGGAGAGTGTTCTTGCACTCGGGTCCTGCTTGCGGGCTTCCCCCAGGCACCTGGTTGGCCACTGTGAGAACAGGATGCTGGACTAGATGGGCCACTGGCCTGATCCAGCAGGCTCTTCTTATGTTCTTAATCCTTGCTCCTTTTTGCCCATTCCAGTTTATTCAAAGCCATCACACTGACGAGCACCACAGGGACTAGCTCCTTGTCACTCTTTTCTACATTTATATTTCCATTCCAAACTCTTTGGTTTTTTAAGCTCCCTGACTATGAACATCTTTAGCACAATAGCTAAATATCTCTGGAACTGTGTGCTGGCTTTTAAGGTTGTAGTAAGACTGCCTGTGAGCTGTACCACTTCAGACTCCAAGCGGGGGCTCACATGATTGGCCTTCCACAGAAATGGAAAGCTAGCATGTGAGGAAGAAGGACTTTAGCCTGGACATCTCTTTGACATACTAGTTTCCTATACATGGGGCAGGGGGGTATTTTTTCATGGAGTTCCCTTCTATCATATGAGCCCCCCTGCCCCCCCCGCAGCTTAAAGTGGTACAAGCCCAGATGTAGTCTTACCACCTCACCGAGAACTGGGACTAGCTCTCGGACTAGGGACTAAGGACTAAGGACTAGGGACTTGCCTTCCCGACAACCTGTTCATTGAGCATTCATCCTAATTTGTTTGCAGGGAAGTTAAATGTTGCTACTTAATGATCCTTTATCCTGCTTTGTTTGTGGGGAGGTTTGATGACGTTGCGTCAAGAAAGCGTTATCCCACTTGCCTTACCGCAAGGAGTCCAACCTTTCGGGAATGCGGGTTTGTTGCACAAGAGCTCCCAATCAACTGTAATTATGCTATCTGAATCTGCCGCTGATGGAAGGTGATTGAATCCCACTCGAAAATAGCGACACTCCCTATACAACTTCAGTTTGCATGGCATCTGTATGAGTGTGTGAATGTTCTCCCTGGCTAAAAACCAAAATCTCCCACCGTAAGTCTCCAAGTGTACTGAACCCAGGAATCTGGTAGCAGAGTCCGGCAACATCTTTCCCCTTAAACCACCATAGCAGCTTGCATACCGGAAAGTCTAATGCGTGCTACATGCGGTGACACCACTTCCATCACAGCGCAAGGAGTTCATTTGACGGCTGGAATGTCACCTACCATACAAAGGTAAAAGTCACATCCAGTACTCCGCCCACTGTTGTCTCTGGCTCCGCCCACCCCTGACATGCATCTAGCGCCAGCACTAGGATCAATAGCACCTTTGGCGAGGAGTGCTTTCAGTACGCCCACCCCCATAGTCAGCTTTGCAGAGCTACCGAGAGGATTTAAGCAGCCAGTGGAGGCACGATGTTGGGGGCACTGCTGTCCCCTACAAGGACCAATGCAAGTGTGTACAAAGCTGGGGGCCACATGCAAGAATAATTGCAGGCATGGAGTACATGTGAGCATTTTCGCCTGCAGCTCCTCCTTGTCCTGGGATCAAACAGAAGGATAAATGGGCTTCATTTTTTCTTACATGGGATAAGGGGATTGGGTTGTGCTTCTCGTCAGGGCTGTGGAGTCGGTATGTCAAACCTTCGACTCCGACTCCTCTATTTTTCTACCGTCCGACTCCGGCTCCTTCATGAATGGCAAATGTATATTAATGTATTAATATTTAAAATTAATATTAATATTAAAATATTAATTTTATTTTGAAGTCAGAGTCAGTACATTTCTACCGACTCCGACACCACCCAAAATTGCTTCCGACTCTGACTCCACAGCCCGGTTTCTCGTGTCTCCTGCAAAATCCAAACCCCTTCTGGCAGAGCTTCTTTCTGCTTCCAGGGGCTCACGCCTTCCGGCTCTGGCCTCTGCATACAGCTTTCTTTTATGATTATTTGTATAGTGCTTATAGTGTTTGACGCCCTAAGTGCTCAGTAACTCTCAGAGTAAAGCTCTGTTCCACTGACTTTTACCTAGCACACATGACATCAAGGTGGGAATTGAAAAAGAAATATACTTTAAAACTAATGGAAGGAAGATCAAACAACCTGTAGAACCTTGGGTGGGGGGGGAAAGGTTTCACTTGCCTTTTGCCACCCTAGTTCACTGCAGACAGCACATTCAAAAAACAGCCGCTGAGCTCAGCTTGGTGGCCCCCTCAGATTGGCACCCTGGGTGACTGCCCAGGTTGTCCACCCCTAACGCCGGTCCTGCATGCACACACACCCCAGAAGGCTGCCCCCTAGAGAATGCAGCCCTCAGGCTGAAAATGTTTCCTACCTCTGGGCTAGAGGCTAACTGAAGGAGGCCAGGGTGATGAGCCCTTAGTATGGTACAGAACCATGTTTTGGGATCTGATCTTCATAGCAGAGACCATGTGTGGACCCACAGGTGGTTTCTGGAAGAGGCCAATTGCTGCTGTTCCTTACAGATTGGAGGGCCAGCTGGTGCCCTTTGCCTTTTGAGGCAAATTTGTATATTTCAAGATCAGCCTCGGGTGGCCCAGTCCTGAGGGGTCCCACATGCCATCCTCTGTGCCTATTGTGTCTGGAGGACAACCTCAGTGCTGGAGGCATGAGTTTGGCTGTTGCTGCACACACAGGGTTAAACGCCAGTAGACCAAATGCCAAAGGACTTAATAACGATTTGCTGCTCACCACACGGCTCTCCAGGAGCAAAGCAGCACAAGAAAAAACACGTCAAGAAATGCTAGAAAAATGCAGCACACAGATTTTTTTTTTTAAGTGTGGTGGGAAGAGGGGAGGCGTAAAAGTATAGAACCTACATTAGCAGTTAGCTGTGGGCAACAAGTTCTCAACGAACTCAAATATGAAATTGCTGATGTTCTAACAAAAATATGTATCTTGTCCTTAAGATCTGCCTCCATACCTGAGGACTGGAAAATGTCCAATGTAACAGCAATCTAAAAAGGAATCCAGGCGAATCCTGGAAATTACAGGCTGGATAGCTTAATGTCTGTCCCGGGAAAACTGGTAGAAAGCACTGTTAAAGGTAAAATAACCAGGCATATAGAAGAACAAGCCTTGCTGAAGGGTAAGTCCTGTCTCATTAACCCAAGAGTTCTTTGAGTGTGTCAGCAAGCATATAGATAGAGCTGATCCAGTGGACATAGTGTACTTGGACGGTGAACCTTCAAAAAGCTTTCAACAAGGTACCTCACTATAGAATCCTGAGTAAGCTTAGCAATCATGGAATAAGAAGAGATGTCCTCTTGTGGATCAGGAACTGGCTAGGAAACAGAAAGCAGAGAAGAGGAATAAACGGACAGTTCTCCCAATGGAGGGATGTAGAAAGTGGTGTCCCTCAAGGATCAGTATTGGGACCTGTGCTTTTTAACTTGTCTATAAATGACCTAGAGTTAGGGGTGAGCAGTGTAGTGGCCCAATTTGCTGGTGTTACTAAATTGTTCAGAGCTGTTAAAACAAAAAGCGGTTGTGAAGGGCTCCAGAAGGGCCTCTCCAAATTGAGTGAATTAGCAGTAAAATGGCAAATACAATTCAATGTAAACAAATGTAAAGTGATGCATGTTGGGACAGAAAAATCTTAATTTCACATTCCTGACCAGGAATGAGACCTTGGGGTCATAGTGGATAGTCAATGAAGCTGTTGGCCCAGTGTGCAGCAGCAGAGCTTGGAAAAGTTACTTTTTTTGAACTACAACTCCCATCAGCCCAATCCAGTGGCCATGCTGGCTGGAGCTGATGGGAGTTGTAGTTTTAAAAAAGTAACTTTTCCAAGCTCTGGCAGCAGCTGTGAAACAGGCAAATTCCATGCTAGGGTTCATTAGGATAGGAATGAAAACTACTAATACTGAAATTCTCAAGGATACCTTGGCACAGTTATTAACTAAACTGGAGACAATAGTCAAGAAAGTAGAAGAAGGCTAGGATTATGGGAGAACTAGAAAAGGTCCTCAAATTCAAAGATGTATCTCTGAACACTAAAGTCAGGATCATTCAGACCATGGTATTCCCAATCGCTATGTATGGATGTGAACGTTGGACAGTGAAAAAAGCGGATAAGAGAAAAATCAACTCATTTGAAATGTGAGGAGAGCTTTGGGATACCATGGACAAATAATTGGGTGTTAGAACAAATTAAACCAGAACTATCATTAGAAGCTAAAATGGTAAAACTGAGGTTACATACTTTGGACACATAATGAAAAGACATGATTCACTAGAAAAGATAATAATGCTGGGAAAAACAGGAGAGAGTAGAAAAAGAGGGCGGCCAAACAAGAGATGGATTGATTCCATAAAGGAAGCCACAGACCTGAACTTACAAGATCTGAACAGGGTGGTTTATAACAGATGCTCTTGGAGGTCGCTGATTCACAGGGTCGCCATAAGTCGAAATCGACTTGAAGGCACAGAACGACAACTATATCATAATGACATTATATAAATCTATGATGCAGCTGCATTTGGAATACTGGGTACAGCTCTGGTCACTTCACCTCAGAAAAGATATTGTAGGGTTGGAAAAGGTTCAGAAAAGGGCAATCAGAATGTTCAAGGGGATAGGGCAACTCCCCTATGAGGAAAGGTTGCAGCATTTGGGGCTTTTTAGTTTAGCAAAAAGGAAAGTAAGAAGTGACATGATAGAAGTGTACGAAATTATGCATGGCAGTGAGAAAGTGGATAGAGAAAAAGTTTTCTCCCTCTCTCATAACACTAGAACTCATGGACCAGAGCTTGGAAAAGTTACTTTTTTGATCTACAACTCCCATCAGCCCAATCCAGTGGCCATGCTGGCTGGGGCTGATGGGAGTTGTAGTTTAAAAAAGTAACTTTTCCAAGCTCTGTCATGGACATACAATGAAGCTGAATGTTGGAAAATTCAGGACAGACACAAGAAAATAATCTTCACACAGGGCCTAGTTAAACTATGGAATGCACAACTATGGAGTGTACAGAGGGCAGATGATGGCCGCCAACTTGGATGGCCTTAAAAGAGGATAAGATACTGATCTTGGAAGTGCCACACCACTACCATGATTACGAACACCACAACCACCCCCTGGCTTTCTCTCCCACCTCTTCAGCGTTTGCTGGATCACCTCCTGGTTAAAAATGAGGCACTTTGGGGGGGGGAGAAAAGTATCATTAACATCATCATTTGCAGTTGCATCCCACTCTCCTTCCACTGAGGTCAGAGTTGTGCACTGGAATGGGGGTTATCCTTATTCCTCACAACAGCCCAGTGAGGTAAGCTCAAGAAGAGCCTGGCTGCTGGATCAAGGCAAAGGCCCATCAAGTCCAGCAGACTGGTCTCCCAGTGGC
This sequence comes from Rhineura floridana, assembly GCF_030035675.1. Classification (NCBI taxonomy): domain Eukaryota; kingdom Metazoa; phylum Chordata; class Lepidosauria; order Squamata; family Rhineuridae; genus Rhineura; species Rhineura floridana. The sequence goes on along the minus strand of NC_084489.1, from coordinate 85,606,644 downwards.
TAGCCAGATGCCCATGGGAAGTCTGCAAGCAGGATCTGAATGCAACAGCTCTCTCCCCGCCTGTGATTCCCAGAAACTGGTATACAAATGCATACTGCCTCTGGCAGTGGACATAGAAGATAGCCATCATGGCTAGTAGCCACTGATAGCCTTATCCTCCATGAATTTATCGAAGACCTTCCACTTTCAACAAAGCTTTTAGGTAGATACCTTTGTCCCAATCTGTATTGGTAATGAAATTGTTTTAAAGTTGTTTTGAAGATGTTTTAAGTTGCTTTGAAGATGTTTTCATTGTTTTATCACATTTGTTGTTGTTGTTGTTTCTATTGCCTACCCTTCACCAGTAAGTCACTCTGTAAGCAGGGCAGCTTACAGAAATTTAAAATACAGTATGAAAAACAGTTAAAACATATGTTATTTGCTGCTCTGAGCTCCTTTTGGTGGGAAGGACAGGATATAATAATAATAATAATAATAATAATAATAATAATAATCCCCTTTCAAAGCCATCCAAGTTGGTGGCCATCACTACATCTTATAAGCTTAATGACTGTGCCGGGATTGGAACTGTGATCTCCACTCTTGCCACTACACCACAAGGTTCTCAGGATTAAATTGTGACTACAGTCCTACTTAATTTGGAGTAAACCACATTTAGCACAGTGGTAGTTACTTCCAAGTAAATGTAATGGGATCGAGTTGCCTGGCTGCAGTCTTATGTACATATAACTTGGAAATCTGTCCTAATGAACAGAGTAGGACTTTCTTTTGAGTATACGTGCATATGTTTTATTATTTATTTATTTATTGGATTTCTTAGTCCCCCATCTGGCTGGCTAACCAGTCACTCTGGTCGACGTACAAAATAAGCAAAATAGCACAAAATGACACATCAATACAATAACATTAAAATCTAAAAGCAATGATGTTAAAATCTAGACCACCCCAAACGCCTGCCTGAAGAGCCAGGTCTTCACGGCCCAGTGGAAACTCATTGTAGAGGGGGCCTGGCGGAGATCATTTGGAAGGGAGATCCATAGGGTGGGGCTACAATTGAAAAAGCCCTTTCTCTAGTCCTCAACAGTCTAGCTGTTTTGACTGGTGGGATAGAGAGAAGGTCTTTTGAGGCCGATCTTGTTAGGTGGCATAGGTGATGATGCTGGAGGCGCTCCTTCAGATAGGCTGGGCCGAAACAGTGTAGGGATTTAAAGTCAAAACCAACACCTTGAATTGGGCCCGGCAAGCAACTGGTAGCCAGTGCAACTCTTTGAGCACTGGAGTTACGTGATCTCACCGGCGGCTGTCTTTAATCGGGCGCGCCGCCGCATTCTGTACCAGTTGCAGCTTCCGGACCGTTTTCAAGGGTAGCCCTATGTAGAGCGCATTACAGTAGTCTAGGCGAGAGGAGACCAGGGCATGTACCACCGATGGAAGCAGATGATTGGGAAGGTAGGGGTGTAGCCTCCGTATCAGATGGAGTTGATACAGTGCTGCCCGGCTCACAGCCAAAACCTGAGCTTCCATGGACAGTTGGGAGTCAAGAATGACCCCGAGGCTGCGGACCTGGTCTTTTAGGGGCAGTTGTACCCCATTGAGCACCAGGTCCAAGTCCCCTAACCTTCCCTTGTCTCCCACGAACAGTACCTCGGTTTTGTCAGGGTTCAGTTTCAGTTTATTCCTTCCCATCCAGGCACTCACCGACTCCAGGCACTTGGACAGAGTTTCTACAGCCAACCTCGGTGAAGATTTAAATGAAAGACAGAGCTGCGTGTCATCCGCATATTGGTGACACTGCAGCCCAAATCTCCTGATGATAGCCCCCAGTGGCTTTATATAGATGTTGAATAGCATCGGGGAGAGGATGGAACCCTGTGGCACCCTACAGGTGAGAGGCCAAGGGTCTGAAACCTCATCCTCCAATGCTACTCTTTGGTGCCTATCAGAGAGGAAGGAATGGAACCATTGCAGTACAGTGCCCCCTATGCCTAACCCCTCGAGGCGATCCAGAAGGATACCGTGGTCAACGGTGTCAAAAGCCGCTGAGAGGTCCAGGAGGACGAGGAAGGTGCATTCACCCCTATCCAACGCTCTCCTCATATCATCCACCAAGGCGACCAAGGCTGTTTCAGTCCCATGTCCAGGCCTGAAGCCCAACTGAAATGGATCCGGATAATCCGCTTCCTCCAAATGCACTTGAAATATTAAGCATATTTCACTGCAGGACATTGTACTTCGTGCAGTTTTCGGTTTCAAACCCCAAATACCCTCTGCACAGCAATCAAAATGATAGTTAAAATGATCTTTTGTTTCCAAGCATAAAACACACCCAGTTCCTGATGAAATAAATAAAATCTGAGTGATGCTGTTAAAATGCTTAAGCAAATGAATCAAGGTCAAAATATCGACTGAAAAGGGGAGAACTGATCCAATTTACTTGAAAAATTATTAGAAGTGATCGTTGGTATTTCTGATGTATGAATTAATCTTTTCTTCCGTTGATGCACTCTCCTGCAATAAACAAAACTGGCATGTATAACTTCTGATTTCAAGACTTAAACATTATTAACTACCAATGGAAACTGCAGCTGCGGGCCTATCAATAACATCCCCTCCCCCGCCTGCTATAGGGCACCTCCACCTGGCAGCCCGCTACCTGGCCAGGATAAGAAGCTAGGACCCAGGGAAACATCTCTGACTTCAGGTGTGGGGGGGGGAAATGTGGCCATGTCTCCCCCTTTACAAATAAAAGCGTCTTGGCTTTCCCCAGCAGATTCAGAGTGAGGACTCTAGGCTCAGTTTTTGCCAGTGGCTTTCATCCATAGGTTAGCACAGAATTGGAACCAGCAGCGCAGTGGCAAATTCAGAAGTGCAGGATCCCTTCATGATAGTCACACCACGCCCCCTCACAGCCACACCCCTTTTCCATTTTCCTTTGTGTCCCTTGCCCTCTGTGTCGTCTCCAAGTCCACACTCCACTACAACAGACATCCCTAGGAGCCAATCATCATGAAAGGGGAGGTTGTGCTAGCCACTAAGAAGTCTTCTCCATGGATGATTCACCTCCTTTCACTCTGGTTGGTTCCAATGGGCGTGAAAGGAGAAGGATCGTTCTCAGTGGCTAACATGCTGCTCTTTCATGATGATTTGCTCATACATATGGACCTGGCTGGGACTCTGCTCCCAAAAATGTAAGAGGTCTATGACCCTCCGTGACCTCGGATGACTACACTCCTGACTGGAATATAGATCAGGTTACAAATCACACAGTGCTAAGGTCAATACAAGGCACACTTTGGCATGGCTACTCGAGCGAAGACGTTGCAACACTTGACATGCCCCCAGAATCCCCCTTAAAAGGATGAGCTGGGCGCAACTACTTGCATGGGCATTTTCTCTCAGCTCAAGACTAGACAAGCAAGTGGGTAGGCCTCCTATGGGTAGGCTGGTTAACAGGCTCAGTTTGCTTGTGCCTGCGCAGCCAACAGTGTGTATGTGGTGAGGGAGGCGGCGACGACTCTGCCAGATCACTGGGCTCAGCCCTGCTATCCTCAACCACAGCTCCACTGGGCCCTCCCCTGGATCCCAGACCTCCTCCTCCTGAGACCAGCCCTGCCAAGAGTTCTCCATGGGGCTCATGACAAACAGTCCTCTATTTGAAGAGCTGTCCTCTGTTTGAAGGGCTGTACAGTCTAGCAGCCCAAGTCTGGCTTAAAGATAAAGAACCTTGGGAGAATGAACTACAGAGGCCTTGAAGTTAGCATCTAGACTGCAGGCTGAGCAGACATATAAGTCACTGATCACAGCCATCTCCATTATGGTGTGATGTATTGCATTTCTATTTATATTATTGTAGCTGCTTCTAAATGTGCAACTATAAATATAAATTCATGTATGCAAAGTTTATGCAAAATTAGTACCCTCTATTTCCGCCCCCCCCCCCCATGCATTTGCTTGTTTTTGGTGAAACATAAGTGGCCAACCTTGGGGGCAAGGTTTTGAGAATAGAAAGTTCCCAAACTCTGAGGGACATCATAAATAGCCTCTCCACCATTTCATCAGTGCTATTTTTCCTTGCAGCCCTTGAGGATCCAGTAAGAGGGGAGGCTCAAAATCTTCCCCTCCTCATTTTAACTTGGCCAATTTCAGCAGAAGTCACAAGTTTATGTATTTCAAGAAAGCGTTCCAGACATTTTATCCCAACAATTTCCGGAGGGCCACAAGTTAGTCGGCCCCGGTCTATGCACACACCAAGCAGCGCAGCAGCCATGGTGTGAAAACAGGCTTACAGGGCCCAGTGCAGGCTAGCAGCATTGTTGGTTCATACAGACAGAGGCTGACCAAGGTAGGGATTGTTGGCAGTTCCTCCAGACCCCAAACCAGGCCTTCTCCTCCCCCTCCTCCAAATCTGCCACTGGGTGTCTCTGATCAGGAACTTCACTGTGCAACAGCCCCCAGGACCACTGCCATTTTTCTCAGCGGTTCATCAAAAAGCAAGCAGGTAGCAGATTTTGTATGTCTTCCATGTTGCCTTGTGTTGGCTATTAAACCGAGAAAGCAGAGGTTAAATTTCCACAAGTGAGCTACGTGACTTAGCAGCGAAAGTTGGCAGAGCTCGAGCCATCTTCAAGGACACGTTGCTAAGAAACCTAGGCTCGGGCAGCTGGCCTTATCTATATAGAGGGCCAGCAGACACTTGTGAGTGTGGGGGTCGAGGAGTTTGTACAGAGAGAGAGCTTGTGATATATTCTATTGTCAGTAAAGTGACTCTTAAAACTTATTACTTGTCTGGCTCATTGCTTCAACTGGAATCTAGCCTGTCACTATTCTGTTCTGCATCCTGGGCATCTGCTTGCGCCAGATACAACATCCAACAAGTGGTAGCAGAGGATGGTTACCTGGTGCTGATGGTTACCTGGTGCTGAGGATTGCAGAAAAGCTGCAGAGAAAAGCCAGAACTGCAGACCAGCGAGTAAAACAGCAGAGAGACGGAGAAACCGAAAGCTGAGCTGAAAGCTGTGAGAGAGCCGTGGGAAAAAAAAAAAACCTGACTGAAGGACAGAGGTGAGAAGCTCTAATTACAAAGGCGGTGAACTGTGAAAAGTGAAAGTATGTCTGTTACGTTATCGGCCGGGATTCCCTTGGAAAGGCTGACAGGGAAAAATTATGGCACTTGGAAACAGAGAATGCAGGCTTTTCTAGTGAAAGAAGACCTGCGGAAAGCTATCGCAGAAGACCCACCCGCCGGGGTGCCTATTCCAGCAGATTGGAGAAGGCTGGATGAGAGGGCAAAGGCGTTAATTGTTCTTGCTATTGATGATTCTCAATTACTGCACGTGCGTGATGCAACAACGGCAAAGGAAACCTGGGAAACTTTAAGAAATATTCATGTGAAAAAGACTGCCAGTTCTAAAATATATCTTGCCAGAAGATTGTATCAGATGCGCTTATCTGGAGATACAACCATGTCAGAGCATTTGTTGGAAATAAACAGACTGTTTACTGAGTTGTCAGAACGTGAAATTGAACATTCTCAAACGCAAAAAGTGTATATCACATTAGCTTCACTAGATTCAAGTTATGATAGTCTGGTGAGCTCTTTGGAAGCAATGGACGATGCAAATCTCAATATGGATTATATAGAAGGCAAACTTTTACAAGAATTCCAAAGGAGGCAGGAAATGGCAAAGCAGGAAAAGACTGAGTCTAAACACAACGTGGAAAAACAGAACAACAAAGCTGCACAAGAGAGACTGTATGGACAAAAGGCATGTTATTTTTGTGGTTCCAAGCAACATCTTCAAAGGAATTGTGAAGCAAGAAGAAGAGAAAGAGGAAGAAAACCATGTGTACAGGTGATCTATGCTAGTAAGAATAAGCAATGTATTAACAATAAGCAGGGAAATAACTGTAAAGATTTATGGGCAATTGACAGTGGGGCAACAAATAGTATAATCAAAGATAAATCTGTTTCATACATTTTGTGACGTAGAGGATCATGTAATAATGGCTGATGGATCTAAGAAACAGATCAAAAGTAGGGGTACAGTGAAATTAGCAGGTTTCAATACCATTATGACAGATGTGCTGTTTGTTCCTGATATCGAATGTAACATTATGGCTGTGTCGAAACTCAATGAAATGGGGTTCACAGTAATGTTCAAAAGGAGTTCAGTGCATGTAATGAGAGGAGAAAAAATATTCATGAAAGGAATAATGAGAAACTCATTGTTCTTCTTACACGTGAAACAAACAAATCATGTACTTATGTGTGCTAATAAGAAACCCCATAATAATTGTGTTCATTTATGGCACAGAAAACTAGGCCATATAGGATATGAAAATGTGGTGAAAACAACAGAGAACAGTAATGATGTGACATTGAGAAACTGTGAAAAATATGTAGACTGCCACGTGTGTAAACAAACTAGGGCAGTTGTGGCTGCAAAGAACAAAGAAGCCATGCCCAGTACAAATGCACCTTATCAATTAATACACGTGGACTTAGTGGGGCCATTTCAACCTACTCAGGGGGGTGCAAGATATTTCCTGACAATAGTTGATGATTTTTCAAAATTCTGCACTGTTTATTTACTAAAAGCTAAAAGTGAAGCTGCAGAGAAACTGAAAAGATTTATTACAAAAATTGAAGTGCAGTTTGGTGTCAAAATACAGAGAATAAGATCAGATCAAGGAGGAGAGTTCTTAGGACACTCTTTTACTGAATACTTGGATAAAAGAGGAATAAAACAGGAGTTAACAGCCCCTTATAGTCCTCATCAGAACAGGTTAGCTGAACACTGGAACAGGTTGCTTCAGGACTCAATAAGATCAATGCTATGTGGCTCCTCTTTAACACAAGGTTTCTGGGGAGAGTGTGTTCTGTATTCAGCTTACATTCAAAACAGAATATTCCATAAGGCCACTGGAATGTCTCCTTATCAGAAATTGTATGACAGAAAACCCAGATTAAACCATTTGATTAGGTTTGGAGCAGAATGCTGGGTACATGTACCCAAAAATAAAAGGACAGGGAAGCTGCAAAGGAGAGCAGACAAAGGGTACATGCTGGGATTTGAAAACACGTATTACAGAATATGGCTGCCAAAACAAAGGTCTGTAGTGTTAAGCAGAAGCGTGCAAGCAATAGAGCAGGATTGGGAAGAGAAAACATATGTGGAGTTGGGAAACACTGAAGGTAGTAATGAACAAGAACAGGCAGACACAGTACCAATAAAACAAGAAGAAACAGGCAGCAGTAGTGAATCAAGTTCTAGCTCTGAGAGAGAAACAGAGGAATCGCCTGACACAGACACAGACACTAAGGCAGAAATACAACCACGCAGATCAGAGAGAACAACAAAAGGTATTCCACCTGTTAGATTTAAAATAAATTCCATTAAACATATAGACTTCAGTAACTGGAAAAAGTGGGATGATGGAAATCATGAAGAGTAATGAAATATAATGAAAATGATGCTGAGATTGCAATGGAGTAACTGTATTACAAATGAAAGTGATGTAAACTGAAATAAAAGGAAATGTATCAGAAGTATAAAACCAAATGATGTAAATGTAATGACATGTAAAATGTAACACATGTAAATGGAAGAGAAATGTAACTGGCTGAATGTGGAAATTTAAGGTGGGGGATTGTTGGCTATTAAACCGAGAAAGCAGAGGTTAAATTTCCACAAGTGAGCTACGTGACTTAGCAGCGAAAGTTGGCAGAGCTCGAGCCATCTTCAAGGACACGTTGCTAAGCAACCTAGGCTCGGGCAGCTGGCCTTATCTATATAGAGGGCCAGCAGACACTTGTGAGTGTGGGGGTCGAGGAGTTTGTACAGAGAGAGCTGTGATATATTGTCAGTAAAGTAACTCTTAAAACTTATTGCTTGTCCGGCTCATTCCTTCAACTGGCATCTAGCCTGTCACTATACTGTTCTGCATCCTGGGCATCTGCTTGCGCCAGATCCAACATCCAACACCTTGAACACACAGACAACATATCTCCCCACCTTCAGAAACTAGGCAGGTGGTGACTGGAGACCAGGGATGGGTGAGCATTTCAGTTCAATTCACATTTCAAGCAGAATTTATCAAATTCGCAATTTCTGAAACAATATGAGAGCTGAAACACAGCCATCCTTTGAAATTCGCATTTATGAGAATTTTGGGATGCAATTTGCGAACTAAACAACATTACAAAAATGCAAATATTAGGGGAAAGTGTGCATAAAAATGAATCCTTGAGTGAAAATAACATGCAAAAAGGCATGAAAAGATGAGAAATGGCTTGCAAAAATGTGTTCCGTTGTCAAAACTGCCTACAAAAATGTGTTTATTTGGAGAAATCCGCACTAAAATGGAGGAGAATTTCATGAGGACTTTTTTTGAAAAAATTCACAGATCGCTGTAGAAGTTTAGAGAACTGAATTTAACATTGGGAAAATGAGAAACTGAGAGAACCGAAAGAGACAGATCTTTCCATCTCTACTGGAGACAGGGTTTTTCAGTGGTGACACCCTAATACAGTATGTTATTTTTTTTCTTCCCGGGAAGGCCTACCTAACGCTACCCTGACATCTTTTCAGTGTCAGGCAAAGGCCTTTTTATTTGTCAAGCACATTCGCTGGTTTTATTGCAGCTTTTATTGTATCTTTCTCCTGGTATAATCGTGTGTTTTACTGTTCTGCCGTGTGTCTTACATTTGCTTTGTGTTTTTATTCTTTTTTTTAAAAAAAAAAAACCTTGTTGATTCTGCTTTTACAAGCAGCCTTGACAGCCTATGGCTGAAATGTGTTCCGCTAAAGATAGCAAGAGGAACAGCATCTGCATCATCATCATCATCATCATTATTTCAATATTGTTGATTGATTTGATTTTGTTATTATTGTATTCAATATTTAATTTTAATATATTGTACATTATATTTTACATTGTATTCACTATTTTATATTGTGTATTGTATTTTTGTTCTTCACTGTAAGCTGCTCTGAGTATTTCTGTAGTAGAAAAGGAGGGTATATATATTACATCTGATCTAAAAGTGCCATATGAAGGTAACAAACAAATAAATAAGGTTCTGCAAGGGACAGGAAACCTTTGCAAATTGCAGAGAAAGTGTTTGTGTCCTTTCAAAAAAGGAGACAAGGTACAGATCATGTTTCAGTTCAGTTGGCTAGATTGAAAGGAAAGTAGGAGTTTTCTTCTACCCATTAGCTCTATTTGGATTCCCCTGCAAAGAGAAGGAGGCACCCACTTTGCTTATTGACCACATTATCTGCTGGTAAAGAATCTTGCAGGTGACCCTCAAAACTCCCAATGTTTTTAAAACCTGCCAAATTTGATATTTTTACAGCTCCTAAATTCAACAGCATCTACAACTGGAGGTGAGGATGAAATCAGCAAATATAAATTTTGTGAAGTTCTCTTAAGAAAACTTGCTGAGTTTTCCGTCAATTGGAAAGCTTCTACTTCCATCAATTGGATATGATGGTATGCAAAGTTAAGTACACGTAAGTACCATTGATTTCAATAGGAGAGATAAGTGTGTACTTAAACCTCTCCTGCTGGGAAAAAAAACAGAAAAGCATTTAATTTGGATGGACTGTGTCCGTTACTTGGATTAGTCTGTTGGGAGTGCTTTGGATAGGCAACAGCCCACATGTCATAGGTACCTGGTTAACAAGTATTCACAATAGTCATCATCTCACAACTATGAAGTTGGTGGCAGCTATCTAGACCTTTCCACTCCTCCAGAGAACCGCAGCCAAAATTGCCACTTTCCAACCAATTTCCATTTCATTTCTTCTTCTAAGCCTGGAGCTACACTATCATCTCTGTTAAAACTCCCAGTCTCTCCTTGAAATGAAAAATGAAACAGCATTGGGGGGTTGGTTGTCAGCCAGCGTGTTGACAGAGCACTTGACACGGTTTCAATGCAACATTGCCAAACATCACTGGAACTGTTTTTCTTAATAACTTCTTTTCTAAATTATTTTCTCAGCGTAATTAGTTTCCATGTACCTGTTGTAATACAGTAAAACCTTGCCATTTTAATGCATTCAAAAATAAAATAAGAAATAGGCAGACTGCAGGACTACAGACTTCGTACAGTCTGGTATCTGGATCTTTTATGAACAAAACCATAATTTGGAGGGGGGAAAGAGTAAAAATTTTCTTCAGTTAGTTCATTTCCACCCTAGTTGAAATACAGGAATGCCAAACAAATGCTTCCATGCAGATCAATAGAGAGAGAAAGAGATGTATATGCCTGTGTGTATATGAAATTAAATGTAAATCTTCAGCCATCTTTAATCTTGTGCACCATAAACTAGCCCAACACAACAGGTCTTCCACCTTTTCTCAAGTAGTTTGATATATTACTGCAAAAGAAAAAGGAGGAAAATTATGCAAAATCTACTGCTGAAACTGTTGTGACCTCGCCGCCGCCACCCAGCCCACTTTGGAAAACAAATGGAACTATCCTGTGACAATCTGCAGTGTTGACAAGACATGGGGATGACAGGGAGGTGGGGGTTTGGGGTCCCCAACTATAACCACTGAGACGCAGGTCAAAAAGCCTATGTTATCTCAACTTAATACATGAGACCCAACTGTTACACAAGGAACAAATAGGAGAGGCACTGAGATGATGAAAGGCTTCCATGCCGCTGAGGCTTCTGGGAAACAACGCCAACAAAAAACCTTACAAGTTTTTAATGAACCCGTGCAACCCCCACCCCTCTTTGTCCCCTGAGGAATTTGGCCGTTGCATTGTCCACATTTTGCAGTTTGTGTGTGTGGCACAATTAAGAACTGATATGCTCCATAGGAATGGAAATACTGGTGCTGAATAGAGACAGCAACTCCCAAAACACTGTTGGGGGGAAGCCCGCTTCCCCCTCGCCAACCCCCCCCCCCAGCCTCCTCAGCTTCCAGCTACCAACTCAGCCTGGGAGGGAAAGTTGTGTATCAATCTAGGCCTATAATGGTGTAATTTAGTAGGTAGGCCTGGACTCTGGTGGTGATATTGTATTGGAATGAATGAAACTGTGGGCTTCAGGCTGCACCATACTGCTAGGCCCTGCCTGGTTCTATTCAGCCCAAGCCTAATCTGATTCATTTCTTCTCTACACCAAAGCTCCCTTCTCAGTAGTAGGTTTTTCTCTGGGTTTTGTTGCTGTTTCTTAAAGAGCTCAGCTGGCTGCTGGGGCTGAAAAGAATCAAATTATTAAAGATTTTGTGGAAAATCCAGTGAGAATAGGCCCATGTAATAATGATAGCATTGTGCCACTGTGCACCATTCCCAGCTTCCACTGGGTAGAAATTGTCAAGTCTGTCTTTGTTTTCTTAACCCTTTCAATAGAAACAAAATAATATTTAGCTTAGCACAAAATACCTTCTTTTTTTATTTCTAATCCTTTAAGGTTTTTCTTCTTTTCCACCCTTCTGCCCCTCCCTCCGTCCCTCTCTCCTTCTCTTATATTTTGGCTACTCTCCCAAATTAGATTTATATCTTCTATACATTCTGCTTTCCTGAGCAATTGGCTGGCCATCTGTTATCAGGGAAGCACCACTTGGTAATTAGTATGTAAAGTGAATAATTAAATGGGCAACCAGTTAATACGGAGGATAGGTGCCTAGAAGCCTCAAAACCAAAAGAGTCGGACTTTTACAGCCACCATCGAACACAGAGTTAAGTATCAACATTTGGGTACTATGTTCAATCAGGCATTCCAATGCATTGTTTCATCTAACCATTACTGGTAAAGTTCTCGTCCACAAACCCCAATAGGAATTGCACATATTTGCAAATATTTCATTAGGGCTTGTGATCATAAGATCATAACAACAGCTTGCTAGATCAGGCCAAGGACCCATCTAGTCCAGCATCCTGTTCTCACAGTGGCCAACCAAATGCCTATGGAGAAGCCTACAAGCAGGACCTGAGGGCAAGGGTATTTCCAACAACTGGTATTTGGGAGCATGCTGCCTCCAACAATGGAGGCAAACCATAGCCATCATGGCTAGTAGCCACGAATAGCCTTATCCTCCCTGAATTTGTCTAATCCTCTTTTAAAGTCATCCAAGCTGGTGGCCATCACTGCCTCATGTGGGAGCAAATTCCATAGCTGAACTATGTGCTGTGTACTTTCTTTTCTGTCCTGGATCTTCCAACATTCAGCTTCATGGGATGTCCATGAATTCTAGTATTATGAGGGAGCAAAACGGGGGAAAAAAGGAATCGTTCGCACAATTCCCATTCACCTTGATGGGGTCTACTCAAAAGGAGTCACACCCAATATGTCTTCTTCTTGGACACCCGACGTGCAACATGAACCCTCTTTCTTATTGCCAGGTGTGTTTTGATCCGTTCAGCTGTGTTCAGAGGAATATAGAAATACCAGGCATTGCAAAAACTCTAATTCCGGCATTTGGGGGGGAACATGTGTGGGCTTAAAGTGGGAGGGGATGGGGTGCATACACAAGACTCACCCCTAACACACACGCATACTTATGCATCGCTCCACTTCTGGCCTTCATGCGTGGTGACGCAAACGTTGGCAGTGTAGCCAAAGCCTGTGGGGAAGTTAGGGAAGTGGTTTACTCCCCTCCCCGTTTTAAGTTCCCCCCCATATACATCCAAATGCCTCAATAGGGTTAAAGGTACAAGGTTGTTTCATGTGATTGTTCACATGATTGTTGGGAGTCCCATGAAGGGCTGTAGCTCAGGGGCAGGATATTTACTTGCTTGCAGAAGGTTCTAGGATCAATCCCCAGCAAGTTAAATTACTGCAATGCACTCTACGTGGGGCTGCCTTTGAAGACAGTTCAGAAACTGCAGCTTGTGCAAAATGCAGCAGCCAGATTGGTAACAGGGACCAGACGGTTCGAACATATAAAACCGATTCTGGCCCGCTTGCATTGGCTGCCTGTATGTTTCCGAGCCCAATTCAAGGTGTTGGTTTTAACCTATAAAGCCTTACACTGCTTGGAACCACAATACCTGACGCCTCTCCTGACACAAACCCACCCATACACTATGCTCAACATCCAAGACCCTCCTCTGGGTGCCTACTCCGAGGGAAGCTCAGAGGATGGCAACAAGGGAGAGGGCCTTCTCAGTGGTGGCCCCCAAATTATGGAATGGTCTCCCTGATGAGCTGCACCTGGCGCCAACCCTGTTATCCTTTCGGCACCAGGTCAAGACTTTCCTCTTCTCCCAGGCATTTTAGCATGATGTGTTTTTAAGTTTCTTTTTTTAAATGTATTTTTTAAATTTGTATATTTGTTTTTAATGTTCTAAATTGTTGTAAACTGCCCAGAGAGCTTCAGCTATGGGGCGGTATATAAATGCAATAAATAAATAAATAAACTCCAAGTAGAGCAGGAAAAGAACTCTGGAAAGCCGCTGCCAATCAATATAGACTATACTGAGCTAGATAGACCAATGGTCTGACTCAGTATAAGGTGTCTTCCTGTGTTCCTGTGTCCCCGATGCCTGTGAGCACTTCGCAGGAGCTGACACTTATATGTAAGAAGGATGAAAAGTTAGTTAATACTAGGCTTGGATTTACTGGTGCCATGGAGACCTCCCACTTTAGATAAAAATGGGGTTTACTTCTTTCACATCACAAAGTGGCTGTCCTGCCAGGGCTGAGTGATGCTGAGTAAGGCCCTGGCTTTTTGCCCCAAAGTCCATCCCTTGCTACACTACTGATTTCTTGGGCTACCACTGTATTGGCAAACCCAAGGCCTGGATTCTCATTTGCCGTAACCATCTTGGGAAGTTGTGTGACGACGTCCAATAAAGGCAGCTGCGCTGCTCACACAGATGTTTCTCTAATCAAGGCCAAACTCCTTTATTAAAGATACATAATTACCCATTAGGAGGACCGTAGCTCAGTGGTAGAGCATCTGCTTTGCATGCAGAAGGCCACAGGTTCAGTTCCGGGCATCTCCAGACAGGGCTGGAAAGGTCCCCAGGAAAGCTGCTGGCAGTCAGTGTGGACAGTACTGAGCTAGAATGACCAGTGGTCTGACTCAGTTGGCATAAGGCGGCTCCTTGTGATTCTATGTTCCCAAAGAGATGGGCTTTTTAGCTTAGCCACCAGAGCTTTCACAAGACATCCCAGATGCCTGCGCTGGTTCAACTCCTTCCATCGTTAAACTCCTGCTGTCCGCAAGAACAATCGTGAGCTTTGTCAGACCCCTGCTCAGGGTCTGGTCTCGTAACAGATCTCTCACACTGGCCCCAGCACGGCTCTCTCAATATCCCACTACTAGGCGCCACCACCTGATGCTCTGTAGCGCAACACCGCCCTGAGACTGTGCCTTACTCTCCTCCACCAATTGCTACGTAGAGTCTGGGTGCACTTTCAGACCACAACCCCCCTGTATCTTTCTGCCTTCAAAGATTACAGCCCTGGGTTGCTTTGGATATCTGCTGCTGTTACACTGTCCCTTCCCCGCTGCCACCATTGATACTGTTCCCAGCTTTGGTATTTGCTCTGCCCACCCTTCAGGTCTGTAATATCCCAGCCAAGGATCAGGCATGTTGTTAAACCAAAACTATTTATTTATTAACACAAGGAACAAACAAGATTACTTTAAGTTGGTAGCCAGGACCAGCCTCCAAGAGGTCTTTTCTATCTTTAAAAGTTGTGCAGGGGGAAGGAGAATTCCACCTTGTGGTTTTTCCCATTACAGGGTTGCAAGACCACCTGCACTTGGCTGACTTTCTCTTCTCCTAGAGATACAGGATCAGTCTCAGGCCTTGAACCTGGCAACCCTAACACACACACACCATTTATTACAAATGAATTGAAGGTGCACTCTAGTCTCCTTCCACAATCCATTGCAGGAGTAAAATACTTCACTTCTACAGGGCTCGCACAGCCTCTCAAAATGGAATTAAACTTTTGCTGTCCCTTTCACTCGACGAAGACGAAAAGCAGTAGTTACCCTATTATCCACTGCATTGTGTAAGAGTGTATTGATGCAGTTTTTGTTGAAAATGATGTTCTGCATGGCTATTGCTATCCAGGAGGGCAGAAGTAGTGGCACTATACTACAAAATTGTCTGCCCAAGTCAAGTGACTGATGGCTGTTCCGGCAATTATATAGAGTTGGTCTATAAATGTCATGACTCTGGGGTTGGATTCCCCTTCTACAGGGAATGAGGCTGGGGATTCAGAGTGAGGGAGGAAATTGCCCTCAGGGCCAGTCCCAGAAACACCTAAGCAACTGGAAGCACTTCTGCAAGAAGGGTCCATGGTGCCAGTACCTGTCTGCCCAGCCTGAGGGTGTCACTTGCCCTCCTTTGACTCAGAGGACTAGGTCAGAAGCCCTGGGGCAACCAAAGCCTCCCCTGCTCAAGCAGGCAGGGCCCCTCTAAATGAAAAGGCTCCTCTCAGCAAAGGCAGAGCTAGCAACTGAGGGCACTTCCAGACTGCTGCTATTTTTGGATGGGATTCAGTCACATCCCAGCAAATTCAGGTTGCATAATTAAAGCTGATTTGGAGCGCTAGCACTACTTCCACAAAAGATCAGACTTTCTACAATCGGGAAAGTGGCAGGAGAATGCACCGGAGGGTGTGTGATAACACTTGCTTGGCACAACATCATTTAATCTCCCTGCAAACAAATCAGGATGAATGCTAAATAAACAGTGTCTGCAAGCACTCTAGACACAGAAACAGCTCCTTTTTAAAGCTCAGTACAAGGATGACTGCTGCTGAAGCAACATCTGAGCTCTGCTCTCATGAAGACTGCAGCCTTAATAGATTTATTTATTATATTTGTATACCACCCCATAGCCGAAGCTCTCTGGGCGGTTTACAACAATTAAAACATTAAAAACAAATATACAAATTTAAAAACACATTTTTGAAGTCTATTAAAATTCTAATCTGTAAGACAAACAAGAATGTTACGTTAAACCAGTTAAATTATATTTCTGCAAATAAATTATAAGGGAAAATGTTGCCTTCTGTTTTCTCATTCCAGAAATTGATGAAAAGGGCCCATCTCTCAATGAACCAATCCGTTTGGAAATTATTTGGTGTTTCTTTTTTGATAAGTTGTCTTAACGTATCAACAGTTTCCCAGACTCTTGTTAACCAACCTAATATGGTAGGAGCATTTTTCTTTCGCCGTGGTTTTGCAATGCAGCTTTGTGCCGTAGTCAATAAGCCCATCACATGTTGTAAATCTGTGATCTCTATTTCTGCTTTTAACATGCCCAACAGAATAGTCTGAGGGTTGCTAAGTAGACTATATGCCGTCGTCTCATATATTGTATCAAGAACTGACTTCCAGAACTTGGCTATTATCTTACAGCTCCAAAAAACAGTCGCGCTGTTATTTCTATGTAGATGACAGATATGGGGCATTGTGGGAGATTCCAACTACCACTCTTCCTATCATCATGATGGTGATGGGGAGGAAATTAGACACCACATGCACTGATGAATTACACAGTATCCCCCAAATCACAGCAGTCAACTTACATCATGAAGAAGTTCACTTACAGCAGGGCTAGCCTACACAGTGACCAATGGTCAGGGATAAGAGAAAAATCAACTCATTTGAAATGTGGTGTTGGAGGAGAGCTTTGCGCATACCATGGACTGTGAAAAAGACAAATAATTGGGTGTTAGAACAAATTAAACCAGAACTGTCACTAAAAAGCTAAAATGATGAAACTGAGGTTCTCATACTTTGGACACATCATGAGAAGACATGATTCACTAGAAAAGACAGTAACGCTGGGGAAAACAGAAGGGAGTAGAAAAAGAGGAAGGCCAAACAAGAGATGGATTGATTCCATAAAGGAAGCCACAGACCTGAACTTACCAGATCTGAACAGGGTGGTTCACGACAGATGCTCTTGGAGGTCGCTGATTCATAGGGTCACCGCAAGTAGTAATAGACTTGAAGGCACATAACGACAACAACATCTGGAGGGCACAGTATTGGCTGCCCCTGAATTACAGAAGTCAGATCACTTCACAACCACCCAACTGTGAAATGTGTGAATGACTGTTGACTTCTCTTCTTCTCCCTTCATAATTACCTCTGCACTTTCCTCTCCATACCCATTTAAACCACCAGCTCTCTGGTCCCAGCTGCCACATTAATTTTCTTACCCTTTCAGACCACCAGACTGTTTCAGCAGCTGTGGAATGTGATGTTCCTTCATACCCTTCTTTGGGGCTGAATTTGCCTGGTTTAAAAACATAGCTGCAACACGCAAGCAAACATGGGCCTTCCAAAATGCTTCTTTTTCTTTTTATCACAGCACCCCTCATTACCTCCCTGGATTTCCCCATTGCAAAACCGCTTGCCTCGTCTTCCGTTTGTAATGATCACCCCAGTGGAAGCTGTCCCATTAGGGCAAATGAGGCACCTCAGCTAACCCCACCTCCCTGCCTTCTTATGTATAACCAATCAGAGGGCAGCTCTGCCTGTCGTCGGCTGTGGCTCCACCTACTGTTGGTCTCCCTGCTTTCCGCCCTTCCAGTCCCAGTGGGCACCAGCCATCAGGCTAGTCCAATACATTTTGGTACCCAAGGCAGGGAATCTAAATGTTACCCTATTGCAGGGGAATAAATAGAAACAGTCCTCCACCTTTTATGGGCACCCCAAATATCCCACCCGAGGTGAATGTCTCATAACACGTCCAATCCTGGATTTACATGGCCACATCTATGGATTAGAACATTTCCCAGTCGCTTGTCTCACTCCTGCCAGACAGATGCTCACATGCCAATGCGCTGGCAACCACTAGCTGGTGACAATGGAAGTAGGTCACACTGGTCAATAGGGTCAGTTTTCTGCAGGTCCAAAATGTCTCAGTGTCTCTTTCTCTCCCTTTGGGGGGGGGGAGAGGATTGCAATAAACAGATCTTCTGTCCCTGTTCAGGGCCCTGGAAGCAACACACTGCTGCACTAGGAGAATCCGGACCAGCCATTTCCCTCATAAGACATGGGAGGGTTCCATTCAGGGTGGCACTTTTGCCAGTTGGCTTCCAGACAGGCGCTTATTCATGTTTCCAAGTTCCAGCCAAGTTCAGCAATGAAGCCTGGAATGTTTCAAAGTGGGAGGAGGGACAGGCCTGGGAAGGCATCCAGGACTCAATTGGCAACTGTGCCAGGAAGAGAAGGGATATGTTTGCTATTTATTTCACAATGAAATGTGCATGACAGAAAGGCTGCTTCCAGACTGGACATTTACTGTGGAATAGACACACTTGCCCCCTCTAGGATGCATCCCTTAAAACGTGGTGAAGGGGTTTGAGAGTGTCGAAGAAGCTGAGAGCAATGCCGTCAGGAGTCTAGACCAAGAGGCTAGACTTCTAGCAGGGGCACCCAAGGCGGAATGGTCAAAGCTAAGACACCAGACTAAGATGCATCCAGACTCAGAGGAAGGGAATGGTAAACCACCTCTGAATACCTCTTACCGGTGCTGGGAAAAACAGAAGGGAGTAGAAAAAGAGGAAGGCCAAAGGAGAGATGGATTGATTCCATAAAGAAAGCCACAGACCTGAACGTACAAGATCTGAACAGGGTGATTTATAACAGATGCTATTGGAGTTTGTTGATTCATAGGGTCGCCATAAGTCGAAATCAACTTGAAGGCATATAACAACAACAAGACACACTTGGTTCATTCACAGGACATCTGCATGACACCATGGACAAAAAACCCTTCTCTCATGTTTTCCCAGTTCAGCGTCTGTTCCCAAGAGCTCAAAAGAAACAACTTCCTTTTTAAAAAAATCTTCATGGAATAGCTGTGTTATTTCTCCAGGCATTGATGGCCTACTGTGCAGCTGTTCTGGCCAATTGGATTGCTCTAGCCATTTCCTGGCAGTGCTAGTTCTTTATGGTCTGCCTCTCCACTCTAGGAATCAGCAGTGTCACTTTAACTCTTCCCTTTTTAAATGCAATTGCCTTATCTCTGTTTCCCTACCCCTAATGGCAGCAGGGGGGAAGTCATGACTGGGAGTCCAAGGAGGATATTTAATATCCCCTCCCAACATGTGGAGCTGGAGAAAATGGGATTGCCCACTTGGGAAATCAAGCAGATATGTTATTCCAGGTTGTGGCAGAACAGCAATGATTGAGTGCTGCCAAATCATGGGTTGCCAACATGGCACCTGCAGGTGCACATCTGCCCACAGCGGCCTTCCTTAGTGCCCACCGGATCTCATCCCACTGCTGCAATTAGGCTTGAAAGAAGCCTTCTTCAGCCAAAAGGAGGCTTTCTGCAGGCCTAATTGCAACAGGAAAGCAATTTCAGGGGATTTACAGCTGAGGAGAGGAGAGCAGCAGCACATGAGTGGTTCCCACAACAGTTTCTTTGGTTTGCAAATGTGACCATGGAGCCAAAATGGTCAGCAGCCCCTAGGTACACCCAGGGAGACCGCAAGCTGACTGCCATAGGAGCCCATTAAAAAGTGACCATCTAGTTATAGAACATGTAGGGAAAGTCCTGTGTTTGCCACTACTGTGGGATAAGTTGACGATACGGTGTCCATCTGCCCTGCTTTACAGAGGACATTCCTCTCTTTGAAGGGTTGTCTGATCCAAGTCCAGTTTAAGGATAAACAGCCATAGGAAAGGACAGCAGGAGAGGCCTTGAAGTTGTCCGTCCACTGTTGGCACCACCTGAACAGCAGACTGAGGAGGAGCACCACTCACCTGCTCAAAGCCTTCCCCACTAAGGTGAGAGGTGCTGTCTCTCTATTTAAATTACCATAATTATTTCTAAATTTGCATCTGCACATTCAAATCAGAATAGGTACCTGTTAGGCAAATCTGGGTGGTATCCAACATTAGCCATGCTCCGAACAGACCCACCAAAATTAATAGGCACGTGACTACCTTGTGTCCATCGAGGTCCATGGGTCTGCTCTGAGTCAGACTTAGTTATATACAGCCCTCAGTGTCCTCTGTTTTTGGCAAAGTGTAAGTGACGCTGCCCTAACTGAAGAACCTTCGCTCTGAGAAGTGCACTGCTACATCAAATCATGAGCCCATCTATTCCCCACATTCTTTGTTTCCAGCGGAATCCAGTGAGGAAACACCTAAGCAGTTTATGCTAGCAATAGGCATCCTGGTGATCTTAAGCATGTGATTGGCTCTTGCATGCTGTTTTTTCTTTATGGGGAGGGGGCAATCCATACTGATTTTTGTAAGCCTCCTTGAGGGCCTTTTGGCCACAAGGCGGCATAGAAATAAACCATAATAATAATAATAATAATAATAATAATAATAATAATTGGGATTGAGGCATGGGGAGGAGAAGGGATTTAAACCCTTTGCTCCCAATGCAGTCCCAACCTAGATCAGGCCCCAACCACCACTGTTGGTATTTGCTTTGGAAGTTGCCATTGGCCTCAGTGTCTTAGCTACCCATGGCTAATAGTGACCCTCCATGAACATGTACAGAGTTATCCAGGCGAATTCCATCATTTAATTACTAGTAGCAGAACCCAGTAATGATTTGAAACAAATGCTGATGAAGGTTAAAGAGGAAAGCACAAAAGCAGGACTACAGCTGAACATCAAAAAGACTAAAGTAATGACAACAGAAGATTTATGTAACTTTAAAGTTGACAATGAGGACACTGAACTTGTCAAGGATTATCAATACCTCGGCACAGTCATTAACCAAAATGGAGACAATAGTCAAGAAATCAGAAGAAGGCTAGGACTGGGGAGGGCAGCTATGAGAAAACTAGAAAAGGTCCTCAAATGCAAAGATGTATCACTGAACACTAAAGTCAGGATCATTCAGACCATGGTATTTCCAATCTCTATGTATGGATGTGAAAGTTGGACAGTGAAAAATGCAGATAAGAAAAAAAGCAGCTCCTTTGAAATGTGGTGGTGGAGAGCTTTGCACATACCATGGACTGCGAAAAAGACCAATAATTGGGTGTTAGAACAAATTAAACCAGAACTGTCACTAGAAGCTAGAATGATGAAACTGAGGTTATCATACTTTGGACACATAATGAGAAGACATGATTCATTAGAAAAGATAATAATGCTTGGAAAAACAGAAGGGAGTAGAAAAAGAGGAAGACCAAACAAGAGATGGATTGATTCCATAAAGGAAGCCACAGACCTGAACTTACAAGATCTGAACAGGGTGGTTCACGACAGATGCTCTTGGAGGTTGCTGATTCACAGGGTCGCCATAAGTCAAAATTGACTAGAAGGCACATAACAACAACAACAAAAGTCAAGGGTGGGGAACCATGTTCACCTACAGGGCTGCGTTCCCGTCAGCAGTGGAGGCTGGTGGTTCCAATGTCAGTGGGACAGTGAATCCGCTCCGGGCTTTTGTCCAAACTGTTGAGCTGGCTGAGGTGCTGAAGCTCCAGACCTGAAGTTCCCCATCCCTGTATTGGTAAAGAAGTTCCTCCTTTTGGTTGCCTGGAGCTTAACTGCAAACCAGCTTCACTGGGTGTTTTTACATAGGCTAGCTCATAAAACAGTCCACGTACATCTAGAACTGTTTGCACCCTGCTGGCTCCTTTGCCAGTCTACTTCGCATATGGAATTGAAACCAAATCTGTACTGAGAAATGAAGCTGAAATGTTATCTTTTGAAACTCTCAGATTTTAACTGACCAGCTCTGTAACCCTCACTTAAGGATATGTGATACATTTTAAAGCTTAAGGATGGAAAGATCTGTCTCTTTCGGTTCTCTAAGTTTCTCATTTTTCCAGTGTTAAATTCAGTTCTCCACATTTCTATAGCGATCTGCAATTTTAAAAAAATCTTCATAAAAATTCTCCACCATTTTAATGTGAATTTCTCCAAATAAACTCATTTTATAGGCTGTTTTGACAAAGGTACACATTTTTGCAAGCCATTTGTCATCACATCTTGCCTTTTTGCATGTTATTTTCTCTCATATATTCATTTTTATGCACACTTTCCCCTAATATATGCATTTTTGTAAATGTTGTTTAGTTGGCGAATTGCATCCCAAAATCCTAATAAATGTGAATTTCAAAGGATGGCTGTGTTTCGGCTCTCATATTGTTTTGGAAAAACACTGCTTGAAATGTGAACTGAATCAAAATTCTCATCCATCCCTATTAAAGCCAGTGACATGAACTTAACACACTTTGTACTCTGTAGATAATGTTTCCCCCCTAACATTTATCACTCTCTCAGCAGTGAGGGGGTAGTAAAAGAAAAACTGAATCAGTGAGTATACAATCATTTTTGGTTTGAAAATGAACACAGGAAGCTGCCTTATACGGAGTGAGACCACCAATACATCTAGATCTGTACTGTCTACATTGACCAGCAGCGGCTCTCCGCTGTTTCAAACAGGGGTCTCTCCCAGCACCTCCAGTTAGGTAGAATCTGCGTGTGGCATTTGGTTTTGCAAGGAGTTTCCCAAGCAGAGAAGAGGGTGAAAGATGCTCTCCTTGACCTGGGACAGCAGTTTTCTGTTGGCATGAACCCAAAGTCCAAAGCAAACCTTTTGACAGCAACTCGCCTATTCAAAGTATGAGAGGATTAAAAAAAAAACAGCTAAGGTTTGTGCTTTGCATTAACCCCAGGCAATTCCTTCAACAACAACAACAACAACAAAAGAAAAGAAAGAAAGAAAGAAAGAAAGAAAGAAAGAAAGAAAGAAAGAAAGAAAGAAAGAAAGAAAGAAAGAAAGAGTTTGGTGCAAAAATAATAGAGGGATTAGGAAGATATTTTTAACACCACATCTGTCATATTAATGGCTAACTGCTGGTTTAATTGCCGTAATCTTCCTGTGAGTGTCTTGATTTCTTAAAAGGAATACAGCCACCCTTCCTCAAACCAAAGCCTCTCTTGACACCTCTGAGACTCTTCAGAGACTGAAAATAGCTCCCTGGGGTACGCAGAAGCTCAAGGGTCCCTCTTCTGGTGCTCTGCCTGTGTAACTTCTGTAACAAAGGCAGCTGGACCTTGCCCTTTCTCTCGAGGTGTGGGGCAGAGTCTGCCTAGGGAACCTTCTCAGTGCAGCTTTTCCAGCATCCAACATCTTCTTGCAGCATGCATCTGAAGCCTCAAAGCAGAGGCAAAGCACAGATAGCTTCAAAAGTAGAAAGGCAATCAGTCAATACTCCCTGTCACCTGAACTTGCTATTACTATTACTATTAATATAATATTAATATTACTCCTGATTATTTGCTTCTGACAGACTTCTGGTATGAAATCTCATAAGCTGTCAATGGTCAAACACTAATTATCACTGCATGTTTTCTCTCAAATGGTGTTAGATACTAATTGCCATTGCATGTCGTCTATCAAATGCTATAAGGTGCGAACATCATTCCTATCTAATCTAACTAATATTAAATACTATTGCATGCAAAACACTGTCAAATTGTTGTTGTTATGTGCCTTCAAGTCGATTACGACTTATGGCGACCCTATGAATCAGTGACCTCCAAGAGCATCTGTCATGGACCATCCTGTTCAGATCTTGTAAGTTCAGGTCTGTGGCTTCCTTTATGACACCAGTGGTTTCAAACGATCTTCAAAGGAACCTCAAGTTTTTTGAAAGCTTAGCTAGGGTTTCTCAAAGACAAGAAAAGCTGCAAGACTCTTGCCCACCATTTGAGGGGAGCAAATTCATTTTAATTAAAGTCAAAACTTTACCCATAGATTTAGTCCAACACTGCATTTTGCAACCACGTAAAGACTTCTGGCGTGTTTACTATCATGGCTGTGCTTCCTTTACAAATGCAGGAATTAAGTGAATGATGGTTTTGGAAAGGGCATTTTCAGTGGCAACTCCTTGCACATGGAACTCTCTCCCTAATGCGGTGTGCCTGGTCTCATCTCTTTACAGCTTGAGTCAGCTGGTCAAGACTAGAGATAAAGCAAAAATTCAATTCAGTTCACATTTAAAGCAGAATCTATCAAATTTGCACATTCCAAAACAATATGAGGACCGAAACACAACCATCCTTTGAAATTTGCACGTATCAGAATTTTACGATGCAGTCCAACCAAAAAATGTTTACCAAAATGCATATGTGTGCATAAAAATTAATATATTAGTGAAAATAACTAACATGCCGATTAAGTATATTAGGAGAAACTAGTTGCAAAAATGTGTACATTAATCAAAACTGCAGACAAAAATGTGTGTTTGGAGAAATCTGCATGAAATGCTGGAGAATGTTCATGAGGATTTTTTTTTTTAAGCAAATTGCTATAGAAATGTGGAGAACTGAATTCAAGATTTAAAAATGAGAAATGGAAAGAACCCAGCTTGACAGATGTTTCCATCCCTAGTTAAGGTGTATCTTATGTTGAATTTATGCTGTGTGTTTCTAATGGATTGTAGCTTTTACGGATTTTATGTATTCTTATTTTCTTGTTTTTATTATAAACCACTCCATGGCCTTTGCAAAGGGTGGTAGATAAATTATCTAAATTAAATAAAATAAATGGGGTATCCCTCACAGCTTGTTCAGCTGTAGATAATTTGGTAAGCTACCAATTTCAACTTTTTCGCCATCCCAAGTTTCAGACTCCAGGGTAGAAGAGACACAACTCCCTCCACTTCTTGCCTCCCCCAAATCTTGCCTTTATTATTAGTTTTAGTTTTAGTTTCAGTTTCAGTTTCAGTTTGAAGATGACAATGGTGCTATTGGTACTTGTCAGACCCAGCTCCTCTGTACAGCAGGAGGTAAAGCCAGCTGGTATCAGCAAAAATAGGGATGCAAGTTGTTCAGTCCAACATGCCAGGCTGACCTGGCACATCACTTGGCCCATTCTGGCCCACGGGCGCAAGGAGGCTTCCTTGGCTGGGTGATTGTTTCCTTACAGGTCCCTCTTTCAGTCAGAGCTGAGCGGTGGCACGTGGGTGGGATCATTGGTGGCACATGAGGGGTGATACTGTGGTTCAGTGGCGGAAGGTCCTGGGTTAGGGATGAGGAAGAAATTTGGTTCCATTCACATGCAAAGCTACCTAATTTTCATTTCCTGAAACAATGCATGAACCAAAATGCAGCCATCCTTCAAAATATGCACTTCTCCAAATTTTGTAGTGCAGCTCTCCAACCAAAAAGAAAAGGTGCAAAAATGCATATATTAAGGGGGTGGGCATAAAAGTGCACATATCTGTGAAAATAACATACAGAAATGCATTATATTAGGGGCATGCAAAAATGTGTACATTAAGCAAAATTGCACACGGAAATGTGACTATGAAGAGAAATGTGTATGAAAATGCTGGTGAATTTTGGGGAAGAGGTTTTCTTAAAAAAAGAAAAATCACAAACTGATATGAAAATGTGGCAAACTGAACTGCAGATTGGAACAATAAACCAATGTTGACAGAGTCATCCATGCCTTTTCAGGTTCACTTCCTGGCATCTCTCGGTAGAGATGAGACGGCAGCTACTTAAAAACCCTTGAGAGCCACCGCGAGTCTGTAGGCCACCCAATAGTCTGTCTAACCATTCATCAGTTCGATACTTTCCTGAGATCGTTCAGCTCACTTGTTCAAGAGCACCTGCAAGTTCTAATAATACTTTGCGCTTTGCTTTTGTAAAACTCCATAAACCCAGCAGCTTCCATAATAAGGGATATTGTTAGGGAAATCAAACTAGGAGCTTATCAGTTCTGTGCAGCGCAATTACTGCTCATTAGAGTAGCTATGAATGGGGGAGATGACAAGATTAGAAAAGGAAAAGGGCAAGAGGATCATTTGGTGCCTTGTTTCCTGATGCACTGGGGAGCTTTAAATGTTCAGAGCAGATCTCCAGGTCACAGTCTGGCAATTCTACTCTCTCCTGGGCTGTGCCCATCTGCTGCTCTGGAATCCAGACCTGCTGTTTGTACACATCTCCTAGGCAATTGTCTGAAGAAGCTTGCAGCTGATGATCACGCCTGTGACACAATAGCATGTTCTGACTGAGTCAGGAGATTGTGCATTTCCAACGCAAGATTCCAGGCATGGAATAAACAAGTGCAACTTCCGACACTCTCACCATTGGTGAATGCCTTCGGTTCCCAAGGAAATGTATTGTTTTGCTCTGTTTAGTAGTCAGCAAACGGAAAGAGAGGAATGGAATGCCCCCAAAGGGTTTCCTTCATCTCTCTTTCCCCACACCCCACTGCTGCATCTTGATTGATTGAGTTTATTTATTTTATTTATCTTATCTTTAAAAAAAAATTAAACATCCACTTGCAGCTCACTTTGTTGTGGACAAACTCTTCCTCCCAACCCAGCCCAACTTTGTTCTTGCAAAATTGCAACGCAGAAGTGGATTTGTTTAACCACATGAGCCATTGGCAAACGGTTATTCTCCTCAGGTTTGAATGAAGAAAGGGCCTTTGCGCTTCTGTTACCCATCCCTGCCAACTTTGCATAATCCCAAAGCAGGATAGGCTAGCTAAATGTTCATCTCTAGGGGGCACCATTTGGGTGAGGTTGCCATCTTACCCCTAAGCGTGATCCTTTCCTGCAGGGACTCCAGTGTCTGACATTCTGCATACGCAATGACTAGGTTGGATTCAACTCAAATTATTTATATTGGCTCATAGAACTTAATGGGAGCCATTCAGACTCATGCTGGCTCCTCTATGCATGACCCCACCCCCTCATTTGCATAGTGGCCTCCTGGATTATGTTTCTTGGTCACACAAGAAAGTGACAGAAGTTTGGAAACTGGCTTATATATACACATGCATAGGGCAAGGAAGTAAGAAGAGTGGCAAACCATGAACTAGAGTCAGAGGTAAACTGCCACATGGGTATAATTGCCCATCACATTTTGATAAATATTTATGCATGTCAGTCAATACAATTCATAAACAAAGACTGATTGATTGATTGAGTTTATTGATATGCCACCTTTCCACAGCAAGCTGTGACCAAAGTGGCTTACAACAAAGAGAAGTCAGTTTACAAAACGTAATAAATTCAAGCAGGACAAAAACCAACAATGTAAAAACATAAAATAAATTCAATATTACAAAAGAAATAATCTAGATTGAAATACATTAAGTACAAAATGAATAAGTACATTTTTAGCTCAACTGAGATAAAATAAAGCTAAATAAATCAAACTTACTATATTTACATACCTAAAATACAAATTTTGATCACATTTATACATTTGCAAAGTGAGTGAAGACACACAGATCAAAGTAAAAGCAAATGGATTACAGAACATTTCCTAAAACATTATTCAAACTTCAGTGTGCTGCGTTTCCTGAAGTTGGTTTTCTCAGTTGAGAACCATGGGCCATGTGGTGGAACCAGATGAACATAATTCATTCAAATAATTGTTTATGGTTATGGAATAACAACAACCACATAAGTTTACTATTATGCTGAATCACCTTGGACAACTCTTTGAAAGTTCGGGTTGAAACCCGGAGTGGATTCCACTGCCCCACTGACATGGACCCACCAGCCACCATTGGCAACAGCACTCTCCCCACTTGTGATTCCCAGCAATGGGTGTTCAAAGGCATCCATCGCTGACAACAGATTAAAGGAAGGTTCCCTTATTCATAGATTCTGGGGAAAAAATAATCAGTAACAACTTGGTTAACCCATGAGTATCAGTAAAGTGATCGTATAGTGGATGCTAGAAGAATATAATTTCTTCCATTGTAGAATTAGCATTAAGCACTCTTTGACCAGATCCCTCTAGATATTGTTGGACAGCAACTCCCATCATCCCTGAGCATTGCTCTTGCTGGCTAGAGCTAATGGGAGCTGGAGGTCAACAGCATCTCAAGAGCACCACATTGGCTGCCACAGTGCATGGACTACCACACTGCATTGAACTGGTGGTGGTGAGCCCTCCCTCTGACACAAACTGGCACAGAGCAGCGGCACGGAACATTCAGTTGCCCTGGGATCTAAAGAGTTTGCAGGGGGCCTTCTATGACAGGAGCTTGCCTGAGACTGAACCCCAGCCCAGCCTAGTTTGTCCAGTTTGGGATCAAAGCTTCACACAACAGCAGCGAGGACTGGAAAGAGATCCTGCCTGGCGTGTTCAGTTGCCCAGGGACAGGGCACTCAGAGGCTAAGAGACTGAAAGGAGAGTTCAGAAGAGGCAACAAGACGAGGAAGAGGAACCTGAAGGAAGAGAAGATGAGAGGAAAATGCTAAGGAGGCAGGGAATTGCGGCAAAGGGTGTTCCCAGATGTGTATGTCGAATGGGGCATCATTGCTCCTCACACATGCAAGTTTTCCTGCAAAATCCACATGCATGCATTTGGCTTCGTTTGTGCCGCATCCACAAGATGGCATTGATACCAAAATGCCAGCCCATCCTTTATTTCTCTCCATTTAATTAATTATTTATTATATTTATACCCTGCCTTTCTTTTCATGATTGAAACCCAAGGCGGCTTACATACGGTTCCCAGGCAGTCTCCCATCCAGGCACTGACCAGGCCTGACCCCGCTTAGCTTCAGCAGGGAACTGGCCTCATGTGCCTTCAGACCATAACTTGGGACTGTAATCCTGATTTACCCTTTATAGGGGAAATCAGAAAGGTGTGTGGGGGTAACCCTATTGCCAACAATCCATTTGCAGTATCTCAATGACTCCTTTACATATGAAACCCCCTCCCCTGCTCTCCTCAGTTTGGAAGCACCCCAGGATCGGGGATCTGGAGGAGAGAGACTTTGAAGAAATGTCACACACTTTAATATCTTATGGGCAGAGAGCAGCACTAAGGAGGCTTGCAGATCATGTGGCTACAAGCAATGGGAAAAAGCTAGGGTCAAATTTAGGGGCAAGCGACCCAGGTTACCTGAGCTGTTGAACACCAGAGGGATTGGGCATGTGGGGATCCTGTTACAGGTTTTCAGCTATCCATCCACTCAACTTCTGAAACAAATAATAGAGTTGATATGAGTTTGTTTTTTTAATGGATTTTTCCCATACAAGGTAAATCATCACTAAATACAGATCAACAGTTCCTAGCATGCAAGCGTATCACCTTATATGATAGGGATAAATCAAGCATGCAAATCGCACATCAAAGTCATGAAACCAGCTACAGATGCCATCAAAAGAAGGAATTCAGTAGCTGAACAGCAGAGGCGGGTTGCCAAAGACTGGGGCACCATTTGGGTGAAAGACCAGCACTGGACAAAGGAGGAATGATAGACTAACATACCAGGGGAACCTACATAAAGGAGGGGGAGGCTGTTATTAGCAGGAAGGAAGTGGACAGAAGGGATGCAGCAGTCTGCGGGCCAGGCCAGGATTCCCATGTGACAGAAGAGGCAAAAACACTTTCCTTTTACTGTATTTTTGGAGAGGATGGCCCAAAACTCACTGCTGTTCACCCTAGCTCCTTGCTGCTGTTATCCAGATGCCGTTTTGCTGCCCCCAGAATGCAGCGGAACAACAGTGTAGAATCTTTCTGATGCTAACCCAAAATGGCAGCCGCCACTGGTGGTCAGTGTCAACAATAGTGGCTCCTGGAGGGGGGCAGCCATTTTTTCCCAAAGGGCCCCTCAGAACAATGCTGCATCATGACGGAGAGTCATTCTAGAATATTCCGGGCCAGCAAAATGGCATCTGGCTGCCTGCAGCAAGGAACAAGGGATGAAAGGTGGGTTTCAAACTGACCTCCCTGCCCTCGAAATGCGTCCCTTAGACCTAAAAGTAGCTAGTTTCTGCTTCCACTTTTCTTTTCTTTTTCATGAATAGGGCCTCAAAAAGCAAGGGAAGACATTTCCGCTCAACACTACTTTGAACTGATTTGAAGAAACCAGCCAGTTCTTTGACTGAAGGCGTCTAGTATGCATTTCATTCACTGGCGATCACTCGTGGCCGAGTAAGATTGTCTTCCAAGATAGGTCTTTAACGGTGACTGTGGAGGCCAATTCTGGATCCACACAGCCTCACACAGTGAGGACATAGGTTTCCAGATGGAAGATGGTGACGATGAGGATTTGCTTGACGTGCCTTCCGCTTAGCTCATTTATCCCTTTCGCCCTGTACTTGTGCTTCTTCAAAGTCCATAGCACCTTTGATAATGGCCGACCTCCAATTGGGATACTCATGGGCCAAGTATACACATCAGGGGTGAGTAGGCCTGTGCTGGAATGCCGCCCAGTTTGGATTTGGTACCGAATTTTCCATTAATTTGCTTATTCTCTATAGTTGTGAATCAAATTTTTATGAAGCAAAGGATTCTTTTAAAAAACAAACACACACACACACCTGCCTTTAACATATTGATATTAAGAATGAAAATGTTATCAACATTTCCTTTCATTTATCGATATTTCCTTTCAAATTTTTAAAATTTCCCTTCGGAATATTGATATTCATCTCAATACTTTTCATGAGGGAAAAACCGGATTGGTAAAAGCAGACAAAGAACAAACTCGAATCAATACCGGCCTGTTAGATCGATGGAATGCTTCGCACCAGCCAATGGACCGCATCCCTAGTGGGTGGAACCTCACTCCTGGGGGCCCAACAAAGTCTGCTAGGCTTCTCTGTCTGGCTCTGGGGATTCTCCTCCTGAGGCCACACAACTCACTGGCCCTGCTTTGGACCCCAAGTGTCACTGCCTAGCTACAACGTGCCCTTCAATTCTGATAATGCTGCTCGTTTGTCTCAATGGAGTGTTTGTGTGTGTGTGTGTGTGTAGAAACTAGCCTAATGCACAACAGCAACGTTTACACTTTTGTTGCTCTGCCCACTTTTGCTTCTGGCCACACCCACTGCTGGCATGTGGCCCTTGGAAGGTCATCCAGAAGAGAACGTGGCCCTCTGGCTTAAAAAGGTTCTTCACCGCTTTTGCATACAGTGAAGAACAACAGGGCCAACAGGCCAGGATTTGTTGGGCAGGTGGCCAGACCCCCAGTCATCAAAATAAGCAGGAGGGCCCCCAACTGTAGGTGACCTGGAAGGGAATGGAAGGGAATTCCGATTGCCATCTCAAGAGCCCCCAGCTGCTGGGATTCCACTGGTGATCATCACTGGTGATGCCAGACTTCCAAGTTCTTACCACTGAGATAGATTGTTCCTGCTCTTTGGTGTTCTGCAGTAAGCACAGCCTCGGGAGGTGGGATCTAAGATCCCAATAAGCCCTCACAATAATAAAAAAAAGGAGCCATTGAACCATTTGCAAGGTGGAGCTGCAAGTGTGTGTGTGTTTAAAAAACAGTTTCTCTCTCTTCTGTGCTCCACCTCAG
This sequence comes from Rhineura floridana, assembly GCF_030035675.1. NCBI lineage: Eukaryota > Metazoa > Chordata > Lepidosauria > Squamata > Rhineuridae > Rhineura > Rhineura floridana. Next base: position 85,575,427 of record NC_084489.1, on the reverse strand, counting down.
CCCTCCTAAACTATCTGCCAAATATAAAAGAGCATTTGTAATCTAATTAACGCAGCTATTGCCTGTTGTAGCTGGAAGGCAATTTGAAAGACTATCCCCCTGTGCTTTCCTTCCCCTGGAAAAGTTAATCTTTTAAAAGTGCAGGGGATTCCCGCCCTCCTGAGCCCCCACAACATCTCTGTGGGCTCTCTCCTTAGCCAGTCCTTGGCAATACCCTCCACCCCTAGAGAGTTTGAGAATCTTGGATCAGCCCCTTTCTCTGCCATTTCCTCTCAAACCACCCAGGATTTCACATCACAATACCATCGCTGCATCAGGTCACTCTGATCTAATATAATGTTTCTTTGCTTTCCCTTTCCTTCTGTGTGGCATAGTGGTTAGAGTGTTGGACTATGACCTGGGAGACCAGGGTTCGAATCCCCACATAGCCATGAAGCTCACTGGGTGACCTTGGGCCAGTCACTGCCTCTCAGCCTCATGAAAACCCTATTCATAGAGTCACCATAAGTCGGAATCGACTTGAAGGCAGTCCAATTCATTTTCAAGCATGATTGCACAGGAGTAAATCTCACTGAACTCAATAAGCATGCAAATAATCAAACCTGCCCTCCTCTCCCTCTTATCCCCTCCCTCTTGCCCCTTCCCTCTCTCTTCCTTCACCCCTCCCTTCCCCTCCTCATCCCCTCCCAATCCCCTCCTTCCCCCTTCTCCTACTCCTTCCCCTCCCCTCTGCCCTCCCCCTCCCCTCTGCCCTCCCCCTCCCCTTCCCCCTCCTCCACCCCCATGGTCAGTTTTACCTATCCTAGGACTACGACCTGGGAGACCAGGGTTTGAATCCCCACACAGTCATGAAGCTCACTGGGTGACCTTGGGCCAGTCACTGCCTCTCAGCCTCATGAAAACCCTATTCATAGAGTCACCATAAGTCGGAATCGACTTGAAGGCAGTCCAATTCATTTTCAAGCATGATTGCACAGGAGTAAATCTCACTGAACTCAATAAGCATGCAAATAATCAAACCTGCCCTCCTCTCCCTCTTATCCCCTCCCTCTTGCCCCTTCCTTCTCTCTTCCTTCACCCCTCCCTTCCCCTCCTCATCCCCTCCCAATCCCCTCCTTCCCCCTTCTCCTCCTCCTTCCCCTCCCCTCTGCCCTCTCCCTCCCCTTCCCCCTCCTCCACCCCCATGGTCAGTTTTACCTATCCTAGGACTACGACCTGGGAGACCAGGGTTTGAATCCCCACACAGCCATGAAGCTCACTGGGTGACCTTGGGCCAGTCACTGCCTCTCAGCCTCATGAAAACCCTATTCATAGAGTCACCATAAGTCGGAATCGACTTGAAGGCAGTCCATTTCCATTTTTTTTTCTTCTGTGATGGAATTCAAGGCAGTGTACATGGGTTCCCAACCAGGAAGCTGCCTGTCCAGACGCTGACCATGTTCAAGCCTGCTTAGCCTGGATGATGTAGACATGCACCCTCCGACAATGCCTAGGACCTGGGAGACCAGGGTCCAAATCCCCACTGAGCCATGAAGCTTGCTGGGTGACCTTGGGCCAGTCACAGTCTCTCAGCCTAGCCTACCTCACAGGGGTGTTATGAAGATAAGATGGAGATGGAGGAGAGCCATGTACACCATCTTGAGCTCTTTGGAGGAAAGGTGGAATAAAAATGTGATGGTAATAATAGTAACAATGCCCTGGCTGGAGGTAGGGTAAGTCAGGACCCTTGGGGGTGAACCAGGAGAGCATGAAAGTAATGGCCATCCCTAACTGCTTGTCATGTGCATTCGGTATTCAGAGATGCACTGAATCTAAACATGGAGGGTCAATTTAGCAGTGAGGAGTAATAGTCATTGGTATTAGCCCCTCTGGCCAATTGCCAGTAGAGAAAGGTGTAAAATCGGGGTGGGGGGAAGTCATGTATTTGATGGCTTAGGATTTCTCCACTTCATTTAAAGCAGAGGTTGGGAACCTGTGATCCTCCAGATGTTAATTGACTACAACTCTCATCATTCCTGCCTATTAGCCATGCTGGTGGGAACTGGCATCCAGTAACATCAGAACAGCCAGAGGTTCCCCATCCATAAATAAGATGGCGCTCTTCAGAGGGTGGCACTCTGCATATGCTCAGACGCATCCTAGGATTTTAACCCTCAGAGGGGAAAGGGTACCCCTTTGACAACAGCAACAAAAAATGAAGACATTTGCCATACCAAAGAGGCATTCAGATGAAGGTGCAGGAACTTTTTAACACAAACCTTGGCAGCGCTGGTGCAGCCACAATGCTGAAACAAACAGCAGGACCATTTCATTGATGTTTGAGGTGAGCAGGTAAATTCTATGGCACGGATAGAGTTAAACTGTGGAATTTTCTCCCACAGGAGTCAGTGATGGCCACAACTTAGATGGCTTCAAGAGAGGATTAGACAAATTCATGGAGCATAAGGCTATCAACGGCTACTAGCCACAATGGCTATTTTCTCCCTCCACACTCTGAAATAGTATGTTTCTGAATGCTAGTTTCTGGAAACCACAGGAGGGGGAGAGTGATCTTGTGCTCAGATCTTGGCTTTGGGGCTTTCCAGTGGGGATCTGGTTGGCCACCGTGAGAACAGGATGCTGGGCCAGCAGGCTCTTCTCCTGTTCATATGCTAAGTTCATGTGAGGTCCCATTTCATAGAATCATAGAATAGCAGAGTTGGAAGGGTCCTATAAGGCCATCAAGTCCAACCCCCTGCTCAATGCAGGAATCCAAATCAAAGCATTCCCAACAGATGGCTGTCCAGCTGCCTCTTGAAGGCCTCCAGTGTCGGAGAGCCCACTACCTCCCTAGGTAATTAGTTCCATTGTCACATGGCTCTAACAGTTAGGAGGTTTTTCCTGATGTCCAGTCGAAATCTGGCTTCCTGCAACTTGAGCCCATTATTCCGTGTCCTGCACTCTGGGATGATTGAGAAGAGATCTTGGCCCTCCTCTATGTGACAACCTTTCATGTACTTGAAGAGTGCTATCATATCTCCCCTCAGTCTTCTCTTCTCCAGGCTAAACATGCCCAGTTCTTTCAGTCTCTCCTCATAGGGCTTTGTTTCCAGTCCCCTGATCATCTTTGTTGCCCTCCTCTGAACCTGTTCCAGGTTCAGACAATTTCAGACAAACTAATGCCTGCCTACAAGAAACTATGGGAAGGAGGACTGTACCATATCAGAAACTTACATATGGGCCCAACATGGTCCAACTGTTTCGGGATTGTACCACTTCCGACTACAGGAGGGGGCTTTCATGACTGAATGCTCCGGGGGGGGGGAATATCCCTATACATGGAAACTAGAACAAAAAGAGAATACTGAGCTGGAGCCCCTAACTTTCTGTGTATTTTTTTAAAAAAAATTAATGATAATGAATTACAGACAGTTTTAAGTTGTATATTTCTATTTGCCGTGGCCGGGCCGTGAATCAGCCCTTGGAGAGATGCAGGAGTTCCATTATCCTATTACCCAGCATATTATCCAAATTTTGTTCATTTCTTGTTAAATGTTAGATGTGAAAGACACGATGAGGGGAAATAGCAGCCCCTGTCAATTATAAAAGGGGAGCGAGCCAGGGGATGGGACAAGAGCCTGTTGTTGACTCTGCCCATACTTTGGAAAGGGTCACCTCAGAGGTCTGAGGCTTCCCATCATAACAAGCCCACGGCTCACCTGAAACCATTAAGGAGGAATGCCACTATATTTCATATAATTTTGGAGCCCATTGGTGCTGTTGGGAGCTAAGAGACAATGTGCCAGAGTACTGAGGGGGGGGGGTACACACGCTGAGGAACTGGGTTGTGGAGGGGGAGAATGAAAGAAGAAAAGTTATTGAAAGAACTTCAAAGCGGAACAAAGGCCCGTCCAGATGTGAGTAATTGCAAGGTCAGAGTGTTAATCACAGGTAAGAAGCCATACGGCAAAATAGACCTGTTCACTTCTCTGCGGGTGGGGGGGGACGAGGGGAGGGTTGGGGGGAATGCAACCAGGAGAGGGATGGTGAAGCAGAAAACAAGGGTTTGATACAGTACTGAGAAGGCAGACCTGAGAGATGTATTTTCCATGGTATTATGGAAATAATGACTCTGTCTCTCTCATTTTTTTATTAAGGAAGCTGTGACCCCTATAATTGAAGAGGGCATTTTAATCTGAAAGGCCAGCATCAGGAGGATGGGTTTTTCTTCAGATTTCATGACAATGTGATGTGCTCACTCTTCCCCTGCCCCAATTAAGGCACAATTTAAGCGATGATAAGCTAAATGGAGCTTCCTTGTTCAAAGACACTATACCTTACACCTTGGACAGCTCCTTGGAAGTTTGGACTAAAGCCTGGAGCAGATTCCACTGCCCCACTGACATCGGAGCTACCAGTCTCCGATGCTCACATGCACACACACACATGGAGTTGCACAGGTGATGTTCTCAATGTGCTGCTTTTGTCCTCTGCTTTCATGCCTCAACTTCAGCTGTTTTGAGGTAGGATCATTCTTTTGCTTTATTTTCCACAAACATGACCATGTCATTATACAATGTACAGGTGGGCATATCCAGTGCAGTTAGATAGTGGTGTCTATGCCTGGTACAGTCTCCTGATTCCCTCCCCCTGGCATCACGGAAATTCAGAATAGTTTCTTACTTTCTGGGAACTGTATCAAGAAGCTAAAATGTAAAACAAGAAATAACCCTTTGATATGACAGAAGTTATCCCTAGATTAAGCCTTGTAGGGAATAATTAATAAAATCTGGTTGAGTCAATTATGAGCCTTTATTTGGGGCGTCAAACTCTTCCTTGATGCCAGACTTCCAAGTTCTTACCGCTGAGATAGATTGTTCCTGCTCCTTGGTGTTCTGCAGCAAGCACTGACCTCTGAGTGGTGATGAAAAACACACACACACACACACACACCATACAGCACATTTAAAGCATATTCCTCCCCCCCCCGAAGAATCCTGAGAACTATAGTTTGTTAAGCATGCTGGGAACTGTAGCTCTGTGAGAGGTAAACTACAGTTTCCAGGATTCTTGGAGAGAGATGCTTTAAATGTATAGTGTGTACACAGCCTAAGTTTCTAAACAGCTTTCTAAACAGCAGTGGCTGACATGGGTCTCATGTTTCCAATGTTGTGCTCCTGTTACCACCAGCAGCATTCAGTGGCTGTTTTATTAGATCGATCGATCGATCGATAGATAGATAGACAGATAGACAGACAGGCAGGCAGGCAGGCAGGCAGGCAGGCAGAGAGACAGACAGACAGACAGACAGACAGACAGACAGATAGATAGATAGATAGATAGATAGATAGATAGATAGATAGATAGATAGATAGATAGATAGATAGATAGATAGATAGATAGACAGACAGATAGATAGATAGATAGATAGATAGATAGATAGAAAATATTTTATCCCCCCCTTTTGACCAAGAGGTCTCCAAGTCCACTTACAAAATAAAACAGTATCAGTGGCAGCAGCTGGTTGCTCCATGTCAGTGGGCAGTGTAATCCACTCCAGGTTTTAGTGCTGAATCACCTTGGACAGCTTCTTGAAAGTTTGGACTAAAACCCGGAGCGGATTCCACTCCTCACTGACATGGAGCCACCAGCTGCCACTGATTAGTATATTACAAATCAGGAACTGATAGTACATCTCAAATAATCTATAATTAAGCAAAGACTGCTAAAGAAGAGTAGGTGTCAATGTAACCAAATTCATAACTCAGATGCTGCTAAATGCCCGAGAGAAAAGGAATGTTTTAACCTGGCACCCAAATGCAAATAAGACATTTGAGTTGATGAATTGATCTGGGCTGGGAATTCCAGAGTTGGGGTACCATCACAGAGACCTGGGAACCAGCCAGCCTTCTCTCTTCTGAACGTAGCCTCCAAATAAGAATTTAATGGTCAGGCAGGTTTGTGTAACCTTCAGATACTCCAGTCCCAGACTGGTGGGAGGGAGAGAGAGTTGGGGGGGGCACAGAGGGAGACAGACAGAGACAGAGAGGAAGAATGTACAGGCAAGGTTTGGATTTGTATATACATCCGTAAGGGCACTTCCAGACTGCCACTATTTCAGGTGGGATTTCATCACGTCCAGCAAATGCAGCTTGTGCAATTATAGTTGATTGGGAGGTCTTGCACAACAAACCTGCTTCCCTCAAAAGATCAGACTTTTTGTAATAAGGAAAGTGATGGAGAAATGCACTGGAAAGTGTGGGATTAACACTTGCTTTGATCAGAAGTTCCCTAACCTCCCTGCAAAGAAATTGGAAACAATGCTTCTTAAATACCTAATGTTACCTAATCTTCCTGCACAAAAATCAGGATCAATGCTCCATAAACAAGCCATTTGGAAGCACCATAAGATTATATTTCAAGAAAGACTGTGGATGCAATGTCCTTCCTGTTGAGAATCAGAAGGTGTCCCAGCCACAGCAGAATCCAGTAGTCCTGGGATACAGGCATCATGCCAGCATAATCCCAATGCCACTGCGAGTAGTATCCATTCCAGTTTTGAGGGGTCCCTTGTTCAAGATGTCCTCAGTGAGCCTCCGTGCCTGACAGGGCCTTCCTCCTTGCCACTCTCACCCACAGCTCACTCGCTTGACTCTCCCGACCCATAGCAGCACCTAGAAGAAGACTGCAAAGCAAGTGGAAGCTGCTGGTCATTCTTTTTGCTCTTGTCCCTTTAAACACACTTGGAGAGGGCAGGCAGAAACAAGCTCTGGGGTCTGGCAGTAGGCCCCTTGCTGGGGAGTGGACCTGGGCAGCTGCCCGACAATGCCAACCTTTGGTGCCAGCCCTGCCTGCAACACCATCAGTGCAGAGGGCTTAGTTGTAAGCCTGGCATAACTGAACCACAGGACTGTGCTGTACTTGAGTACAACAGCCTTCTCCAACCTGGTGCCCTGTGATGTTTTGGACTGAAACTCCAAACAGCCCCGGCCAGCGGGGCTGATGGGAGTTGTAGTCCAAAACATCTGGAGGGCACCAGGTTGGAGAAGGCTGGAGTGCAACATCTGATGTCAGGAAGGGCTCTTCCTCCAACAAGACTCGCTAATTGCCTTCCACCTTCCTGTCCTCTGGCCACACGCATCTCAGATGCTCAATCCATCTGATGCTCCTTGGCAGACACTTTTCCTCCTGAAGCGCTTTGCTTGGGTCATGCACCAGTGTGGGTTAGAGACGTCAGCTGTTTCACTTTTATCATCATGATACATATCAGTTCCAAACCAACCTTGTGAGCCGAGAGGCATTTGGGAAGGGGGGGGGCGAGAGGAGGTTGCAATGAGATTCCTTGGAAGCTGTGGAAAGATACTTCATTTGTGAGGAATGACGAAAAGCTGTTTAGCCTGGAGAAGTGAGGAGTGGCAAAGGATGCTAACGTTATCGTGGTGTATCTGAAAGCCGTAAATATTGAGAAAGGCCTGATTTCGGATGGTATAAAAGGAAAGAAGCTGTTGCAAAAAGGTGCAGTCGATCAATACAACTATGAGAGAGGAGGGTACTGGGAGGCAAGAATGGGAAGAGATGTCCTGTGATTAGGGGCATGGGGGAGAATTTAGATTCAGTTCACATCCAAAGCCGAATCCGTCAAATTCACACTTTCCGAAACAATCTGAGAACTGAAACACAGCCATCCTTCAAAATTTGCACTCACTCAAATTTTGCAATGCGGTTCCCCAGCCAAGCAACGTTTGCAAAATGCATAGATTAAAGGAAACTGTGCCTAAAAATGAATACATTGATGAAAAATAACATAGAAAAATGCATTACACGCTGTGCTAGATGGATCAATATGTGGCAGCTTCATATGCCCATATGATATTGTTTTGTTTACATCCCCATAACAGGCATAATATTGTTCTCTCTGTCTCTCTCCCTGTCTCTCTGACCCTGCACAGCTGATGCTGGTCAGAACAGGTAACAGCCAGACTAGCTGAGCCAATGGTCTGATTCTCAGCTCCCCCCCCCCACAAATCTGGGAAGGTCTTTCCTCATCTATGGCACAAAGGCCAACTGAAATGGTGCAGTCGGTACAAGCCGCGTAATGATGCTCTTTGACATCAGCCCTTCAGTAAACAATTATTTGCCTTGTGCCAGGCTCTAAATTAGTGTTTATAGCTGGAGTGGAGCGCAAGCTGGTAGCATCAGATGTGCTGCCTAAGCAAGGCGCCCTTCCCCTGGCTGAAAAAGTAGCTATTTGTGGTGCACACGCATGTGGGGAGCAGGGGCTGCCGCGGTCATCACGGAGGCAAGTCCAGGCAGTGGCGGCGGCAGCCTCCTAGCCAAGCTCCAATCTGGGGGCCAAAGTCCTTATGGTTACAAAGATACACCTAAAAGGGAGTGGATCAGGGCCAGCCCTACTGTTAGGCAAAGAGAAGCAGCCACCTCCGGCTATAGATGCTGGGGGCAATAGATCCCAGATGTTCCTCTTGAACCCCCACCCCCCCAGGCATTCCTCTCTCCTTCCTCCCATAGCCTGCCCTGTTCTGCTGCCTCACATATGGATGCTATCTTATCACCATCGTTGAAGTCAGATCAGCTGCCAGTCTGGGTGGCTTCCGTGCGTGAAACAGGAGGGTGCCATCTTGTCTTTTGCGTCAAGCAGACAAATAGCTTGGGCTGGCCTAACCCGTAACTTCAACCGTAGAAAGTCTCTCCGTGGTATAGCCTCAAGGCTAAGAGGTGGCAAACCCCTTGCCAAACCAGTTCCCGCAGCCCTGGGCCTGGGAGCAGGGTGGTGCTGGTGGTCCATAAGTGCTCATTCTACCTTGTTGAAGCTGAGTGGATCTCAGCCTTCTCTGGGTCTGAGAGGCAAGGCTGTCGGGTAGCCTCTCCCTGAAGCGGCTCTGACCTTCCCTGGAGGAAGAGAGCAATGTAGCAAAGTCATAAATAAGCATTTCACAGAGACCTTTGTGGGGTATATATATCAAAAGTTTCCATCCCCTGAGGATGTGGAGGTGTAAAGAGCATCAGTTGGCATTCAGAGCTTCGCAGATAGGGAGGTGTGAAAATTGACAAGCCAAGCAGGAACTGACAAACTGAATGGGTTGCAAGAAGATAAACAGCAGCCCCCACCCGTGCTGGGGAGATAGTTAGACCGATAGGATTCAAGGGCCCCTCCTTATTTGCAGAGATCCTCTTTTTTTCTGGCACTTCTGTCTCTCCTCCTCCCCCATATTTGTTATTATTTATTTCATTAAATATATATTCTGTCCTTTAATCTAAAGGTTCCCAAGACAGTACATGGCAAAATGTAATTTTAAGAACAACAAGATAAACCAGCTGTCAAAAAGAAAAACATTAAAATAAGCTCAAAAGTGAGACAAGGACCAGAAGCAGATATGTTTTATGAACAATGGTATGGCTTTATTGTGTTTGTTTGTCAAAGTGATGGGGTGCGTATGCCTCCAGCCACACATGCTCAAATCTGGTGGTCCAGTTTTGGATGAATGGAAATGGACTGCCTTCAAGTCGATCCTGACTTATGGCTACCCTGTGCATAGGGTTTTCATGGTATTCAGAGGGGGCTTACCATTGCCTCCCTCTGAGGCTGGTCCTCCCCAGCTAGCTAGGGCCTGCTCAGCTTGCCACAGCTGCACAAGCCGGCCCCTTCCTTGTCCGCAACTGCCAGCTGGGGGGCAACTGGGCTCCTTGGGACAATGCCACTTGCCCACGGCTGCACAGGTGGCAGGACACGTCACCCCTGAGCCACTCCCTGTGGGGGGGATCTTTAGCTGGCCCTTGACACCCAGGAGACACGAGCGGGGATTTGAACTCATGGACTCTGGACTCCCAGCCAGGCTGTCCTCCCCACTGTGCTATACCAGCTGTCTTACCACTTTTGGATAATCTCTGCAAAATAAAACAGAACAATAATTAATTTAAATCGCACTTACCTCCTTAGAATGTTACATATATAATGATTTCTACTGACTACTGTGTCACTTTCTCTCACGGTTGTTTTAATTATGTTCTACCTGTTTTGTATTTTGTTCTATTCAAATCCAATAAAGACATTGTTAAAAAAAAAATAAGTTCAAAAGATTGGTCCTTTTGGTGGTCTTTTCTGTACCATTCTCAACACCATAATACCTTTTTTTTTTTGGTAGGTGGGGATTGATTGATGAGATCTTCCAGGGGAAATTTCCGTGCATTTTCTTTTTCGCATGCACAGCTCCCCAAAAGAAGGCAATTTCTCAAAATATTCTCTATCATTTCTTTGTGGCGACGATGGCCATTGACCCCTCCTGCAATGCCACCCTATAATGATGTTATGTCTGGTGGCATTGGGGGGGGGAGAAGCCACAGAAGGAAAGGCATGAATAAGGAAGCAGGGAGATGAAATGCCAAGAAAAATAAATTTATTGGCATAACACGTTTCAACATACATTTCTTCAGAGGTATTTAAACAGCCCTTCACTGGGGCCACAGGAAGATGTCTTAGGCTGAATCAGCCCATTGCTCCACCTAGCTCAGTACTGTCTACACTGGCTGGCAGTGGCTCTCCAGGGATTCTGGCAGGGGTCTCTCCACACCACCACCACCTGGAGATGCCAAGGACTGAACCTGGGGCCTTCTACATTCAAAGCAGATGCTCTGCCACTGAGCTAGGGCCATTCCCCATACTTTCCTGTCTTTATGTGCCTTCAAGTCGACTACAACTTATGGGGATCGTATGAATCAGCAACCTCCAAAAGCATCTGTCATGAGCCACCCTGTTCAGATCTTGTAAGTTCAGGTCTGTGGCTTCTTAAGGGGAGGGGGCAAAATGGCAACCAGACTGCCAATGCAAGAGTTCACATACATGCTCATGGGGTCTGAACTGGGGGTGACTGACCTGGAACGAGATCTTCGGGTCGCCGTGGATAGCTTGGTGAAGATGTTGACGACCCCGGATGCAGCAGCTGTGAAAAAGACAAATTCCATGTGAGGGTTCAATAGGAAAAGAATTGAAAATAAAACTGCAGACATCATAATGCTGTTGTATAAATCTATGGTAAAACTGCATCTGGGATACTGTGTACAGTTCTGGTCACCTCCCCGCACAAAGGATATTGTAGAGAAAAGGTTCAGAAAAGGACAACCAATATGATCAAGGGGATGGAGCAACTCCCCTATGAGGAAAGGCTGCAGCATTTGGGGCTTTTTAGTTTAGAGAAAAGGCGAGTCAGAGGAGACAGGATAGAAGTGAATACAATTATGCATGGCATGGAGAATGTGGATAGAGAAAAGGTTTTCTCCCTCTCTCATCACACTAGAACTCGTGGACATCCAATAGAGCTGAATGTTGGAAGATTCAGGGCAGACAAAAGAAAGTCCTTCACACAGCGTATAGTTAAACTGGAATTTGCTCCCACCACAGTCAGTGATGGCAACCAACTTAGATGGCTTCAAGAGAGGATTAGACAAATTCAAATTCATGGAGGAGAAGGCTATCAGTGCCCCCTATAGCTATGTTCTACCCTCCATAGTTGGAGGCAGTGTGCTTCCAAATCCCCTATTCCGCTTTGATCTGCAGAATAGCCACTGTTATAGGTGCCACATAATACTTGCTCCACACTCGTAAGAAATCGTTCTTTTAGTGTGGCAGCACCTACTCTTTGGAACTCCCTGCCTATTGACATCAGGCAGGCGCCTTCGCTGTATTATTTTCAGTGCCTGCTCAAAACTTTGGGGCAGTATACAAATGCAAGGAACAAATAAATAAATAGTTGGAGGCAGTGTGCTTCCAAATACCAGTTACTGGAAACCTCAGGAGGGGAAAGTGCTTTTCCATTCAGGTCCTGCTTGCAGGCTTCCTGTGGGCAACTGGTTGGCTACTGTGCGAACAGGATGCTGGATTAGATGGGCCACTGGCCTGATCCAGCAGGGCTGTCCTTACATTCTTATGGTATGTTCTTACTTTGTTGCCACCTGTGATAACCACAGGGCAGGAGGGGAGAGAAGAATCCTTAGTTTAAAAAACAACAGAAGAAAGAAAGAAAGAAAGAAAGAAAGAAAGAAAGAAAGAAAGAAAGAAAGAAAGAAAGAAAGAAAGAAAGAAAGAAAGAAAGAGCCACTGCTAATAGAAACATATGAAGCTACCTTCTATTGACTCAGATAGTCAGTCCATTAGCGCAGTATTGTCGACACTGACTGGCAGCAGCTCTCCAGGGTTTCAGGCAGGGATCTCCCCCAGCCCTTCCTGGAGATGCCACGAACTGAACCTGTGACCTTCTGCATGCAAAGCAGGTGCTCTGCTACAACTGAGTGATGGCCTTTCCCCAAGTGATAAGCTCCATCCAAGAAACTGTTGGAGAATTTCACACAGACACACACAAACACACATGCCAGATACTGTTCTGCCAAAGGGCTCCCCTGATTTTCCCATCTGCAAATAGAGAGGAGAATTTCAGGAAGATATTTGGGCTCAGCTCTAAGAAGCACCCAAGGTGAAAACACTATTTGCAGGCACCAAATATTTGGGATCTGGTTGGCTGATTGGTTACCACTGCCATGTGCTTGCTGGCTAGATTTCTTCACCCTTCCACTAGGAAGCCAGATCAGCAGATTCCAATCCAGCCCATGAGTCTTTGATTATATTTGTGTTTCTTTTTGGTATGTCTGGATCCTTCTTTTATTAATGGGGAAGGCAAAGTGATGCATGATCTAAGATGCTAATTCTAGTCTTGGAGACATCAAACAGCCTCTTTCGCTCCATCTCGTTCTCTTCTCTTCCACCCCTTCAAAAAAATCTAAAATGTTTGGCAAAGGCACTCGCTATAAGCACATCTGAAATTACCAGGTTCACAAGTTGACTGTTCATGTGGAGAAGCCTTTGCTTTGATGCCAGTGATCCTGGCTGCCTGCCACTTACAGTAAATGAAGAAGAAAAATGATTCATGGCAACCGGAGGGGTGTTAGATTCCTCCGATCCTCTTTTGAACTTGCATGTGCCGCTAAGCAGGGAAGATAATTAACCTTAATTAACCTTTGGTATTGACATGAGTCATGTTGAGGGAAGAGGATGAGGGCAGCAAGGCAGAAAACAGAGGCGGCAAGCGTGCCTTGCAGTTTCCAAATCGCATACTCTTTTCGAAAGGCCCAACTTAAGAGAAATGTTGCAGAGTTGAGGGGGGTCAGTGCACAAAAGGCTCCAAATCCAGGCAAGGACTGAAACAAAGCCTTAGGACGAGAAACTGGAAGAATTGGGCATGTTTAGCCTTGAGAAAACTGAGGGGAGAGATGATCGCACTCTTCAAGCCCTTGAAAGGTTGTCACACAGAGGAGGGCCGGGATCTCTTCTCGATCGTCCCAGAGTGCAGGACACGGGAAAATGGGCTCAAGTTGCAGGAAGCCAGATTATGACTGAATACGAGGAAAAACTTCCTAACTGTTAGAGTGGTATTTATTTATTTATTTATTTATTTATTTGTTTGATTTATATCCCACCCTTCCTCCCAGCAGGAACCCATTATCATAATATGTGTACTGCCTTCAAGTCGATTCCGACTTATGGTGACCTTATGAATAGGGTTTTCATGAGGCTGGGAGGCAGTGACTGGCCCAAGGTCACCCAGTGAGCTTCATGGCTATGTGGGGATTCGACCCCTGGTCTCCCAGGTCCTAGTCCAACACCTTAACCACTACACCCCACTTGAACCAATGACCTAGGGAGGTAAAGTGGTGGGCTCTCTAACACTGGAGGTCTTCAAGAAGCCGCTGGACAGCCACTTGTCAGGGATGCTCTAAGCTGGATTCCTGCATTAAGCAGGGGGTTGGACTCGATGGCCTTATAGGCCCCTTCCAACTCTACAATTCTATAATTATATGAATCACTGAGTGTAATTGCCTTAATACTGTCATTATTTGGTTTCTATAGGCTTGTGACTGACTGCCCTTCAGAGCCCATCCTCTTTCTAATGCTGAAGGTTTGCAGACATTCATTAAAACCTCTCAGGGAATCCTTTGTGTATTCATGGATCTAGTCAAGAAGCCTCTGATGTCACAGCAACAGAAGAGCTCTGCAAACTGGAGGGCAGTGGTGCAGTTAGATCATTTTAGATTCTGGACTTAATGATCTTACCAGAGAAGGTGGGGGGGGCTGTTTTTTATTTATTTAATTAATTACTTAATTTGTATCCTACCCTTCCTCCCAGCAGGAGCCCAGGGCAGCAAACAAAGCACTAAAAAAAACTTTAAAACACCATAAAAACAGATCTTAAAATACAAAACAGCATTAAAAACCTTTTAAAAAAACAACCTTAAAAAGGGTTAAAAACATTAGAAAGCATATTAAGCAATTCTGACACAGATGCAGACTGGGATAGGTCTCAACTTAAAAGGCTTGTTGAAAGAGGAAAGTTTAGATGGTAACATGTCATTGCATCACTACATGGTCAGCCAACCTGGCTGCATTTGGGGGCCCTCCTCCTCATTCTCCTGGGCCCTGGAATTGGGGACTAGCAGCTCCAGTGTCAGTGGGGCAGTGAATCTGTTACAGGTTTTCGTCTGAGCTTTCAGCACCTTGGAGAGTTCCTTGAAAGTCTGGACTAAAACCCAGAGCAGATTCCACTGCCCCACCGACATCAGAGCCATCACAGTTGGCAGTGGCGTCACTAGCGGGAGTGCGGGGGGGTGCGGACCTCCGGTGCGTGCCCTCCCAGCCACCCTGTCTATGACCCTGGGAGGATGCGCACCGGAGGGGCACCCAGCCGCAGAAGGCCTGGGAACGCCGGCGCGCCTCCCTCAACCTGCTGACGCTGCTCCCGCTCCCGCTCTCGTCCGCCCGCCTGCCCACCTCCGAGGAGGAGTCGGCACAGCCTTGCTGGGCAACGGTGTGGGGCAGGGTGGCTCTGGGTGTCAGCCAAAGTGCAGGTTTTCTTGCAACACTGTAATGGGAAAAACCACAAGGTGGAATTCTCCCTTCCCTTTACACAACTTTTAAAGATACAGAAGTCCTCTTCGTTGCCAGGCCCGGCCTCCAAGAGGTCTTCTGTATCTTTAAAAGTTGTGTAGGGTGAAGGGAGAATTCCACCTTGTGGTTTTTCCCATTGCAGTGTTGCAAGAACACCTGCACTTGGCTGACTTTCTCTTCTCCTAAAGATACAGGATCAGTCTCAGGTCCCGAGCCTGGTAACCCTAGTTCTTAGGTATCTGTGCATTGAGACAAAGTCTGGCAGGGACACGTAAGCTCTGACTTCAAGGAAAATGCCTTCCAATAGTTCACAGACTCCAACAGGAAGTGCCCTATCTTTTAGTACCTCGGTTCTCATGCCAAGGAGGACCCCATGTGTTGATGGATGGATGGATTGGACAGCCTTGAAGTCGACCCCGACTTATGGCGACCCTATGAATAGGCTTTTCATGGTAACCGGTATTCGGAGGGGGTTTACCATTGCCTCCCTCTGAGGTTGAGAGGCAGTGATTGGCCCAAGGTCACCCAGTGAGCTTCATGGCTATGTGGGGATTTGAATCCTGGTCTCCCAGGTCGTAGTCCAGCAGCTTAACCACTACACCACACTGGCTCTCCCATGTGTTGATTCTGACTCTGAACCCTGGGACAGAGGGCGTTATTAACATCATGTTTTCAGCAGGGATGTCCTTCTAAAGGGTCCTTCCAGGTGGGGCCTGATTTGCAAACAGGTCATTGAGATATCACAAAGAAATGGGTTATTGGTAACAGGTTTTCTTTACTTCTCAGATTCCCCTCCTGGAAAGTGTGAATCCAGATTAAATAAGGAGATATTCAGGCAAGCATTTGGATGCCAATGAAGTCATGTGGACACTTCTGAAAAAGTGGCTTGCAGGAGAAGCACCCATCCCACAATAAATACCTGTTTGGAAGCCCCTTGCAAATAGAGCAAACAGACATAAGCAAATAGAGAGGCTGTTTGCCCTGAGAAGCATAAATGGAAATCTTGCTGGGTGTGTTCCTGCCATGAGAAAATACCCTTCTTCCAAAATAATAATAATAACAATAATAAAACACTCAGCTTCTCTCCCTCACGCCCATGCCTCTGAAAAGGAACCTATTTTCTTTTTGATGTCTGGGAGACAATTTCTGGGCCCATAAAACCCTTCCATTGTCCCAGAGATAAAGAAAAGGTGACAAACGGCATTCCCAGGCACCTTGATGAGAAGGGCAATTGACATCTGGGTGGAGGGAGAGCTCAGAAGGTGGCAACGCAGACGAAGCAGCTCTTTTGTCATGTGCAGGGGCAACGAAATTGGAGGAGGAGAACTCCAAGGAGAAGCCAGAGGCCCAAACGGAGATGCCTGAGAATCTGACCACTCCGGCCAGCATGTTCAAGACTCAAAAAGATCAATAGCTATTCTCGCAGGCACCTCCCAGAAGAACCTTCCTTGCCGCTACGGGATATTAGTGTGGTTAGCAATGTCTCCCAGAATCCCAACATTCCTTTTGGCCAGTAGTTTCTGCGGAAGCATTCCCTCCATTTCCAGTGCTCAGGCTGTGAGTGCCGAAGCTTGTGGAGACAAAATGGCACCATCCACGCACGTGAGGATGGCATCCACAAGACTGGGGAACCCCAAGGTTACCAGCACTAAAGGTAAAGGTGTCCCCGCACTTGTAGTGCGAGTCGTTTCCAACTTTTAGGGTGACGTCTTGCGACATTTACTAGGCAGACCTATATATGGGGTGGGATTGCCAGTTCCATCCCCGGCCTTTCTTTACCCCCCAGCATATGCCAGGTACTCATTTTACCGACCACGGATGGATGGAAGGCTGAGTGGACCTCGACCCCTTTTACCGGAGATTCGACTTCCTCCTTCCGTTGGAATCGAACTCTGGCCGTGAGCAGAGCTTCGGCTGCGTTACCGCCGCTTACCACTCTGCGCCACGGAGGGTCTACAGCACTACAGCATGATAATTAGGGGAAGGGGTGCCACCCCCCCCAAGACAGCCCAGGGAGGACTGAGCATGCTCAGTGGCCGCAGAATGCTGAAATGCAGACCCCAATATCTTTTGGAGTGCCTCTCCTGATATGAACCCACCCAAACCCTTCAATCTTCATCTGAGGCCCTTCTGAGGGAAGCCCACAAGCAGCACCTGAGTGCAACAGCAGTCTCTCCACTTGTGATGTTCAGCAGCAGGCATTCAGATGCCTGCTGCCCGTGATAGTTGAGGCAGAATGTAGTTGCTGTTGTTGTTATGTGCCTTCAAGCCGATTACGACTTGTGGCGACCCTGAGTCAGCGACCTCCAAGAGCATCTGTTATAAACCACCCAGTTCAGATCTTGTAAGTTCAGATCTGTGGCTTCCTTGATGGGGTCAATCCATCTCTTGTTTGGTCTTCCTCTTTTTCTATGCACTTCTGTTTTTCCCAGCATTATTGTCTTTTCTAGTGAATCATGTATCCTCATGATGTGTCCAAAGTATGATAACCTCAGTTTCATCATTTTAGCTTCTAGTGATAGTTCTGGTTTAATTTGTTCTGACACCCAATTATTGGTCTTTTTCACAGTCCATGGTATGCGCAAAGCTCTCCTCCAACACCACATTTCAAAGGAGTTGATTTTTCCCTTATCCACTTTTTTTCACTGTCCAACTTTCACATCCATACATAGAGATTGGGAATAGCATGGTCTGAATGATCCTGACCTTAGTGTTCAGTGATACATCTTTGCATTTGAGGACCTTTTCTAGTTCTCTCACAGCTGCCCTCCCCAGTCCTAGCCGCCTTCTGATTCCTTGACTATTGTCTCCATTTTGGTTAATGACTGTGCCGAAGTATTGATATAATCCTTGACAAGTTCAACGTCCCCTGCCCCTGATAGTGGAGGCAGAATGTAGTCATTGTGGCTAAAAGGCATCGTTAAAATAAAACTGCTGACACCGTATTATTTATTATTATTTTATTTCAAAAGTATAGCCTGCTTTCTCTTTATCAAACAAACTTAAAGGTATTAACAAACCAAATAATAAAACACATTAGGGCTGCAGTTCTTTGCTGCAAGCCCCATTACTCTCAAAGGGATTTACATTCAAATAGATCAACTCATTTGAAATGTGGTGCTGGAGGAGAGCTTTGCACATACCACGGACTGCGAAAAAGACCAATAATTGGGTGTTAGAACAAATTAAACCAGAACTATCACTAGAAGCTAAAATGAAACTGAGGTTATCCTACTTTAGACACATAATGAGAAGACATGATTCATTAGAAGAAATAATAATGCTGGGAAAAACAGAAGGGAATAGAAAAAGAGGAAGGCCAAACAAGAGATGGATTGATTCCATAAAGGAAGCCACAGACCTGAACTTCCAAGATCTGAACTGGGTGGTTCACAACAGATGCTCTTGGAGGTAATCGACTTGAAGGCACATAACAACAACAGATATGGATTGGATTGGATTACACTGTAAAAAATCAATACAAGATAAACAAACAAATACAACATCACACTACAATATAAACAGCAGTAAGAGATAAAAATATAACAGCATAACACTGTTATAGAAATCTATTGTGTGGCCAACTTGGATGGATTTAAAAGCGGATTAGACAAATTTGTGGAGGAAAAAGCTATAAACAGCTACTAGCCATGGTGGCTATACTCGGCCACCACAGATGGAGGCAGTATGCTTCCAAATACCATTTGCCAGAAACCCCAGGAGGGAAGAGTGCTCTTGCACTCAGGTCCTGTTGTGGGTTTCCTATGGCCATTTTGAGAAAAGGATGCTGGACTAGATGGCCTGACCCAGCAGGATCGTCTCTTGTGTTCTATGTTCTTATGCCATTTGCAGCCATATCCTCCATGGATTTGTCTAATCCGCTTTTAAGTGCACTAAGCCTCCTCCATCTAAAAGGCGAAGGACAGGAGGGGCATCCAGCATGCTGGCTTTCTAGTCCCATCCTTGTTCCTTTGCTGACTGGGCACCAGTCCTCAGGGGAAGACTTTGCTCTTTGAACTGGCATTTTAGATGATGGGTTGCATCCAACAGTGTCTCTCAGCTGATGGCAAGGCCTTCGTCAGCGGAATGGGGAGGGAAGCAATTTCCAGAAATTCCTTCTCCTCACTTCTGAAAGCACCTTGGACAGCTCCTTAAAAGTTCAGGCTAAAACGCGGAGTGGATTCCACTGCCCCCAGACATGGAGCCACTTGCTGCCACTGCATGTAACCTCTGCTCAATTGTTGTACAAGTAAATCAGAACAAGCACTCAGTAAATACTGGCCATCATGTAACCTGCATGCAAGCAAATCAGGATGAATGCTCAGTGAACTGGATGCCTAAAGGAGCATTAAGCTAACACCACCGTTGCATCCTTTTGCCCCTGGGCTGACTCTTCCTATGAGCTCCCCTCCCCAGCCCAAAGGGGAGAGCAGTGAAGTGAAGTGACCAGCAACTCTTGTCATTCTGGAAATTTCCCTTCATGGTTGGATTCTCTGGCATGAGCCCTGAATTTTTTCATCCACTCCTGCTCACGTCATTGAAAAGGTCTGTGAAACCGATATGCAGACAAAGGCAGGTGCGAGGCAGATCTTATGCCAAAGACCCTAATTAAACAGAGGAGCCTGAGGACATGATGGCTTCCTCAGTGGGAGTCTGCGAAAACAGCCACGCACCTTTCTGAATCCACTTGCTCCTCTGACACTAATTAGAGGAGAATCTGGGAGCAGAGCAGATTCCTGAAGTCCTCAGACCCTCCACTGATGAAAAGCACTGCTTGGTTGGCTTTGATTTCTCCTGGGCAATGTGGTCTGCCAGTTTGCCACCTGCAAACTGACTATTGCCTTGAGAGGCATGCTCACACATGAGGCTCTTAGGAACAGAGGAAGCTGCCTTATACCAAGCCAAACCACTGGTCCATCTAGCTCAGTATGATCTACACTGATTGGCAGCAGCCCTCCAGGATTTCAGGCAGGGAAAGACTCCCAGCCTTACCTGGGGACCTTTTGCATGCAAAACCAGTTCTGTGCTATGAACCATGCCATTTTTGCTTCAGCCAGTTTCCAATGGGAATATTAAAAAACAGGAACTGGCCGGAGGACTCATTGACCATGCAGTCGTCTCCCCATCGCTTTTCTTTTTCCTTTTACAACTTAGGGTAGAAGTAAAGGTTACATGGAAGACACAAATTACAAATGGTCCCAGGCTATGGACCAAAGGCACATGAGGCCGCCACCTTGCTGAAGCTAAGCAGGTCTGGGTCTGGTCAGTGCCTGGATGGGAGACCGCCTGGGAACTGCATGTATGCTGCGTTGGGTTCCATGGTGGAAGAAAGGCGGGGTATAAATGTAATAAATATATATATATATATATATATATATATATATATATATATATGCAAGGTTGGAGACCCGTGCAGAGGGAAATCAGTGGGTGGAAGGGAGAGGGATGAAGCACCTCCTTCTGCAATTCTCCCAAGCTAGGAGCAGATGCCAGCTGGGCTCAGGAGGGTTAGAAGGAGGACAACGCCCTTGGACAGGATACACAGGTGACATTTCGTGGGTGCAAGAGAGGTTAAAGACCCCTGTCTTCTGTCTGCTGGTTCATTTGCATCAATACAGTTGGAGGTACTGCTTGGCAGTGGCTTCGCTCCTACTTGGTGGGTCGGCTCCAGAAGGTAGTGCTTGGGGAGCATTGCTCGATTCCATGGATTCTCCAGTATGGGGTCCCGCAGGGGTCAGTTCTGTCCCCCATGCTTTTTAACATCTACATGAAGCCGCTGGGTGCGGTCATCAGGAGTTTTGGAGTGCGTAGTCATCAGTATGCTGATGACACGCAGCTCTACTTCTCCTTTTCATCTTCTTCAGGTGAGGCTGTCAATGTACTAAACCGTTGCCTGGCCGCGATAATGGACTGGATGAGAGCTAATAAACTGAGACTCAATCCTGACAAGACTGAGATGCTGTTAGTGAGTGGCTTCTCTGATCAGATGGTGGATACTCAACCTGTTCTGGACCGGGTTACACTCCCCCTGAAGGAGCAGGTTCGTAGTCTGGGAGTTCTTTTAGATCCTTCGTTGTCACTTGAGGCCCAGGTAGCCTCGGTGGCATGAAGTGTGTTCTACCAACTTCGGTTGGTAGCCCAGCTACGTCCCTATCTGGGCAGTGACGACCTCGCCTCAGTTATCCATGCTCTGGTAACCTCAAGATTGGACTATTGCAATGCGCTTTACGTGGGGCTGCCTTTGAAGACGGTTCGGAAACTGCAACTGGTGCAAAATGCAGCAGCTCGACTGTTGACAAGGACCAAACGATCAGAACATATAACACCTGTTCTGGCCCGTTTGCACTGGTTGCCTATACGTTTCCGGGCAAGATTCAAAGTGTTGGTTTTGACCTATAAAGCCTTACACGGCATGGGTCTGCAATACCTGGTGGAACACCTCTCCCGATATGAACCTACCCATACACTACGTGCAACATCGAAGGCCCTCCTCCGGGTACCGACTCATAAAGAGGCCCAGAGGATGACAACAAGAACTAGGGCCTTCTCAGTGGTAGCCCCCGAACTATGGAATAGTCTTACTGACGAGGTGCTCCTGGCACCAACTTTGTTATCCTTTCGGCGCCAGGTTAAAACCTTCTTTTCCCAGGCATTTTAACATATTTTAGCATATTTTAGCATATTTAGCACATTCTGGTATTCTAAATTTAAATTGTGCAATATGTTTTTAGCTCTGGGGAATTTTTGTGGTATGTTTGTATTTACTATGTGATTTTATTATATTACTGTATTTTTATATTTATGTTGTACACCGCCCAGTGAGCCGTTGGCTGTGGGCGGTATAGAAATTGAATAAAATAAATAAAATAAATAAATACAGCAGGAAAAGTTGCAGCCTACTGCATCCTTCCTGGGCCTCATCACTTCTCTGCTCCAAGGCAAAATTAGAGCCCCTCTAGGCATCCCTTTGATTGAGCATTTATGGTGATTTGTGCTCAGGGTGGCATCAGGGTGGTTATACGCAATCCCACTTTCAGTACTCTGTGCACCTGCAAAGATTTCAGGCCAGAGATACGTAACTTCCTTCTGAAATCCTCTGTTTTGCACACCACAAAAGTTTATTTATTTATTTATTGGATTTGTTAGATGCCCATCTGGCAGGTTGTCCCGCCTCTGGGCGACGTACAGTAAACATATATAATACGCTCAGTATAAAAGCATATACACAGAAACTAAAATCACAACTAATAACTGCAAAACCTGTGAAACCTAACCTACCTCGACAGCCTGACTGAAGAGCCAAGTCTTCAAGGCCCAGCGAAAGCACAACAGGGAGGGGGCCTGGCGAAGGTCAATTGGTAAAGAGTTCCATAAGGTGGGGGCCACAACTGAAAAGGCTCTCGCCCTAGTCCTCGCCAGTCTAGCTGCTTTAACTGGTAGGATATAGAGTAGGCCTTCTGGTTTGGGTTTGTTGCGCTGCAGCACAAGAGTTCCCCTCGAGACAGCAATAATGCAGTAACCCTGGGGAAGCATTGCAGAACAACTAATCAAGCGGAATGATGTGCGGACAATCCACTATAAATCCACCACTAACGCACTATTCTTGTGTCAGTTCCATGTTGCATAATAAACCCGCAATGCCCCCCCCATCCACCAGTCCAGAAGGGCCCAGAATGGCTTTTAGTGATTGCAAACATGACCAGGTATATCGGTTTACTGACATGTACCCCAACAAAAAAATCTCTCCATGCTGCAGAAGCCACAGAGCTGCTTTTTCCCCCCCTTTTGGAAGGGACTGATCCTGCAGGTTTTTCCCGCAAGATTTTTAAAGGTAAATGTTCTTCAGAAACCCTCTGTGTGACAGTGCTGAGTCAAGGCATCAAAATGAAACTTAACATAAGGGAAGGCCTTTTAATTATCCAATTATTCTGTTTCAAGTGGCAGCTGGGTTTTTTTCTTCTTCTAAGGGGGTAAAAGCCTCAATATTCTCTTTTCATCTCTGCTGACATCAGATCAAGGATCAAAGCCTCATCAGTTTTGCCCACCAATTTTAATTTTCCCCTCCCTTCCACCCTCCCTCCCTGAGCTCAGTAGCCTTCACATGTGACTTCTATCGCAATACCTTGCATTTGAAGGGTGAGATTAGGGACTAGGAATATGCAAAATGCCTGGCTGACTATGATCTACTAGCAAAGTGACCACTGTTAACGATAACCTCTGAATTTTATAACACCTCCGTTCTCATACCAAGGAATGCCCCAGCACCGCTTCCAGAGAGTAATAAGACAACAACCCTCACACCTGATGTCACATAGGTCAAAGGATCTATTGCTCTTGCTATATTCACCAACTCAGCAATAGCCTCTCTCCCCGTTGATGTTAAAGCCAAGAGGGTGCTTGTTTCTTTGGTTAATGGTGTATTACAAGAAACCTGAGGCTGCAATCCTATACACACTTACATTACTGATTCGGATTGTCCTACAACGACTGATCAGGCAGAAGGAAGATTGGCATCTACTGGGAGATCTCTCAGAGTGATTTGCTGTAGGTCAGCAAAGGTTTCTGGGTGCTTTCAGACGGAGGGGGGGGCTTAATCTGCAAATGGACTTTTGAGAATAGAAATCGCAGACAGGCCAACAGGGGTTTTTTGGGCAGGGGGTTGCTTATCAGATTTTCCCTGAAAAGGGTAAATGCAGGTTAAATAGGAGTGAAAATATGGGCCATCATTTTGATGCCAACTACATAAAAAAAAAACTTGCATGCGTGAGGAGAGCATTGATCTTTCCTGTAGTAAACATCCATCAAGAGCACCGTGAGAGTCCTGGATGTTTTAATGATATCAGCAACAGTCCTATGTATGCTTACTTGTCTGGTCTAAGGGCAAGTTGTGTATTGCAGAGCCTCCATGTTCCCCAGCTGTAAAATGGGACTTTTATGCTTCAGAGTGCTGGCACAACAGAGGTGACAGGAGTAGGCTAAATGGTCTGATCTCCTATGAGGCACCTGGACTGCCTTCAATTCTATCCTGACTTATGGCTATGCTACGAATAGGGATTTCATGGTAAGTGGTATTCAGAGGGGGTTTCCCATTGCCTCCCTCTGAGGCTGGCCCTCCCCAGCTGGCTAGGGCCTGCTCAGCTTGCCACAGCCCCTTCCTTGTCCACAACTGCCAGCTGGGGGGCAACTGGGCTCCTTGGGACTCTGCAGCTTGCCCATGGCTGCACAGGTGGCAGGGCACGTAACTCCTGAGCCACTCACTGTGGGGTGATCTTCAGCTGGCCCTTGACACCCAGGAGACACGAGCGGGGATTTGAACTCACAGACTCTGGACTCCCAGCCAGGCTGTCCTCGCCACTGTGCTATCCTGTGGGGAACCAGAGCTTAGAAGTAGACCTGGTGATAGGAAAGACCCTTCTGTGCATGGGACCCTGGAGAGCTGCTACCAGTCACAGTTGACATGGGGTTCAGAACCTTTTTCACCCGGACTTCCGGGAAGTGGTGCTGGCTGGTGGTTGTCTCTGAGGGAGCTCTGCCTCAGAGGAAGCTTTTTTCAGGTTAAAAGTCAGCCAAGAGGAATCTTGGACTGGCTTAAATGTTCTCCAAGGTACAGGAGAACCGATCAGATCTTCCACAAGACTTCGTTGAGCTGTCGGCGGCTGGAATTGATCAGGAAATTCCTGAGATAAGAAGGCAAGCCGATCGGCTGAAGACGGAGTCAGGATTTTCACGCAAGCTGGACTGGAATGAAGCGAAGCGTTTTTTCTTTTCTTAAAAAAAAAACGTTCTTAACCAGCGAGCCCACTTCTGCCTAAACCTTATCATTTGGCTTAAATTACTGCAATAAAAGGGATTTGTTTATGAATCAGCAATTGAGAAACCTGGGTGAGTCATACTTTTTCTCTTTTAAATATAATTAAGGAAGAAAGAAAATATAAACAACTTATTTACTTTTCTACGACAAAAAGCTGGCTTGAATTTGGACTTTTAAAGTTTAAAAACGGATGAGAGGTAATTATTATATTTTGGACTATTTTTCTCTTTGGACTATTTCTTGTTGGATGAATCCGCTGCTCGTATATGCTACTAATTGTTTAGTCTTGGCAACCAGAATTGTTTTGCATTCTTGGATGCAGATAAGGACTGTGTTGTGCTGGCTGGATTCCAATTACAGGCCTGGAATATTAACTCTTCTTTTTGGTGGAGGGAAAAAAAGAAGAAATAGACTGCCCTTAGGTTCTGAAATAGTGATTAATTTTAGAAATTAAAGGCCTCTTTTTGAAAATGACAACTAAAAAAACAACTAAGGCCCAGGGGCGAAGAGGTTCTATTGATACACAGGAAGAGGATATACCCCCAGAAATGTTTCAAAAAATAATGGAAGGGATTAATGCTATAAAACAGGAAATTAAACAGGAAATGAAAATTGAATTGACAGATATAAAAGACTATATTAAAACACAAGTGGATGAGATTAAAGGGACAATTGGGCAAATAAAGGAGGATGCAAAAAATACTAAAGAAAAGGTACAAACCTTGGAGAATAGAACAGATATACTAAATCTGGAACTAGAAAAAAATTTGGACTATTTAGCTATGACTGAAATGAGAAATAAAGAGCATTGTTTGAGATTCCGTGCAATCCCTGAGGAAACAGGTGAAGACATTAGAGACAAAATTGTCAATGCTTTAGTAAAATTTCTGGACTTGAATGAAGATAGGATGGAATTTGAAATAGACAAAGTTTATAGAATTAACTCCAGATATGCAACAATGAAAAAAATTCCAAGAGATGTGCTTGTTCATTTCGTAAAGAAGACGACCAGAGATATGGTTTTACAGCAACACTTTAAATATACCTTTAAAATTGATGGTAAGGAAATACTGGTGATGAAGGAAATTCCTATTAGACTTTTACGTAAGAGAAAAGAATATGCTTTCCTTACAGAAAAACTTAAGCAATGCAAAATTCAATTTAGGTGGGACGTTCCAGAAGGAGTGATTTTTACATTCAGACAACAGAAATACAGACTGAATACTGTTCAAAAAGCAAGGGACTTCTTGAGAAAAGCTTCAAAGGATATGGAAGAAGATAAACGCAAAGATATGGATACAGTTCCTGGGAAACAAAGTCAACAAGGATACGCAGAGGAGGGGAAGGAAGATGATGGATCAAAAGGAGCATCAGGCAAATTTTAAAATACATGCTTAACGATGGATTACAAATACCTAACTTGGAATATAAATGGAGCCAACACGGCGCAGAAGAGAAAGAAAGTGTTTCATTATTTGAAAAAATTAAAATTGGATATAATTTGTCTACAAGAAACTCATATTCAGAAGAAAGATTCTAAATATTTGATTTGTAAAAATTTGGGTGAAGAATTTATTTCAGCTGGACCAAAAAAAAAAAATGGAGTTGTTCTCTATATTAACCCACAATTGCTTCCTAAATTGGTATTATTGGACGATAGTGGTAGATTTGTGGGGGTTGAAATTACTTTACAAGGTACAAACATTTTGATAGTGGGTATTTATGCCCCCAATGAAGATAAAACAAGGTTTTATACAGGACTTATGGAAAAATTGTCAGAGTTTTCATATGAGCATTGGTGTGTCATGGGGGACTGGAATGGGGTAATCTCACCAAAAATTGATAGGCTTTCTGAAAAAAATATCAAAGAGACACAAGGTAAATTACCGAAGATTTGTTTTGAACTCATGGAACTTCTAGAATTGGTGGATACCTGGAGATATATAAATGATAATGCAAAGGAATTTACTTATTTTTCAGAAAGACATAAAACATTTTCGAGGATTGATATGATTTGGATGTCAAAAATTTTAGCGAAGGATATTTTTAAAATGGATATATTACCAAAAACTTTTTCGGACCATAATCCTGTGATATTAACTTTAAAAAAAAAAAATCTTGGATTTAGATGGAGACTAAATGAATCTTTATTACAGAATGATAAAGTAGTACAAGAATGTAAGAAGAAATTAAAGGAGTTCTTTGAATATAATTTACATAAAGGAACAAGTGAAAATATTGTTTGGGATACAAGTAAGGCATTTATGAGGGGATACTTTATTAAATGTAATTCTGAATTAAAAAAAAAGAAACAACAGAAAATGCAATTAATTTTGGAAGAAATAAAACAAAAAGAGGAAGAATTGAAAAAGAATCCAGCTAAAGTTTCTATTGTAAATCAAATTAAAATGTTACAGAAGCAAGTATCAATGTTGACAGTTAGAGAAATTGAAAGGAAATTAAATTTTGCTAAACAAAGGACTTTTGAATTTGCAAATAAACCTGGGAAATGGTTAGCATATAAATTAAGAAAAGAACGTCAAAAAAATATTATTTTAAAGATACAAGAAGGAGATGAGACGCTGACAGACAATGTAAAAATCAAAAAGATCTTTCATCAATATTACTCAACATTGTATAAGTGTCAAGAAATTCCATCTGAAAAAATAGAAGAGTATTTATTTAAACAGAATTTGCCTAAAATTACAGATTTTCAGAGACAAGTTATTAATGGCCCTATTACGTCAAGAGAGATATCTGAAGCTATAAATAAAATTAAATTAGGAAAGGCACCAGGACCAGATGGGCTATCTGCAATGTATTATAAATGTTTGGAGGAAGAACTCCTGCTACCTTTACAGTCTACAATGAATTCTATTTTGCAAGAGGGAAAGATACCGGATAGTTGGAAAAATGCTAATATAACATTAATACCTAAAGAGGACCAAGATTTAACTAAAACAAAAAATTATCGGCCAATATCTCTACTGAATAATGACTATAAAATTTTTACAATGATTTTGGCTGAAAGATTGAAAATAATATTGCAACAATTTATTCAGGAAGATCAATCAGGGTTTTTACCTAAAAGACAATTACGTGACAACGTCAGGAATGTTTTGAATGTGTTGGAATATTTAGAACAACGAAATGATAAACAAGCAGCTCTGATTTTTTTAGATGCTGAAAAAGCATTTGATAATTTGAATTGGAAATTTATGTTCCAGGTTTTGGAGCAAATGGACTTTGGAGACAACTTTATAAAATGGATTAGATCGATCTATACATCACAGAAGGCCCAGATAATTGTTAATGGAGACTTAACGGACTCATGTGAAATACAAAAGGGTACAAGACAGGGATGTCCATTATCTCCCCTTTTATTTATTCTGGTTTTAGAAGTGTTGCTTAGAGATATAAGGCAAGATAAAAGGATTTCGGGATTAAAAATAAAAAAAGAAGAATATAAATTGAGAGCATTTGCTGATGATTTGATAATTGTACTAGAAAACCCTTTGGAAGGAATTCATATACTGATGGACAAATTAAAAGAATTTGGACCTTTAGCAGGATTTAAGATCAACAATCAAAAAACAAAGATGTTGGTGAAAAATTTAACTTTAAGGGAACAGAAAGAGTTAATGGACAAGACAGATTTTACAATAGAAAAAAAGTTGAAATATCTAGGCATTATTATGACAAATAAAAACTCAAAGTTGTTTCACAATAATTACGAAAAATTATGGACAGAGATTAAGAAAGACTTGCTAAGATGGGATAAACTACAACTGTCATTAATGGGTAGAATATCTGTGATAAAAATGAATGTATTACCGAGAATGATGTTTTTGTTTCAAACAATACCTGTAATATCCTCTGATTTACCTTTTAAACAATGGCAAAAAGATATTTCTAAATTTGTATGGCAAGGAAAAAAACCAAGAGTTAAATTTAAATTACTTCAAGACGCTAAAGAAAGAGGAGGACTGGGATTACCAAATTTGAGACTTTATTTTGCTGCCTGCTGTTTAGTCTGGATAAAGGAATGGATCTTATTGAGGAATAAAAGACTATTGGATTTGGAGGGCCACAATCTGAAGTGGGGATGGCATGGATATCTATGGTATGACAAAGTAAAAGTAAATGTAGACTTTAATAATCATTTTATAAGACGTCCTCTGTTGAAAATATGGAATAGATACAAACCAAGGTTTTATTCGAAAATACCATTATGTGTCTCAAGTCAAGAAGCGTTTTATAGAAGAGAAATGTCTGGAAAAGAGAAATGGTTAACTTATCAAGAACTATTAGAAAATGTACATGGAGAATACATAATGAAAGAGAGAGAACAATTGATAAAGGAAGGATATAGTTTTCATTGGTTTGCATATTTACAATTGTTAGAAAGATATAAAATGGACAAGAAAATGTATGGGTTTGAAATAAATAAATCTGATTTTGAAATAGGTTTGTGTACAAATGATGAAAACATAATTGCAAAAATGTATAAACTTTTATTGAAAATGGATATGGAGGAAGAACAAGTAAAAGAGTGCATGGTAAAGTGGGCAAAAAATTTTGGTCATAACATACAAATGGATCAATGGGAAAATATGTGGAAAAAAGGCTTGAAATTTACATTATGTTATAATCTTAAAGAAAATTTTTATAAAATGATGTACCGTTGGTATATGACTCCAGAAAAGCTGTCAAAAATGTATAGTAATGTCTCTAATGTTTGTTGGAAATGTAAACAACAAGAAGGATCTTTTTATCATATGTGGTGGTCATGTAAAAAGGCGAAATTATTTTGGGCACAGATAGGTAGGAAGATGCAAAAAATTCTAAAGATAAATATTCAGTCAAAACCAGAATTTTTTTTATTGGGTTTTATGGATAAACAAATAGAAAAGAAATATGGAAGAATAATATTATATATGATTACGGCAGCAAGATTATTATATGCACAAAAGTGGAAAATGGAATCAACACCAACAATGGAAGAATGGTTATTGAAATTAATGGACTTAGTAGAAATGGATAAATTGACATGTTTACTTAGAGAAAAATCGACAGATACATTTCTTAAGGAATGGAAACCTCTCTTAGACTTTTTGTTGAAAGATCAAAATAAAATGATGATACTGGGATTTGACGATTAATTAAGACAGCCTATGGAGAAAAGGGACTCTGTATGTATACATTAAGGGACAGGTTTGATGTATATTATATACTTATAGCTGATCTGCGACAAATCGGAAGTCAACTATTTTATTTTCATTTTTTTGTTGATGTATTGTTATGTCTTTTTGACTTTGTTTTGTTTGTTTTTGGAAAAATTTGAATAAAAATTATTAAAAAAAAAAAAAAGAACCTTTTTCACCCGAAGGGCCGCATTAGCTACTGGGCAACCTTCTGGAGGCCATATGCAAGTAATGAGCAGGGCCAGAAGCAAAAGTGGGTGGAGTAACAAATGCAAATTTTACGTTTGTACAGTAGGCTCGTTCCCACAAACACACACACACACACACACATTTCTCTAGCATCCATCCTGACAAGCAAGAGGCATTATCAGCATTCAAGGACACATTCTAGAAAGGCAAAAATACTTGGGGGTGCAAAGTAGGGGCAGTGATGGGTGTGGCCTGGGGGGCTGCCTGTGACCCCTAGACCTGGGGTTCCTGAGGTTGCCCCATGCCCTGCACGACACTAGATGAGCAAATAGTGTGAACTGAATAAGACACAGTTTCCCATGCTCCTGTTGGAACGCCCTTGGCCAAGCCGTTGGTCCATCTAGCTCAATTGTGTCTACACTGGCTGGCAGCGGCTCTCCAGGATTTCATGCAGAGAGTCTCTCCCAGACCTACTGGAGATGCTGGGCCCTTCTGCATGGAAAGCAGGCGTTCCACTGAGCCATGGCCCTCTCCCTGTGACCAACAGCAGCCCTGAACTGCCTCAGTTAGGGAGAACAAAGCGCCTTCTGGCACTTTGAAGACTAACCAAAGGTCTGTTCACAAGCTACATTGAACACAGGTCAAAGACATTTCTACACATGTACAAGCATTATTATTATTATTATTATTATTATTATTATTATTATTATTATTATTATTATTTATTAGGTTGCTTTTCTCATCAAGTGACCTAAAGTGACTTACATAACCAATTAAAAACAACAGAATCCATAAAGCCTAAAAACACCAATTAAAAACCAAATTGAAACAAGCACAATCAATGCAAATAAAGAGCAGGTATGCGAGTCCTGTCCCACTAAAAGAGGTCATCAAGGACCAAAGGCCTGGCTGTAGAGGAAGGTCTTTGTCTGGTGACTAAAGATGGATAAAGAAGGTGACAAGCATGCCTTCCTTGGGAGATCATTCCACAGCTGCGTGGGCCACCACTGAAAAGGCCCATTCTCATGTTGCCCCCCCCATGACTCCCGTGCAGGGGGCATTTGAAGAAAGGCCTCCAGTAATGATCACAGGGTCTGGGTTGGTTCATAAAGGGAGAGGGAGTCCTTGAGGTATTGGGGTCCTGATTCACACAAGGCTTTGTAGGTCAAAGCCAGCACTTTGAATTGAGCTTGGAAACTAATTGGTAGCCAGTGCAATCATGCCAGAATTGGTGTTACATATTGAGACTGACTTACCCGGTCAACAATCTGGCTGTCAAATTCTGCACCAGCTGCAGTTTCCGAACCATCTTCAAAGGCAGCGCAATGTATAATGCATTGCAGTAGTCTAACCTAGAGGTCTAACCAGAGCATAGACAAGTGTTTGCATGAAAAGTATATGCTTGTTGAGCTGGATAGCTCAACTGTTATATAAACAGATACACAGAATGTACACCCATTGAACGGTATGAGTATACAGGCCAACAATTTGTGTGCACAGGTATGTAGATCACACACTCATTGTACATAACTTGTGAACACCTGGTCATTTATTGGGACATAAGCTTTCATGGCGTACCGTCCTCTTCCATCACACGCAGGGATCGTTATCCTCAGCGGCAGTTAAGGAGGCCTTTCCAAGCGCGGCCATCTCCGCAGTATTTCTGTGGGTGCTGAGGGAATGTGTTGCCATTTTTGCACCAACCTGAGGGCCACATTCTCTCATGGGCAACGTTCCCAGGGGCTACATGCCAAATGCGGGTGGAGCTAGATTGAAAAGTGGGTGTGGCTAGAGGCAACCAGAGGCAAAAAGCAGGCTGAGCCAGTGGCAAGAGTGGGCAGAGCAACAGATGTGATTCTTCCCTTCCTACAGTAGGATACGTTAAAGCCATGCAAAAGCCAGAGGTTTCACTCACACATCTCTGCATCCTCCATCCAGGCACGTGAGGAGCATTATTAAAGTCCAAGGACACATTGCGCCCAGGGAAAAGCACTCAAGGAGTGCCCAGAGCAGGGGTGGTGAGGGGTGTGGCCTGGGAAGAGTACCAAGGGCCAGATAGAGAAGCCTGAAGGGCCACATTGATCTCCTCGGCCCAAGGTTCCCCACCTCTGTTACATATACTAAGAGTTTGAAATCCCATTCTCCACATTTCTGCAGCAAATTATATATTTTTTAATTCCTCATGAAAATTTCCCAGCATTTTAGTGTGAATATTTCCCTAACAAGCAAATTTCTGTATGCCGCTCTGACGAATGCACACATTTCTGCAAGCAATTTCTCTTAATATGATGTATTTTTGTATGTTATTTTCACTAATATATTCATTTTATGCACCTTTCTCCCTAATATATGCATTTTTGTAAACATTGCTTGGTTGGATTCGGGTAAGTGAGAATTCTGAAGGATGGCTGAGTTTCAGTTCCCATACTGTTTTGGAAAGGGCAAATTTGATAGAGTCACCTTTCGATGTCAACTGAATCCAATTCCTCCCCCTTTCCCTTGAATGACCGCAGCTTGCCTATTGGCTTCTGGCATTAAAGGACAGAGTACCAGAAACAGCTTCAACCATCTGTAAATCCTGTCCCCTCTCTTGTTTGGAAGTTCACCACAACCCCCATTCTAGCTTCTCCCTCAACATCACTTGCAAAAGTTCCAGACACAAAGGTCCAACAGCTCGAGCCAAAGCTAGCCAGCTCTTCCAGATTGAAAGCACAGCGTTGTGCTCAGCATCAGTAGCAAGAGCTTATCAGAGACTGTTTACAAAAGAGAAGAGGTCTGACGAAATTCCAGTGCTCCCCCACCCCGCCCTGCTCACAAGGACCCTTTTATCCCCTTCCTGAAAAAACTCACCCTCTCACCTGAAGGACTTCCTCTCCTGCCATGTTGAATGCTTTCAAAAGGCACACAACAAGCACAGTGCTCGCAGACCTGTTCAGGGGCTTAAGAAATGGAGAAGTGTGCAGGAAGCTTGAAAGGAGCTTTAAGAACATAAGAAGAGCCTGCTGGATCAGGCCAGTGGCTCATCTAGTCCAGCATCCTGTTCTTACAGTGGCCAACCAGGTGCCTGGGGGAAGCCCGCAAGCAGGACCCGAGTGCAAGAACACTCTCCCCTCCTGAGGCTTCCGGCAACTGGTTTTCAGAAGCATGCTGCCTCTGACTAGGGTGGCAGAGCACAGCCATCACGGCTAGTAGCCATTGATAGCCCTGTCCTCCATGAATTTGTCTAATCTTCTTTTAAAGCCATCCAAGCTGGTGGCCATTACTGAATCTTGTGGGAGCAAATTCCAT
Organism: Rhineura floridana; assembly: GCF_030035675.1. Taxonomy (NCBI): domain Eukaryota; kingdom Metazoa; phylum Chordata; class Lepidosauria; order Squamata; family Rhineuridae; genus Rhineura; species Rhineura floridana. The sequence goes on along the minus strand of NC_084489.1, from coordinate 85,542,009 downwards.
AGTTTAACTATGCGCTGAGTAAAGAAGTACTTCCTTTTGTCTGTCCTGAATCGTCCAACATTCAGCTTCTTTGAATGTCCACGAGTTCTAGTATTATGAGAGAGGGAGAAGAACTTTTCTCTATCCACTTTCTCAATGCCATGCATAATTTTATACACTTCTATCATGTCTCCTCTGACCCACCTTTTCTCTAAACTAAAAAGCCCCAAATGCTGCAACCTTTCCTCGTAAGGGAGTCGCTCCATCCCCTTGATCATTCTGGTTGCCCTCTTCTGAACCTTTTCCAACTCTATAATATCCTTTTTGAGATGAGGCGACCAGAACTGTACACAGTATTCCTTTTTTTATCATTAATTTTTATTCAAATTTTCAAAGACAAAAAACAAAACAAAACAAAACAAAAATAATTAAACAATAAAATAAAATGTTGACTTCCGATTTGTCGCAGATCAGTTATAGGTCTACAATATATAACAATCCTGTATCTTAAATTATATTATAAAATCACTTTCCTCCAGTAGTTATCTTAATTAATCATCAAATCTCATAAACATTACTTTATTCTTTCCACAAAAAGTCAAAGAGAGGTTTCAATTCCTTGAGAGATATATCTTTCAATTTTTCACCAAATAAACATGTCGATTAATCCATCTCGTTCAAATCTATTAGGTCCAATAATTTCAATAGCCATTCTTCCATTATCAATATTAATTCCATCTTCCATCTTCAATAGTCCTGTTAAGTCCAGTAATTTCAGTATCCATTCTTCCATTATCAGTATCCCATAATAATCTTGCTGTCATAGCCATAGTCATATAATAAGAGTCTGATGGGAATTTCCTTTATCACAAATATTTCCTTGCCCTCAATTCTGAATATGTTGCTGAAATATTGTTGTAAAGTCATATCTCTGTTCTTCTTTTTTACAAAATGCACTGGCTCATCTCTTGAGAATTTTTCCATTGTCACATATCTGTGGTTAATTCCATAGATTTTTTCTATGTCAAGCTCCATCACATCATTCCAGTCCAGAAAATTATCCAAGACATTGATAACTTTATCTGTAATATCTTCATTAATTTCTTCAGAGACAACGTTGAATTCCAAACAGTAAATTTTATTTCTAATATCCATAAACTCCAGATCTTTTTCCAATTCCACATTTGTTCCAATCTCCAGGGCTTGTATCTTCCCTTTAATTTTTCTTTTCTCATCTCTAATCTCATCAATCTCCTCTCTCACAAGATCCCCTATTTCTTTAAGCTCCTGCGTCATTTTGCCAAATTCAATTTTCATCTCCTGTCTACCCTGTCTCAGGGTTTGTTTCGTTATCTCAATCTCATCCATTATTTTCTGAAACATAATTTCTTCCATGGTCTCAGCCACTTTCCTGATTGCCATTCTTAAAACCACGAAAACAAAAATTATTTCAGCCACAATTGGGTTAATATTCCAGGCTTGATGACATCACAGTGTAGACAGTACAGCCTGCCTTATCTCTTATATGTTCAGGAATACAAAACAAATTTAGTTCCCAGCATCAAAACAGTTAGTGGTGTCGTGAACAAGCAGATTCGTCAAAATGAAATAGACCAAAAAGAAAATAGTCCCGGACATATAATACTCCAAAGTTCATAAATGAAATTTATTTATTTTTTTTCCTCCTCGAAATAGAAATCCCTCTTCCGTTTGTATCTTTAGAATGCACTTCCAGGCCAGCTTTTTGCAATAAAAACAAAGATAGGCTTTTTCAATTTCTTTCCTCCTTAATTTCGTGAATAAAAGAGAAGAGTTATAACTCACCCAGAAATTCTTTATAGCTGATTCATTGACAAATCTCTTTTTGCTGCAACAATTTAAACCAAGTGAAAAAAAAATAGAAAGAAGGATGCTTGCCTGTTAAAGTCTGTTTTTCTTTGAAGAAAAAATAAATGTGTTGCTTAATCAGTTAGAGCTTGTTGGAAGTCCATCCGGTTAGGGTTGGCTGAACTTTCTCTCATAAATTAATTAAATCCAGTCCTCCCAACAAAAACAGGCTTTTCTGGTTAATCTCTACGTTTCTCCCTGCCCGGGAGAAAATCTTTACCAGTCAAACAGAACGTTCTGACTGATTTTAAAACTGAAAAAGCTTCTTCTGAGATGAGAGCTCGTCTCAAAAAGCAGGCACAGGCGAAGTCACCCTTTTCGGAAGTCCAACTGTACACAGTATTCCAAATGCGGCCGCACCATAGATTTATACAATGGCATTATGATATCGGCTGTTTTATTTTCAATACCTTTCCTAATTATCCCTAGCATGGAATCTGCCTTTTTCACAGCTGCCGCACACTGGGTCGACATTTTCATCGTGCTGTCCACTACAACCCCGAGGTCTCTCTCCTGGTCGGTCACCGCCAGTTCAGACCCCATGAGCGTATATGTGAAATTAAGATTTTTTGCTCCAATATGCATAATTTTACACTTGTTTATATTGAATTGCATTTGCCATTTTTCCGCCCATTCACTCAGTTTGGAAAGGTCTTTTTGGAGCTCTTCACAATCCCTTTTTGTTTTAACAACCCTGAACAATTTAGTGTCGTCAGCAAACTTGGCCACTTCACTGCTCACTCCTAATTCTAGGTCATTAATGAACAAGTTGAAAAGTACAGGTCCCAATACCAATCCTTGAGGGACTCCACTTTTTACAGCCCTCCATTGGGAGAACTGTCCGTTTATTCCTACTCTCTGCTTTCTGCTTCTCAACCAATTCCTTATCCACAAGAGGACCTCTCCTCTTATTCCATGACTGCTAAGCTTCCTCAGAAGTCTTTGGTGAGGTACCTTGTCAAACACTTTTTGAAAGTCTAAGTACACTATGTCCACTGGATCACCTCTATCTATATGCTTGTTGACACTCTCAAAGAATTCTAATAGGTTACTGAGACAGGACTTTCCCTTGCAGAAGCCATGCTGGCTCTGCTTCAGCAAGGCTTGTTCTTCTATGTGCTTTGTTAATCTAGCTTTAATAATACTTTCTACCAGTTTTCCAGGGACAGAAGTTAAGCTAACTGGCCTGTAATTTCCGGGATCCCCTCTGGATCCCTTTTGGAATATTGGCGTTACATTTGCCACTTTCCACTCCTCAGGCACGGAGGAGGACCCGAGGGACAAGTTACATATTTTAGTTAGCAGATCAGCAATTTCACATCTGAGTTCTTTGAGAACTCTCGGGTGGATGCTATCCGGGCCCGGTGATTTGTCCGTTTTTATATTGTCCATTAAGCCTAGAACTTCCTCTCTCGTTACCACTATTTGTCTCAGTTCCTCAGAATCCCTTCCTGCAAATGTTAGTTCAGGTTCAGGGATCTGCCCTATATCTTCCACTGTGAAGACAGATGCAAAGAATTCATTTAGCTTCTCTGCAATCTCCTTATCGTTCTTTAGTACACCTTTGACTCCCTTATCATCCAAGGGTCCAATCGCCTCCCTAGATGGTCTCCTGCTTTGAATGTATTTATAGAATTTTTTGTTGTTGGTTTTTATGTTCTTAGCAATGTGCTCCTCAAATTCTTTTTTAGCATCCCTTATTGTCTTCTTGCATTTCTTTTGCCAGAGTTTGTGTTCCTTTTTATTTTCTTCATTCGGACAAGACTTCCATTTTCTGAAGGAAGACTTTTTGCCTCTAAGAGCTTCCTTGACTTTGCTCGTTAACCATGCTGGCATCTTCTTGGCCCTGGCGGTACCTTTTCTGATCTGCGGTATGCACTCCAGTTGAGCTTCTAATATAGTGTTTTTAAACAACTTCCAAGCATTTTTGAGTGATGTGACCCTCTGGACTTTGTTTTTCAGCTTTCTTTTTACCAATCCCCTCATTTTTGTGAAGTTTCCTCTTTTGAAGTCAAATGTGACCGTGTTGGATTTTCTTGGCAATTGGCCATTTACATGTATGTTTAATTTAATAGCACTGTGGTCACTGCTCCCAATCAGTTCAACAACACTTACATCTCGCACCAGGTCCCGGTCCCCACTGAGGATTAAGTCCAGGGTTGCCGTCCCTCTGGTCGGTTCCATGACCAACTGGTCTAGGGAATAGTCATTTAGAATATCTAGAAACTTTGCTTCTTTGTCATGACTGGAACACATATGCGGCCAGTCTATGTCCAGGTAGTTGAAGTCACCCATTACTACCACATTTCCTAGTTTGGATGCTTCCTCAGTTTCATATCTCATCTCAAGGTCTCCCTGAGCATTTTGATCAGGGGGACGATAGATCGTTCCCAGTATTAAGTCCCTCCTGGGGCATGGTATCACCACCCACAACGATTCTGTGGAGGAGTCCGCCTCTTTGGGGGTTTCGAGCTTGCTGGGTTCAATGCCTTGTTTCACGTATAGAGCGACTCCGCCACCAATACGTCCTTCCCTGTCCTTCCGATATAGTTTATATCCAGGGATAACCGTATCCCACTGGTTTTCTCCATTCCACCAGGTCTCCGTTATGCTCACTATATCAATGCTCTCCTCTAAGACCAAGCACTCCAGTTCTCCCATCTTGGTTCGCAGGCTCCTAGCATTAGCATACAGGCACTTGTAAGCAGTGTCTCTCTTCAAGTGTCTTTGGCACTTGTGGTTTGGCCTGTGGTAATTTTGCCCTTCTGAATTTATATCCTGTGCCCCTGCTCTCACAATGCCTACTTCTAGGCCTGCCCCTTTTAAAATTTCATCATTTCTTTGGTTTTTATCCCGGAGGGGGGTTTATTCCGAACCGGACCTTCCTCAGCTCCTGTCGGGTTTCCCCCCTCAGTCAGTTTAAAAGCTGCTCTGCTACCTTTTTAATTTTAAGTGCCAGCAGTCTGGTTCCATTCTGGTTCAAGTGGAGCCCGTCCCTTTTGTACAGGCCCGGCTTGTCCCAAAATGTTCCCCAGTGCCTAACAAATCCAAACCCTTCCACCCGACACCATCGTCTCATCCATGCATTGAGACTGCAAAGCTGGGCCTGTCTGGCTGGTCCTGCGCGTGGAACCGGTAACATTTCAGAGAAAGCCACCTTGGAGGTCCTGGCTTTCGGCATCCTACCTAGCAACCTAAATTTTGCTTCCAGGACCTCACGGCTGCATTTCCCCATGTTGTTGGTGCCAACGTGCACCACGACCACTGACTCCTCCCCAGCACTGTCTACCAAACTATCTAAATGATGGGCGACATCCGCAACCTTCGCACCAGGCAGGCAAAACACCTTGCGGTCTACACGCCCATCACACACCCCACTGTCTATGTTCCTAATGATCGAATCACCCACTACAAGGATCCCTCCACCCCCTGGAGATATATCCTCGGCACGAGAGGATAGCTGCTCATCCCCCAAGGAATGGGTCCCTTCTAAGGGATCGTTTCCCTCTTCCTCAGCTGGATGCTCTCCTTCCCCGAGACCATTGTTCTCCATGATAGCAGGAGAGCTATCATCGTTGGAGTGGGACACAGCTATAACGTCCCTGAAAGCCTCCTCCACACACCTCTCTGCCTCCATCCGCTTTTCCAGGTCTGCCACCTTGGCCTCAAGGAAATGAAGTCGTTCCCGGAGAGCCAGGAGCTCATTGCACCGAGAGCATACCCACGACTTCTGTCCAACATGCAGATAGTCATACATGCTGCAGGCGGTGCAAAACACTGGAAAGCCCCCACACCCCTGCTGGCTTCTTACCTGCATAGTTTTGTTTAAGGTTTATTACGTCAATGGGTTGGAGACTGCGGTTTAGTTGAGGTCAGGGAACAGACGGGCAGAGTGGGGGGCCCTGGCCTCCTCGCCCTGCTGCCGAACTCGCTCTGCTGCTTAACTCGCCTTGACAGTTCGTCAGCTGGGGCTCCCTCTAGCTCATGGAGCAGGCTCCCTCGCTAGGGTGCTCTGACTTTATATGTGTGGCTGGTTCCTCCCAGCTACTGCTGCCAGCCAATGATGTGTTACTTGAGGCTGATGGCTCAACTATCAGCTGGGGCTTAACTCTTTAGGATTATCTCAGGCTTCCTTCCTTTGAAGGCAGGAAGGCAGGCTTCCTTCCTGAGCGAGGGGTGGGGCTGTTTACGCTTTTGGCTGCTTTTAATCTAAGCAAGGGGCTGCGACTTCCAGGCCAGTCTTTTTTGTTTGATGTTTTCCCACCTAGAACAGCCTGACCTTTCTTTAACCTAGGGAAACAGAGCTTGTGGTTGTGTTTCAGGATGGCTAAAGCTGCCCTTTTTAGCAAGGACTGAGCTGACTCTCTCCCTGTATGTATCGGTGGAGTTTCCTTTTCCCCCTTCTCTCCGACTGGAATTTAGCCTTGTTTACAGTGTCCCCTGAAGCTTTCCTGCTAGGGTGGTGTTGAAAACTAGCTTTCTATAGGCTTCCTTCTCCTAGGATCTGTCTCCTAAGATATAGGTTCTTTCAGGATTTGGCTCCTAGCTCAGGGTGACCTTGTGCTGCCCTTATTACTTATTGCTCTGAGCTGTTTTACTTCAATTAAATAATGGAATAAATGGGAGCTACTTACCCTCTTTTCACTCTGCTGCTTAACTCGCCTTGATGTTTTGTCAGCTGGGGCCTTGACGCTTCATCAGCTGGGGCTCCCTCTAGCTCGTGGAGCAGGCTTTCAGCTGCCAAAATCTGTGGTAGACTTACAGGTTAACCTAGACGTGACACCGAGTGCATGGCTGCCACCAAAAATGGAAGCCTTGTGTCCAGTTCCATCTCTCACCCCTCCATCACACCTATGAGAAAGTTAGTGGGCAATCCTAGCCCTGGTGAGGCTGAACAGAGCGATGAGGCCACCACCACATCCACAATCCTGCTGTGCATGGTGTCCAGGCCATCTCCAAACTCAGTGAGGGGCTGGTGAAATGGCAAATGCAATTCAATGTAAACAAAAGTAAAATGATGCACGTCGGGGCAAAAGCCCCTTACTTTCACATATATGCTCATGGGGTCTGAAATGGCAATGACTAAGCGGGAATGAGACTTTGCAACGAAGATGTTGACCCAGTGCAAGGCAACTGTGAAAAAGGCAACTTTCACGCTAGGGAACATTAGGAAAGGTATTGAAAATAAAACTGCCGATATCATAATGCCGTTATACAAATCTATGGTGCGGCCACATTTGGAATACTGTGTAGAGTTCTGGTCAACTCACCTCAACAAAGATACTGTAGAGTTGGAAAAGATTCAGAAAAGAGCAACCAAAATGATCAAGGGGATGGAGCGACTCCCCTATGAGGAAAGGTTGCAGCATTTGGGGCTTTATCTTAAAGAAAAGGCAAGCCAGAGGCAACATGATAGAAGTGTATAAAATTATGCATGGTATGGAGAAAGCAGACAGAAAACTTGTTCTCCCTCTCATCACACTAGAACTTGTGGACATCCAATGTTGGAAGATTCAGGGCAGACAAAAGAAAGTCCTTCTGGATGCAGCACATCAAACTGTGCATTTCTCTCCCGCAGGAGGAAGTGATGGCCACCAACCTAGATGGCTTTAAAAGAAGATTAGACAAAAGGATAAGGCTATTATAATGGCTACTAGCCATGATGGCCATGCCCCGCCTCCATGGTTGGAGGTAGTATGTTTCTAAATGCCAGTTGCTGGAAACCACAGGGGGGCAGAGTGCACTTGTGTTCAGGTCCTGCTTACCAGCTTTCCGCAGGTATCTGGTTGGCCAATGCGATAACAGGATACTGGACTGGATGGGCCATTTGGCCTGATCCACCAGCCAGGCTCTGCTTATGCTCTTATGACTTGCTATAAAACTGCTTCCCCTGTTCTTATAGGGGAAGGGCCATAGCTCAGTGACAGAGCATCTGCTTTGCATGAAGAATGAGCCAGGTTCAATCTCCAATGGCATCTCCAGGTAGGACTGGGAAAGTTCTGTGCTGGAAATCCTGGAGAGCTGCTGCCGATGAGTGTAGGCCAGGAGTTGGGAACTTTTTCAACCTGACAGCTGCACTCCCTTCTGGGTTAATCTTCCCGGTGCCGCATGCCAGTGATAGCACTCTTATGATAGCACTCTTCAAGTACATAGAAGCATGATAGCACTCTTCCAAGTACATGAAAGGTTGTCACACAGAGGAGGGCCGGGATCTCTTCTCGATCATCCCAGAGTGCAGGACATGGAATAATGGGCTCAAGTTGCAGGAAGCCAGATTTCGACTGGACATCAGGAAAAACTTCCTAACTGTTAGAGCCATACGACAATGGAACTAATTACCTAGAGAGGTAGTGGGCTCTCCGACACTGGAGGCATTCAAGAGGCAGCTGGACAGCCATCTGTGGGGAATGCTTTGATTTGGATTCCTGCATTGAGCAGGGGGTTGGACTTGATGGCCTGATAGGCCCCTTCTAACTCTACTATTCTATGATTCTGTGGTGTGCAGGGTCAGAGGCCGGAGACTCCTTCTCTATCCCTCTCTACCCTCCATCCAGGCACGCGAGATGCATTATTGGAGCTGAAGGAGATGTGCTGGCATCTCCCCTCAGTCTTCTCTTCTCCAAGCTAAACATGCCCAGTTCTTTCAGTCTCTCCTCATACGGCTTTGTTTGCAGTCCCCTGATCAGTTTCCTTACCTCACTCCCTAGATCTGCAGTACACTTTTATTGTGTGCTCAGAGGGGGGAAAATGAAACCTTATTGGAGCAGACACCTGTATTGCTACTGAAAGGACTCTGCTTGTATATTTTCCTGTCCCTGATCACACCTGTCTATCTTGGGTCTAAATCAAGTACTCCCCTAGCTGGCAGTCATCTGTTCCTTAGCCAGCCAGTGCTAACCGGAGCGCCGAAAGAATGTCAAACGCCTTGATTGAATCGTAATGAAAACCCGCTTGACAGTCGAGAGGATCGGGAGCATCTCCGCATAACTGCAGCTGGACTCAAGGGGGGAGAGGGCACCTGTTTGCATGCCTCTTTTCTGAAGCATCAGCACACTCACCTGATAGCTACTTGTTATTTTTATTTACTACATTTCTATCCCACACGTCCTCCCAAAGGAGCCCAGGGTGGCGAACGCAAAGGAATAAAACAATGCAATTAAAAATAAAACAAAGACTTACTTAAAAGGTTTTGTTGTTGTTATGCACCTTCAAGTCGACTACGACTTATGGTGACCCTATGAATCAGTGACCTCCAAGAGCATCTGTCATGAACCACCCTGTTCAGATCTTGTAAGTTCAGGTCTGTGGCTTCCTTGATGCAATCAATCCATCTCTTGTTTGGCTTTCCTCTTTTTCTACTCCCTTCTGTTTTTCCCAGGATGATTGCTTTTTCTAGTGAATCATGTCTTCCCATGATGTGTCCAAATTAGGATAACCTCAGAAAATAACTAAAACATGTAAAACAATCACACACCTTCACAGCTAATAACATCAAGGTTGGCTGGGAATACCGTTCTATCTTTCACCTATCAAATGCCTGGGTAAATGAGAACATTTTTAAGTTCCTCCTGACATTTAACAATGAGGGAGAGAGATAAGCCTTACCAGGGACGGGAGTGTATTCCCCAAATAAGGAACCATCACCAAGAAGGCCCCGTCATGGGTCATTGCCAACTGGGCAGCACCACCAACAGGGCTTCCTCTGCCAGTCATGGTTGATACAGGGGAAGGTGCTCTTTTAGGATCTTGGTTCCCAAGCCTACAGCACTCATGCATACACACCTTATTAAAGAGGGAGGCACAATTTACTCTTATACCCCCAAAAGGTTTACTTGGGAGACTGTAAGAATAAATCAGAGAAGTCTATCTTCCATATCTCCTGAGCATACCTCCATGTTGGAAGCATCTGCAGATGAGGCCCTCTTAGTGGTCCCTATGCAGGATGAAGAGTGTGATGTGGAAAGGTTCTTTCCAATGGAGGTTTCACACATTTAGAACTTGCTCCCTACTGAGGTACATCAGGCTCCATCTCTTTACAGCTTTAGGTGGCTGGTTAAGACGCACCTTTTTTGGCAGGCATTTAGAGGAGGAGAGACCTGATTAGATCAACGGATTATTTGCCATCGCCCGCTACTAGCAAATTGCTATGTGGTGAGTTATTATTATTATTATTATTATTATTATTATTATTATTATTGTCACCCATCTGGCTGAATTCCTAGTCACTCTGGGCGATATACAAAAGAAAAACATACAAATACATTAAAACAATAAAATCTCAACCAATAATAATAAAACCTAACCCTCCCCAAAAGCCTGCCTGAAAAGCCAGGTCTTCAAGGCCCGGCAGAAACTCATCAGATCGGGGATGTGGCAGAGGTTGTTTGGGAGTTGTTATGAGATGCTGTATTGTATATTTTCAGGACTGTGTTATTTTAAGGATTTTATGTTTTCTTTTTACCTTATTGACATTGTTGTAAACTGCTCTGTGGTTTATGCAAAGGGTAGTATATAAATCATAGAAAGAAAGAAAGAAAGAAAGAAAGAAAGAAAGAAAGAAAGAAAGAAAGAAAGAAACTAACTAACTAACTAACTAACTAACTAACTAACTAACTAACTAACTAACTAACTAACTAACTAACTAACTAACTAACTGACTAACTAACTGACTAACTAACTGACTAACTGACTAACTAACTAACTAACTAACTAACTAACTAACTAACTAACTAACTAACTGACTAACTAACTAACTGACTGACTGGTGAACTGACTGGCGAACTGACTAACTGGTGAACTGACTGGCGAACTGACTGGCGAACTGACTGACTGACTCATGCAGAGATGCGGTAGGAAAACTCCTCTCAGGACAGGTAAAATTGTTGTGTCTACAACAAAGGGTGATTGAATAGACGGTTCAGACCCAAAGCAGCATAATGCCCCCAAATAAACTGATTGGAAACAGGCAATTTTGGAGCAGGAAATCATGCAGAGAAACAGCAATCACCCGGCCTCCAAGAGGTCTTCTGTATCTTTAAAAGTTGTGCAGGGGGAAGGGAGAATTCCACCTTGTGGTTTTTCCCATTACAGGGTTGCAAGAACACCTGCACTTGGCTGAATTTTCTCTTCTCTTAAAGATACAGAATCATTCTCAGGCCCTGAGCCTGGCAACCCTACCTAGTCGCTACTCGAGGGTCAATGATACAAAGGGAGATGGCAATCAGCCACAAGCGAGTTCCAAATCACCCTTACCGTGCGCAGCTTCACTAAGCAATTAATAATTTCAACTTGTTCCAATACAGAGGCCGCAGCGTTCGATGCTTCAGTCTCTTCATGCCATACTGAAGAATTTTGTAACTCACTTGAAGCCTGCTGCTGTGATGGAGAATTTTATATATTCAAATAATAAGCAAAATATATTCCTTTCTATAAAATAAATATATTATATATAAAATATTATATATATATATATATATATATATATATATATATATATATATAATATTATATATAAAATATTATATATATATATATATATATATATATATATATATAATATTTTGCTTATTGTTTGAATACATATATATAATTCTCCATCAGCTGCAGCTGAACTGTAATTTGGCTGGTGATTTCAAATCTCTCTTGTTTGGACCCCTCCCTGCACTTTGTGACATTCATTGATCTATTTATTTATTTATTGGTACATTTATATGACACCTTTCCTCCAAGGAGCTAAACATGGATACATGGTTCTCCTTCCCCCGGCTTTAGTAGTAGTAGTAGTAGTAGTAAATATTACTACTATTAGCAATTAAACTTCTATCCTGCCCCTCCTCCCAGAAGGAGCCCAGGGCAGAAAACAAGGGACTAAACACTAAAAACATCTTAAAAACAAAACATCTTAAGAACATATTTTTAAGAAGCTTAAAAACTTCTTTTTTAAAAAAAGTCTTTAAAAACATCCTTAAAAGCCATTCCAAAACAGACATATTAGTTAGCGATGGCTCCCTGAGTGCAGGCTGCATGGTTGCTTCAACATGTATGACTTTATTTATTTTTATCCCACCCTTCCTCCTAGTAGGAGCCCAGGGCGGCAAACAGAAACACTAAAAACACTCTAAAAACAGACTTTACAATATGTATTTAATTAATTATTAGATATATATCCAGCCCTTCCTCCCAGTTAAAATGAAACATTTTTACAAATATATTAAAACAAAACATCTTTAAAAACATTTCGGGGGGGGAAAGCTTTAAAAACATCTTAAAAAGCAATTCTGACACAAACGCAGACTGGGATAAGGTCTCTACTTAAAAGGCTTGTTGAAAGAGGAAGGTCTTCAATAGGCACCAAAAAGATAACACAGATGGCACCTGTCTAATATTTAAAGGGAGGGAATTCCAAAGCGTCGGTGCCACAGCACTAAAGGTCCACTTCCAATGTTGTATGGAATGGACCTCCTGATAAGATGGTTTCTGCTAGAGGCCCTCACCTGCAGAGCATAGTGACTGACTAGGTATATAAGGGGTGAGACGATGTTTCAGATATCCTGGTCCCAAATTGTATAGGGCTTTATACATTAAAACCAGAACCTTGAGCCTAGCCCGATAGCTAATAGGCAGCCAGTGCAATTCTTTCAGAGTGGAGTAACATGTTGGCAATACCCAGCCCCAGTGAGCAGTCGCATCACCACATTTTGCACCAGCTGTAGCTTCCAGGCCAACCTGAAGGGCAACCCCACATAGAGCGCATTACAGTAATCCAGCCTGGAGGTTAGAAATGCATGGACAACAGTGGTCAAGCTATCCCGGTCCAGAAACAGCCGCAGCTGACTTACCAGCTGAAGCTGGTAAAAGGTACTCCTAGCCACCGAGGTCACCTGGGCCTCTAGAGACAAAGATGGATCCAAGAGCACCCCCAGACTACAGACTTGCTCTTTCAGAGGAAGTACAACCCCATCCAAAGCAGGTAATTGACCAATTATCTGAACTTGGGATCACCAACCCACAGCGCCTCCATCTTGCTGGGATTGAGTCAGTTTATTGGCCCTCAGCCAGCCCACCACTGAATCCAGGCAGTGGTCCAGGGCTTGCACAGCCTCTCCCGATTCAGATGTTGCAGAGAAATAGAGCTGGGTATCATCAGCATACTGCTGACACCTTTCCCCAAATCTCCTGATGACTCCTAAGAGCTTAAAGTAGATGTTAAACAGCATGGGGGACAAGATAGTACCCTGCGGCATCTCACAGCACAACTGCCAGGAGGCCGAAAGACAATAACCCAATGCTATTCTCTGAAAACAACCCTGGAGGTAGGATAGGAACCACTGTAAAACAGTGCCTCCAATACCCATCTCACCAAGTCGGCCCAGAAGGATACCATGGCCAATGGTATCAAAAGCTGCTGAGAGATCAAGTAAGAATAACAGGGTCGCATTCCTCCTGTCCTTCTCCTGATAAAGGTCATCCATCAGGGCAACCAAGGCCCATTCAGTCCCATAACCAGGCCTGAACCCAGACTGGAATGGGTCAAGATAATCTGTTTCATCCAAGAGTACTTGCAATTGCTGTGCCACAACCCTCTCAATCACCTTCCCTAAAAAGGAGGTATTTGAGACCGGGTGGTAGTTGTCACAAACCAATGTGTCCAGGGTGGACTTTTTCAGGAGCTGTCAGATCACTGCTTCTTTCAGGGCAGCTGGAACCACTCCCTCCTGCAACAATGCATTGACCACACCCTGGATCTACACAGTCAAACCCCCTCAGCAAGCTTTAATAAGCCAAGAAAGGCAAGCATCGAGAGGACACGTTGTTGGTTGCATTGTCGTAAGCACTTTGTCCACATCACCAGTCCACATCAACTGATCCTGCTCCCAAGAGGTTACAGCAGACATTGCACTAGACACCTCACTGGGGACTACAGGAAATGTGGATGAGGCATCAAGACTGCTACGGAGGCAAGCAACTTTACCCTCAAAGTGCTTTGCAAACAATTCACAGTGGGCCTCTGAAGGATCTAAAACTCCATTTGCTGGAGCTGATGTCAACAGACCCCTGACAATACAGAAAAGCTCCACTGGACGGCTACTTGAGAATGTGATGGAGGCAGAGAAGTGGGCCTTCTTCACCACCCTCACTGCCACACAGTAGGCATGGTTATGATGTTTTACTCACGCCCGATCAGCCTCACAGCATGTATTTTGCCACTTGCGCTCTAGCCATCGTCCAGACTGTTTCATTGCCCTTAGCTCACTGGTGTACCAAGGTGCAAGCCGGGCATCACAATGCCAGAAAAGGTGCTCAGGGGCAACTATGTTAAAAGCCTGATGCACCTCACTGTTCCACAAGGTGACAAGGGCTTCAACAGGGTCACCCACTCTGTCTACTGGGAACTCCCCCAGGGCATTCAGGAATCCAGTGGATTCCATTAGTCTCTGGGGGCGGATCATCTTAATCTGTCCGCTACCCCTGCAGGGGAGGATCAGAGCCATAAGTCTAAACTTCACTAGAAGTGGTATGACCATAACAATGGAGTGACATCAACCCACCCCCCGTCTCCAGATCCCTTCCTTCATCTGGAGCAAAAACCAAGTCAAGGGTGTGCCTTGACATATGCGATGGGCCAGCAACAATTTGAGACAGGCCCATGGTCATCATGAAGTCCTGAGCTGGAACACTAGAGACAGCCTCAGCATGGACATTGAGATCACCCAGGACAATTGTTCCGGGCTCCTCCAATACCGCAGCCGAGATGAACTCCGCCAGCTCAGTCAGAGAAGCTGCTGGGCAGCAGGGTGGATGGTACACCAGCAGCAACCCTAGTTTACTGTCTCCTTGGCCCGACACCAGGTGCAGGCCCTCACAGCCAGCTCCAAGACAGAGTGGTTTCCTGGTGACAGAGATGGAAGTTCTGTAGACCACAGCAACTCCTCCCCCCCCCATCCCTGCACCCTGTGCTGGTGTTGTACCGAGTATCCAGGTGGGCAAAGCTTGGTCAGATCAGCTCCTCCCAGCTCACCCACCCAGGTCTCAGTAATGCACACTAAATCGGCACCTTCATCCACAATCAAATCATGGACGAGTGTGGTCTTATTGTGTACAGATCTGGCATTAAACAACACACACAGGCCAGTGGGCACAGCAGATGAGCAATGAGGAACCTGTGGGAGGAGTGGGAGCGAGAAACAAGGCATAGACTTTGCCTCTTTGTAGTAATAAATGTTTCTTTATTCTTTCAACCACCAGTCTTAACAGACCAGTTATTTCTGTAGTCCACCACTGCAATATGTATCTACCAAAAACTCTTAACAAACTCATCATGACATCACCCACAGTGGAATAGATGCTCTTTGCCATTTAATCAACATGTGAAGAGCAAGTGCAGATTAGGTGGGGAAGAAAATGTAACACGGTACGGAGTTCCTGAAATTAAAACAATGAATTCAGTTTTCCATTTTTAAAAATTACAAGGGTCTACTAGGTGAGAGGAGAATTTGCCCTTAGAGAACTGGTCCGATCTTGCAAATTTTCTGGAATGAATCAGAGTGGGGAAAGTTCTTAAAGTGCCCAAAAATATTTTATTATTTCCCATCATGCTTCGGAAACAAGGAATTCCTTTCTTAACAGCAAATCTCCTTATCGGCCCCCTGCAAAAATATACTACTTTCGCTTCCTCCTTTGCCAAATGTTCTACTTTTTTCACATCAACTCACTTGCTAGGAAACTACTGGGCCGTCTGCCGTAAAGATCTCTGTGTGCTCCAAAGGAAAGTGGGCCATATAATAGGCAGTGGCAGCTGATGACTCCCATGTCACTGGGGCAGTAGAACCCACTCAGGGGTTTTGTTCAAACTTTCAAGGAGCTGTCCCTTCAAATTCTACAAATAAGCAAAAGAAACAGCTCTTCAAACTACACATAAACCAAAACAAGCCTCAAGAAAGAACTCATCAAAACCTCAAAAGAAAACTAGGGGCTTCCTATACCGATAGCCCTGACCGGCATTTCATTTGTAATTAATAATGCAATAATGTTCCGAATGCCACCATACCAAGTTTGAATCTTTAAGTTAAATGCAATATTCAAGGGATGCAATGTTTTATGGATTCAGGGTTTTTAAAAAGAAATTGCATATGTTTTATTTGCAGATATTCTTTAGCAGCAAAGCAATCTCTGCTCCAGGGACCCCTTCACGTGGGAGCAGGGGTGTACTCAGACGTCTGAGTTCAGATGTCACTATTTAATCTTTCTCAAGGAGATGACATTTTGGGGGTGGGGGGAGAGAGAGAGAGAGCAGACTCTGGTCATTCTCTGTTACAACACAGGTAGTGCTAACCTAACATGTCTGGATATTTGCCTCAGGCAGACCCATGAATGAACCTCTTGTATGTCAGAAGCAAGGAGAGGGGAGGGCGAGGAGGAGAGAAAATCCTGGCCTAACATTTCTTGCATGTCAGCCAGGAAAAAAGAAAACAGTATTGGGAAAAGCCAAAAGTAGAAATAATAAGCAAATAATTCCCAAGTTCACTCCGTCCAGATGACCTGGGTAGCTAAGTGCCTAATACGGATGCAGATTCACCCCTAAAGGGCTATTTCACAGCTGAAAACAGGATGCATCACTTGACCCCCTATTATGATTCTTCCCTCTCATTTATTTTCTATTTATTTTATTGACTATATTTTTTATCCCATTTTCTAGAAAATTACTGTCTCCCAAAGTGGCTTACATCATTTAAAGAGAGACAGAGAGAGAGAGAGAGATACTGTATATTCTGCCACCTGACTTAAAAACAACAAAGATCAGACATACAAAGGAAATTATTGGAATCAATATCACCAAAAACATGAGACTGGAACACTCCTTTTGCAAACATATATTTTGATATGCTATTATATATAAATCTGGGATGCGATCAATTCTTTTGTCAACCTGCATTGCAGACAGGGCTGGTGCCAGGCATGCCAGGGCCCTTGGGTGCCAGGCATGCCAGGGCCCTTGGACACCAGCCTGCCCTGGGCCCTGGCACCCGGACGCACATCCCACCTACCTTTCCCTTGAAGTGAATGCTGGCCACACTGTGCGCGCATGCCTGCCATCAACCAAGATGGCACCCAAGGCTTCCTTAAGGGGCTAATGCCCCTGCCACCATGTTGGTTGATAGCAGGCAAGCGCCTGCAGTGCAGCCAGCATTTACTTCAAGGGAAAGGTAGGTGGGGTGTTGCGGGCCTGTGCAGTAGTAGGTGGTGCCTGGGAGCTCCCTCTCTGCAATCTGCAGCAGGGTCAGGAGCTGATGCTGCCACGGATTGTGGAAGGGAGCGCTATCTACCCACCCTGAGGAGGGGCCCTTCATGGGCCCCTTGGCCAGGGCCCAACCTGGCCCTCCTCTGGCACCAGTCCTGATTTTAGACTCTGCTATGATTTTGTTTGAACCTGCAGGAAAGGTTAATTTTGTTTGCTTTGGTTTAGTATGTCTGAAAAATGAAAAACAAATTTTAAAAATACACGCACAAAGGGAAGGGGAGTGGAAGAGAAAGGCAGAGGATGGACCTTCCACCATAAGATTTAGTGATGGCCCACAGCTTGAGATGGCTTAAAAAGAGGATTAGACAAATTCATGGAGGAAAAGACTATCAGTGGCCACTAGCACTGGCATTTACAGGGGAGGCAGTTCAGCCTCCACCATGAACCATAACCCTCAGATTCCCAGCTTTCTTTTTTAAAAAGTACATTTGTAGAACCTAAGATACGAGGCAAAATGTACACACACTGTTCTTCTCAAATTTTTTTGTGAGAAACTAGTCTGCTTCCCCCCTTTCAGTGTTTGACACCCCCCAAAAAGTCGTGCAGACCCCCCATGGCTACTAGCCACGATGGCTACATTCTTCCTTCACTGCCAGAGGCAAGACGCCTCGAAATATCAGTTGCTGGGAATCATAAATTGAGGACAGTGCTGTGGTTGCACTCAGATCCTGCTTACAGGCGTCCTGTTGGGGCATCTGGCTGGCCTCTGTGAGAACAGGGCGCTGGTCCAGATGGGCCTCTGGCCCAGTCCAGCTGCAGTGCTCTTCTTATGAGAGAGTCATTCTTCAAAGCCAGATGAAGTGGAGAGCTATAAGCAAGCATTTCTATCCAGTCAGGGCTGAGGCTGATCTTTCCTTGCCAGCTTTCTTGCTCAAATAGCAGTTAGTGGACCTTCAACCTTTGACTCACAGAGGGGGCCAGAATGTCCTTGCCCCCTTGCTTCAGCAGTGCCAGGGCAACTGGGTGTTGGAGTTGAGTGTGGGGTGGCCACATGCCCATCCTTACAGAGGACAGTCCCCTATTTTGAAAGGCTATTAAAAAATGTAAATGTACTGCCTTCAAGTCGATTCCAATTAGGGTTTTCATGAGGCTGAGAGGCAGTGACTGGCCCAAGGTCACCCAGTGAGCTTCATGGCTGTGTGGGGATTCAAACCCTGGCCTCCCAGGTCATAGTCCAGCACCTTAACCACTACACCACACTGTTAGAGGACTCCATTTGAAGGGCCATAGCTCAGTGGAACACCTGCCTTGCATGCAGAAGGTCCCAGGTTCCATCCCCAGCATCTCCAGGTAGGGCTGGGAGAGAATCCTGTCTGGAAACTCTGAAGAGCTGCTGCCAGTCAGAGTGGACAATACTGAGCTAGGTGGACCAATGCCTTCATTCAGTATAAGATACCTTCCTATGTTTCTAAGGTATCCACTATTCGAGGGCTGCTCAGTCCAAGCCTTGTTTAAAGATGTTTAAAAAACACAAAAAGGGAGAGTAGGAACCTTGAAGCTGCCCACAGTTAGGAGCCGCTGGACAGCTTGTATTTATTTGCACTTGTTTCTACATTTGCACCAATACGTAAATTGCCATATGTATTACTGGACCTGATTCAGTTATGAGGAATATTAAGAATTATAAGTTCATAATTATCTGAATTGTGAAACCCCCAGAGACAAATTATGATAAAATCCCACTTTCTTCTTGAAATACGAGGCTAAATAGATGTATAAATAACTGGATTTTTGGATTTCAGTTTTTTAATTTGTCTCTATAGTTAAACATTCTGTAATTTTCATGTTTCTTTTTTATGTAAGTAACCCAGTGTGGTGTAGTGGTTACAGTGTTGGACTACGACCTGGGAGGCCGGGGTTCGAATGCCCACACAGCCATGAAGCTCACTGGGTGACCTTGGGCCAGTCACTGCCTCTCAGCCTCAGAGGAAGGCAATGGGAAACCCCCTCTGAATACCGCTTACCATGAAAACCCTATTCATAGGGTCACCATAAGTTGGGATCGACTTGAAGGCAGTCCAGTTCCATTTTCAACCTTCCTACAAATATGCAATACATTTATTTAATTAATAAATAAATAGCCATTGCAAAGTTTGTGCAAATTCGTGACCTATTTTGTCCTCTTTGGGGGGGGGGATGTAACTCCTCTTTTTTCCCTTTTTTTGGCAATGCATAACTGACCACCCTAGCTGAGCATTCTTTCTGGCAGGGTGGGGAGAAAGCAAGCTCCCTAAAGCTGCTCCTTCTCTGGCCAATGGCTACATTCTGTATCCAGCCTACCCTACCCCACAGGGTTGTTGTGATCATAATATGGAGAGGTGGAGAACCATGTGCACCTCTCGAGCTCCTTGAAGGAAAGGTGGATAGAAATGCAATAATAAATGAATAAGACTGTTGAGCCAAAATCTCCCCCAAAAGACAAAATAAGGGTGACCATTTTCCAGGAACAGATGCCAGAAAATAGGTGCTGTACCCAGTAAATATGGCACTTGGGGCATATTCAACCACATTCTTTGTAGAGCCTTGAGATCAGAAACCCCACAGATTCAGTGGCCAACTGGCCAACACACCACCTTGCCCCAACAGGAACACACAAATACACCTAGGCAAATACAGTTGCAACTAGACAACTGCTTTATTTAGTTGTCATCCTGATTTCCTTGCCCAAAGTTTGAGGTTAAACAATGTCAGCTATTTATTGAGCATTTATTCTGTTTTGTTTTCAGGGAGGTTAGACACCGATGCATTAGGCAAGTGTTATTTCACATTTTTCAGTGCATTTTCCTGTCCCTTTCCTTAAGAACATAAGATTATGTTCAGATTTTGCTGGATTACCACCTGTTTACTGGTGCAGCACTTTTGAGGGGAGATTTTGTTATTATTATTATTATTATTATTATTATTATTTACAGTTGCATCCCACTCTCCTTCCACTGAGGTCAGAGTGGTGTACTGGAATGGGGGTTATCCTACTTATTGCTCACAACAGCCCTGAGAGGTAACATAGGCTGAGAAAAAGTGAATGACCTGGGGTCACCCAGTGAGTTTAAGAACACAAGAAGAGCCTGGCTGCTGGATCAGGCCAAAGGCCCATCGAGTCCAGCAGACTGGTCTCCCAGTGGCCAGCCAGATGCCCATGGGAAGTCTGCAAGCAGGGGCTGAATGCAACAGCTCCCTCCCCGCCTGTGATTCCCAGCAACTGCTATACAGATGCATACTGCCTCTGGCAGTGGACATAGAATATAGCCATCATGGCTAGTAGCCACTGATAGCCTTAACGCAAAAACTCTGATTTTAGGAGGGGAAACAGATTTGTCGTGCAGGAGAACCAAATCAACTTTAATTGGGCAACCTGGATTTGCATGCAGAAGAACCCAGGTTTGATATATGCATTTCTAGGTAAGGCTGGGAAGGATTCTCTGCCTGAACCCCTGGAGAGCTGCTGCCAGTCAGTGTAGGCAGTACTGAGCTAAATGGACCAATGCTCTGACTCAGTATAAGGTAGATTCCTTTTTTTTCCCCTATGCTGGTATGTGATTGAATCCCACCCACACATTGTGAGGGTCTGAAGGGGCCCAAAGGTTCATATAGCAGCCCCCCCTTTAAAAAAAAATCACCCCACTCCCTTGTATTTACAGTCCCTGAGCATGGCTGCTGAAGAACAGATGCTTCGAGTTCAGGGTCATGCTGTGGCCAATCAGCTTGTCATCACCCACTAACTCTGGATCCCCTTGTGCCAGATCTAATCATCAGGCCTGCCGTAGCCTCTGAGACACAGTCCTGCACGTGCTGCTGCTTCCTCTGTTCATTTGGGGGGGGGGGACAAGCAAAAATTAAAGCAAGTGTAAGGAACGTAAGGACCTGCCAGCCGGGTTGGGTGAGAAAAGGGAGCAGACAATGGAAGGACTATGACCAGCAGGCGATAAGCATCGCCCAGGCGAAGAGGGGGTCCCCCTCCTCTCCCTTCATTACACAGCACCAGCTGCTGACTGCCCGAGTTCATAGCGATGAAAATCCACGTCAGCAGGATGGTTTCGAGGCAGGGGCTGTTGCACGCTGCCGAGCAAAGCAGGACTGCGAGTTTGAAACGGGCCTGGTGCAGACAGGAAGGGCAAAGATCTGGGGAAAGTGAGCGGGGTTCGTTGTTAGCCGTTGTTCTAGAACAGGGGTGGCCATCTTCTGCATTCCAGAAAATTAACAGCCATAGCTCAGTGGCAAGTCACCTGCTTTGCATGCAGAAGTTCCCAGGTGCAACCCTCAATAGCATCTCCAGGTACGGCTGGGAGATTCTCCTGCTTGAAACCCTAGAGAGCCGCTGCCGGTCAGTGTAGACAGTATTAAGATAGATGGACCGATGGGTCTGACCAGTGGTGGCTGGTGGCTCCTTGAAAGTTTGGATTAAAACCCAGAGCAGATTCCACTGCCCTGCAGAGCTTGGAAAAGTTACTTTTTTGAACTACAGCTCCCATCAGCCTAATCCAGTGGTCATGTTGCCTAGGGCTGATGGGAGTTGTAGTTCAAAAAAGTAACTTTTCCAAGCTCTGCTGCTGACACGCAGCTACCAGTTGCTACTCAGTATAAGGCAACTTCCTATGTTCCTTCGAAAGAGCAGAAGCAACAATGGCAGCAATGGGTTTCCATGGAGGCAGATCATCCTTGCCCTTACAGTGGGACTAGGGAACCTTTTTCAGCCCAAGGGCCACATTATCTTGTGAGCGACCTTCCAAGGGCCGCATGCCAGTGGTGGGCCTGGCCAGAGGCAAAAGTCAGTGGAGCAATAGATGTGACTCTCACCCCTGCACAGTAGGATACCTTCTAGCTGCACAAAGTCAGAGGTTTCAGCATTAGGGATGGGTGAGAATTTCAACTGAGTTCGCATGTCAACCCACATCTGTCAAATTCACACTTCCCGAAACAGTATGAGAACCGAGAACAGCTCCGAAGTTTGAATTTTGTAATGCTGTTCAACCGAACAATGTTTACGAGAATGCATATGTTAGGGGAAAGTGCACATAAAAATGAATGCATGAGTTAAGTTCCAGAGCTTGGAAAAGTTCCTTTTTTGAACTACAACTCCCATCAGCCGCAGCCAGCATGGCCACTGGATTGGGCTGATGGGAGTTGTAGTTCAAAAAAGTAACTTTGCCAAGCTCTGGAAAACAACATACAAAAATGTGTCATATGATGGGAAATTGCAAAAATGTGTACATTAGTAAAAACTGCCTACACAAATGTGTTTGTTAGGAGAGATTTGCACTAAAATGTTGGAGAATTTTCAGGAGGATTTAAAAAAAACAACCGCAAATTACTGCAGAAATGTGGAAAATGAATTTAAGATTGGAAAAATGAGAACTGCGAGAAGAACCGAAACTGACAGATCCTTCCATTCCTGCCCTGCATACGCACATCCTCCCAACCTCTACCCAGACTAGCAAGAGGCGTTATCACAGCTGAAGGACACATCCTAGCCAGGCAAACACCATCGAGGATGGTGCACAGCAAGGCCTGTGAGGGGCGTGTCCTTGAGAGAGGGGTGTGGTCTAGGGAGGGGGCGTGGCCTTGGGAGATTCCTCAGGGCCAAACAGGCCCCGGAGGCCACATTTAACCCCCAAGCCTGAGGTTCCCCCCCGCTTTGCCTTCAAACTCGCAGAGAAGGCCTGGGATGCAAGGAGTGCAGCGTGCCCCTAGTTTTAATTTGACTTAAGCTAAATGTTCAAAGGTTCGGCCTGAACTCGCAAGGGGGAAGGGTATGTGGTAAAAGATGGGATGGACCTGCCTCATCTGTATTGTATTTCTGCAAGGCGAGCCTGTGGCGCCAGCACCCTTCTGGCCTGAGGATGACACATTGCCATTCTCTGACTCAGAGGTCTCCATCGCAGAAACCCCAGGACGACCAGAGTTTTCCCTGCTCCATGGGAGTAAAATTCTGCTGAAGTGAACTGGGCCCCTTAACTAAAGAGGTGCCTGTCAATAAAGGCAGAGCTTGTAACCGGGACAGAAGTGCTGCTCCTCTACAGGAGCGCAGTCTAAAGTTCTGTTCAGTAAGCGTTGCTAAGGCACTATGCACAACAGCACTATTCTATGATTCAATGTAAGCTCTGCTGTCCCACAGCACTTAGCCTACATGAGGCAGTTTAACCTTGCCGGTCTTGCTGTGGAGGTCTGTGCTCACAGCAGGACCAGTAACGCTCACAAAATGTTCCTGACTAAAGCTGAACTGAGTTGTCACCAGTTTTAATGTTCGGATTTAAAAAATTGGCCAGGCGGAAATCATTCCCCAAAAGGATTTAAACTGTGTGCATGTGCACTTATGTGCGTAGCTGAGTACATACCATACATTTAAAGGGCATTTTCTTCCCCTCCCCTGAGAACTGTAAAATCCTGGGAACTGTAGTTTACTCCTGACAATTCCCAGCACCCTTAACAAACTACAGTTTCCAGGACTCTTTGTGTGAGGGGTGTGTGGGTGTGCTTTAAATATGTGTTGTATACTCAACTTACATGTGTGTGCATATTTAATTTATCCCAGATTTATCTGATGCCATTTTCCCTCCTATTTGCTTCTTCTTCCTTCCTGAATTAATTACTTCCGTGATCCCAGCCAATCGGGGATCCTGTAATGAACAGGGTGACATCGTGTTGCTATGTATCTTGATGTTATGATATCCTTGACCAATAGTAATTAAAATCATACCTCATCAAATTTGGTTATATGATGATGTCACTGAGGGCAACTGAGGGCAATTTCAGAGGGGAGGTAAGTGAGGGCAATTTAAATGAATATTTCCAGAGGGGCAGCCTCTTAATCTGTTACAGGCTTGTGGCCCTTTAAAGACAACAGATTTATTATGGCATAGAATTCCTGGACTGGAGCCCATGTCAAAAGATGCATGAAGCGTCAACAAATAAACATTTTTTGTAAGGCAAGCTACGAATTGCCAAAAAGGGAGTTTTTTTTAATCTCAGTGTTGCCAAAAATTGTGTGTGTGTTTAAGTAGTAACAGCTGAGTGTTGCTTCTGGCTGACCTAGAAATTACTCTGAACTCTTTCAGACATCCTGAATATTGGAGTGGTGTTTCTCGCAATCCTAGGGCATGTTCTTTCAATGCCCCCTCCATCCCTCAGAAAATTTAGGATGTAAGAGGGAGGGCAGGTGACTCAGGCTGCCATAGTTTCTCCAAGGTGTGTCTGCAAACAAAAAAAAGTCACCTTGCTCCCTGGATAGGAGGAGTGCCCTTCCCTAAGTTGGCGGGATTTCAGATATTATTTTTCAAAGAAAAATATTGGCTTTCAGAATAGGCATCACTCTGGGTGGAATGTTGTCTCAGGGGTGGATTGCTGTGTATTATTAAGTAACTAGGAGAGAATTAAGCCCTTCTGGTCCATTCTTGCTGCTAAGAGCCTACGCAAGAGGAGTTGAGGGCCTGCTGTTCCGCTCCTTTCACCGTAGCAAAGCAAAGTCGTCCAGAGAATCAGCAGATTTTAAATGAAATGTCACATCCCATTTGGCACGGATGCTCCAGCATGAGGACAGCCGCACAGAGGATGGAAAATGTGACAGCTCAAACAGTCATGGCGAGCTCCCTTACTAGGCACACTCCTAGGTTTAAATTGAATATCTCCTTAGCTTGATGCCTTGAAGACAGGCTCTTTAGGGAAAAGCATAAACCCCAAGACGATCACGAACTGCTGCAGATTCCATAACGCAGATTAGTTCTCCCCAACCATCCTTAAACCCCACCGTCATGCTCAAGATGCACGTGATTTAGAGTGGGGTTTTTTCCCCCACCCTTTTAAGGCATAGTTATGGGTGAAGTTGGAATTCTAATCCACTTTAGCCCCAGTTCAAGTGGGCACCTTAAACAGAGCCTCTGCCTGGTCAGAAGCCTCTGGGTTCCTGTTACAGTTCTGAGGGCTACTACCGCCACCCACTGAGAGGCTCCTTCAAGCCTTCACCCGCAAGCATCTGCGTGCAGCAGAAAGAACACGAAACCAGATGGCAGTGACTTCCCTGTTTGCTGCAACACAAAGGGTAGAGACACAGTCACTGTTCTGCCAGTTCCGGTGCATCTTCCCACTTCTCTTCTGAAAATGGGGGCACTCTATGCTACTCAAACCCCACCCCTTTTTACTGTAAAACCTGGTGGGATCAGCTTGAATGAGCTTTTTTCCCCATTCGCTTTAAAGAGATTTTGTAACTATTCGGCAGATCAACCCATTGCCCCGCCACATGTCATTGATGGAAACTCTTTGCTGTAGGCGATTAGCGTGCGCACAGCCAAAAGTCAGATCCTGCTCTCCCACTGCTGTTCTCCAGCACCCTGCTTCTGGCGCTGGGGCTAGAACATCATGGCTAGTAGCCACTGACACCCTTATCCTCTGTGACAGGGGTTCCCAAACCAGTGGTCCATGAGCTTCATTCAGGTGGTCCACAGCGTGCCTGTAAAGATACAATGAAAAATCAAACAGCATCTAGTACAGTGCATTACAATTGCTACAATAAGCAGGGGGGGATCATTAAGTGGTCTGCCAAGACCCTCAGCAATTTTCAAGTGGGGGGAATAGTTTGGGAATGGGGTTGCCAGGCTCAGGGCCTGTATCTTTAGGAGAAGAGAAAGTCAGCCAAGTGCAGGTGTTCTTGCAACACTGTAATGGGAAAAACCACTAGGTGGAATTCTCCCTTCCCCCTGCACTACTTTTAAAGATACAGAAGACCTCTCGGAGGCCTGGAACCTGGCAACCCTATTTGGGAAACCTTGCTGTCTGGATTTGTCTAATCCCCTTTGAAAGCCATGCAGATTGGTTGCCACTGCCACATCTTGTGGAAGTGAATTCCACAGTTTAACTATATGCTATGTGGGGGGGGGAGTCTTTTATCTGTCCTGAATCTTCCCAGCATTCAGCTTCATTCAGTGATCCCATTGGGTTCTAGCATTATAACAGAGGTGGAAGAATGTCTTCCTATCCACTGTCTCCAGAGTCACTATGCATAATCATGCCTCTCTTCCAATTAATCATACTCTTTTTAAATTAAAAAGGGCCCAAAACTATAACCTTTCCTCACAGGAGAATTGATCCATGCTCCTGATCACTTCAGCTGCCTCTTCTGTAATTGTTCCAGCTCCATAATATCCTTTCTAAGGTGCAGAAACCAGAACGGTACACAGTATTCCAAGTGTGGACACACCATAGATCCTTATGATCCCTAGCATGGAACTCATGCTTTGTTTACGCTGCCACTCACCAGGTTGCTGTTTACATTGGGCTTTCGTTCCACCATGACCCCAAGATCTCTTTCCTGGTCAGTCAGTGCCAAATCAAACTATATCATTGTATATGTGAAGTTTGGGAGGGGGTGTTGCCCAGTGTGCATCTCTTCATACCACTGGTAGCCAACATCATGCCCTCCACTGGTTCTGGCCTACAACTCCCATCAGTCCCAGCCAGCATGGCCAATAGTCAGGGCAGAGGCTAAGAGGCAGGGCATCTGGAGGGCACCACATTGTCAACTCCTACGTTACATTTACTTTGGCTGAACCACACTTGCCATTTTATTGACCATTAATCTAGTCTGGAGGGATTCTCAGGAGTTTTGTACAACCCCCACCCCTTTTTGACCATCCTGAACAATTTGGAATCTTCAGGAAATTTGGCCACCTCCCTGCTTAGCCCAATTCCTGGGTCATTTATGAAAAAATTAAAAGGCAACCTTCTTGCATCCCTCCATTGTGAGAACTGCCTATGTATTCTTTCTTTCTGCTTCTGTTCTGTAGCCTGATCCAAAAGAGGGCCTGGCCTGTCGGAATTAATTCTGGCCATATTGATATATTACAGCCAGAGGCTTTCAAATACACACAGGCCCTGTTGCTGACAAATCCTACAATCTTCACTCACAGGGGAGAACCTGATCTGAGGTATACCGCCTATCTTTTGATATAAACAGCACAGTCATTTTATGAGTAAAAATATGCAGGACTGATGAAAGCTACATACTCCCTCAGAAAACATCGGAGGATATATATTCTCACAATATATGGAATTGCAGTTACTAGCAACAGTGGTGGATCCCATCCCCAAATTTCCAGATGTTAGGAGAGACACCGCCTTTCAGCTTTCATTCCTTAATGTAGGCTATGTGCTGCATACCAGTTGTTTCAAAAGCAGTGAGACCGTTTTGTCTGGCTACAGTTTGAAATGGATTTGCCCATGGCTGAACACATCATCTTTCCCCATTGCTGATGAGGACCGCCCACAGCAAAGTTTTGGGCTAAGCACTGTCTCTGCGTGAGCCTAAAGCAAAGCATTGCCATTGGACACACCTGGAATGGCAACAGGGTTGATGGCCAATCAGTTGTGAAGTCTGTGTGAAGGTGACTTCAAGGTAAAATGCTCTCGATCTCCAATTTCGCAGGTTTTGGAGTAAACTGGGGCAGAGTTTGACTAATGTTGTGCACCCCCAGTTTCAGAAAACAGAGGTGGAGATGCCCTGAAATCAGTACCACCACAACTATGTCTTAGCCTTAGGGCTCTTTCACACGGGAGCTAAACTTCGCAGTAAAGATGCAGCTTTTACCATTGTGATAGATTTGCAAGTAGGGTTGCCAGGTTGGTTTTTCCCATTACAGGGTTGCAAGAACACCTGCACTTGGCTGACTTTCTCTTCTCCTAAAGATACAGGATCAGTCTCAGGCCCTGAACCTGGCAACCCTATTTGCAAGGTTCACACTTCCTACCTTCAAATCCGCTGTTTTCCTTTCACACAAGTAGGCATTCCTCTAGAAAAGTTTAGTATCGCTGTTTCCTTGTGGCCCCACCCCAAATTTTACATGCTTACTCCCTCCAGAGTACAGATATCACTAATGGAGAAAGGGAGGGTGTTTTGTCAATTTCATTGTTTCTTGTCAATTGCAGGCCTCTCCAGGAAGAGCTTGGGGATGCAATTGACACAAAACTGTAGGAAACTGAACAGAGGGGGGAGTGAGTGAAAGGCAGCGTTTGCTGGCAGATGAGAAGAAAGGAGCTGGCGATGGGGCATAAGAGAGCCTGCCCACTGAAAAAACACTGAGGCAAAGTGCCTACATGGAGGAGCACAGCGAACCTGAGATGGTTTTTCCTTTCCTTTTTGCATTAAAATTGGATTGGTTTGATACGGGAAAACTGTGAGATAGCAGCTGATTGCCTGCAACGTCATGTGAACCATGCAAATTAAATGGGGATGCAAGTAGCACCAATCTCACAGTAAGTCGTTGTGTGAACCAGTCCTTAGTGTTCCCAACTGCCAAACGTGCTCATAGTGCCTGTTCTGGTTACTGATTGGTCACAAATGCCAGCTTTATTCCTGACTTTTCCCATCTGGCCATTCCTACATCAGTTGTACCCCTTCCCTCTCAATTTCCCAGGAACCTTACACTATTACCACACCATTTTTTGGTCATACATTCCTGTTGTCTAGTTATTTTTTATTTATTTTTTAAAACTTATACTGCTTAATACGATGAAAATCTCAAAGCGGTTCACATAAAAACAATAAAAAGGCAACAACATTCAATTTTAAAAAATCTTCAAAATGAGATCAAAGCAAAACACAACTATCTATCAGAAATAAAACTGAGCAGAGTAGAAAAAACAAAATAAATGTTAGAAATTAAGAGTCAGAGTCCAGGAAAGCTTAGGTAAACATATATGTTCATCATTTCATGAATTACCCGAGGGAGGGCATTCCAGAAGACGAATGCTATTGCCAAGAAGGCGTAGAAGCTGTCAATCCGCTGGCCATGGAATGGACAACAGGATCTCTTCGGAAGACCTTAAAGACCATCTTGGGCTTCACTGAGGGAGGCAGTCTGCTAGGTATCCTGTTTAAGGCTTTAACTTGGCCCAGTTAGCTAACAGACAGCCTATTGTTGTACTCTCCTAGATTTTGTGCATCCTCAAGTTCCTCCTGTTTTGTAACTTTCCAGTCACTCTACTTATGCGAACTTAAATCTCAATTACTGCCATGCTATGTTTATAATCAGCCCTCTGCTATGTATCTATCATACTTTGGACACATCATGAGAAGACATGATTCACTAGAAAAGACAATCATGCTGGGGAAAACAGAAGGGAGCAGAAAAAGAGGAAGGCCAAACAAGAGATGGATTGATTCCATAAAGGAAGCCACGGACCTGAACATACAAGAATTGAACAGGGTGGTTTATGACAGATGCTATTGGAGGTTGCTGATTCATAGGATCGCCATAAGTTGTAATCGACTTGAAGGCACATAACAACAAAAGCTCCTACTATCTATCCTCTTATCCCATGACTGCTAAGTTTACTCATGAGCCTTTGGTAAGGGACTTTGTCAAAAGCCTTTTGAAAGTCCAAATACGCCATCTCTACCAGATCACTAGCCACATGCTTATTAACATTCTCAAAGAACATTAAAAGGTGAGTGAGACTGGACTTGACCTTGGCATTGTTGATTTTTCTTCCCAAGACATGTTCTTCTAATACAGTGGCGGCTGGTGACTCCATGTCAGTGGGGCAGTGGAATCCACTCTGGGTTTTAGTCTGAACTTCCAAGGATCTGTCCAAGGTGCTCCTTGAAAGTTTGGACTAAAACCCAGAGTGGATTTCACTGACATGGAGCCACCAGCCGCCACTGCACCTAATTCTAATTCTCACAGTGGCCAACCAGATGCCTATGGGAAGCCTTCAAGCACTCGTCCTTCCTGCAGTTTCCAGCAACTGGTATTTGGAAGCATACTGCTTCTGGCTATGGAGGCAGTAGAATTATGGCTGATGGTGAGAATGTCCAAGCTGGAACTGACTATCATACATACGGAATCCAAAGCTTGGAAAAGTTACTTTTTTGAACTACAACTCCCATCAGCCCCAGCCAGCATGGCCACTGGATTGGGCTGATGGGAGTTGTAGTTCAAAAAAGTAACTTTTCCAGGCTCTGTTCCTACCCTTCCCAGGGTCCAGATCTTCTCCAGATGATTCACTCCATGAATTTCCCTGGTTCTCTTTTAAAGCCGTCTATAAGATTTCCTGAGAACAACTTTTGACTTAAGATCTTTTAAGCTTGCGATGTCAGAGACTGAACCTGGGACCTTGCGCATGCAAAGCATCTGTTCAACTGCTGACCTATAGTCCCTCATATACGGAGAAGCCACATTGCCTGCATGGCTCAACCCAATGGCAGCAGTGCAGACTGGTGGCCCTGATGTCAGTGAGCACCTTGGATAGCTCCTTAAAAGTTCAGATTAAAACCTGGAGCGGATTCACTGCCCCAATGACATTGGAGCCACCAGCCTCCACTGCATGCTGGCCGTAGTAAGGCAGAAGTGGTAGCGTGGTAACATAGGGAAACCTAGTGGTTTCTCTCAGCTGTTGAAGAAAGACAACAGATTGGGAGGTTGATGTCTGAAAGCACCATGGAAAGCTCCTTGAAAGTTCAGACGAAAACCCAGAGCGGATTCACTGCCCCACTGACATTAGAGCCTCCAGTCTCCACTGAATGGCTTTATTAGCCCCAAGCTCTGACCAGCAGAGCTAGCCAGTCAAGCAAGGAGGCACCAGAGTCCAGTTCTTTCTTTTAGAACCCATTGCCTGTTCAGCAGTATCTAATAGCCCAGGCAATGTATGACATTTCTGCTTGTGCAGGCCGCTGGTTAACTTTGCGCAGGTGCAGGATTCACACGGAAGGCACTGAGCTTGGCTGTCTCCTCAATGATCTTCCCACGCCCTCTGCAATGGTGGTGGGTATAAGAAGATGAGGAGGCCAATTCTTAATGGTCCAAGATCTTCTGCAGCCCACAGCCTGGCAACCCTGATTGATGCTCCCTGCAGTTTCTTGTGGCTTGGATACATATCCCTTCTGCCCAAGAGCTGGGCTTGTCTATTCAGTTGACGAGAAGAGAGCAGTACGACAAGCTGCCTTCTGCCCAAATTGCTTTGTCTTAACCTGTTTGCTGATGGGTTTGTGAGTCTGGTAGCTGTTCACAATCCATTGCTTTGGGAGAAAACATCTCTGTGGTGAGTCAGTCTGTGGCTGCCGCATAGCTCACCTCTGCGCTCTGGAAAAGTAAATTTGCTTTGCAAAGAGCCTGAAAATGTGCACTTTAAGATTAAGGCCAGGGGTGAGACTCAGCTCATTCACAGAAAGGACGGGCTTGCTGCATTCCACGCGAGCTTTGCTCACCGCACAGAAGAGAGGTCCCTGCCCTAGATGACTCTCAGTTCACCTCTATTGCCATTCATTTTTGGGGCAGGTGTGTTTCAAAAGTGGGGTTTATTTCCCTAGGAGGAAATGCTAAATTGTTTGGGTGTTTTAGTTTAGTGGGGGAAGACAGAAGTAGAGGAGAGAGACATGAGCACTGTTTATAAATATATGCATGGTGTGGAGAAAGTAGATAGAGGTTTTTATCCCTTTTTCAATAATATTTTATGTTTATTTTATTATTACATTTCTATCCCACCTTTTCTCCAAGGAGCTCAAAGTAGCATGCAAACAGGGTTCTCCCTGTCCTGATTTTTATCCTCACAGCAACCCTATGAGGTAGGTTAGGCTGAGAGACAGTGACTGAGCTTTATGGCCAACCAGGGATTTGAACCCTGAACCCCATTCTGGAAGGGCCCTAGGTTCAGGCTGCCTACTGCAAGGAATAAAGGCAGGAGGGAGAGAATGCAGATGGTGAATCAGATAAGGCACATTCCATGGCACACATTACTGAGATTGCTGCTCATGACGGCCACAGCTTCTGTGTTTGACCAGCGTTGTACAAATCCACTTGATCTGCAGATATGAAACTTATTGCAGGGCCGGGCTGATAACACTCTTTACTTAAATGCGGTTGACCACTGACAATCCGCCCACCTCCCTTGGCCAGAATGTGGCACGAGGAAGCTGGGAAACCCCAAGGCGAAGATAAGAGACATTCCGTGCTAGTTGTGCAAGTCCTTGGAGGCTTCGAGCTGTGCTTGCCTGCTGGATGGAATTGGTACTTTGGCAACTATGAGCAAGGTGCATTTGTTACCTGAAGATGAGGCCAAAAATGAGAGCAGGCAAAGTGGGTGGGGAGCGGAATTAAAATCCCTGTTCAGTTCTGGCTGCTAAGCTGCACGTGAATGTACATCATGCTGCATACACGCTATGGAAAGGCCATAGCTCAGTGGGAGAGCATCTGTTTTGCATGCAGACGGTCACAGGTTCAAGCCCCAGTGGCATCTCCAGGTAGGGTTTGGGGAGGATACAAAGCAAGGCCGGTGAGGCTGTGCAGGGGATGTGGCCTGGGGAATGGACAGAGAGATACAAGCCATCACTTTGAGCAGGGGGGGAGAACATTTTTAGAGCCCAAGGGCCACATTCCTTTCTGGACAACCTTCCAGGGGCCAAGTGCCAGGGGTGCGCGGGGACCAAGGCAAAAGTGGGTGGAGCGACAAATTAATTTTTTTCCTTTGTACAGTAGGCTACTGGGGTGGTTCCCGCTCACACACCTCTCTCCAACCTCCTTCCCGGCAGAGAAGTTCAAGGACATACACTGCAGCCAGGCAAAGCGCTTGGGTTGCAAAGCTGGGTGAGTTAGGGGTGATGCCTGGAGAGAGTTGGGGTGGCTTGGAGAGTGCTCCCGAGGGCCAGACGGGGAGACCTGGAGAGCCACATTCAGGCCCCAGGCCTCAGGTTCTCCACTTGTGGACTATGTTGTCTCACCATGCTGGCTGGGACTGATGGAACCTAGAAGGCCACAGGTTTCATAGAATCATAGAACAGTAGAGTTGGAAGGGGCCTATAAGGCCATCAAGTCCAACCCCCTGCTCAATGCAGGAATCCAAATCAAAGCATTCCCCACAGATGGCTGTCCAGCTGCCTCTGGAAGGCCTCCAGTGTCGGAGAGCCCACTACCTCTCTAGGTAATTGGTTCCATTGTCGTATGGCTCTAACAGTTAGGAAGTTTTTCCTGATGTCCAGTCGAAATCTGGCTTCCTGCAACTTGAGCCCATTATTCCGTGTCTTGCACTCTGGGACGATTGAGAAGAGATCCCGGCCCTCCTCTATGTGACAACCTTTCATGTACTTGAAGAGTGCTATCTTATCTCCCCTCAGTCTTCTCTTCTCCAGGCTAAACATGCCCAGTTCCTTCAGTCTCTCCTCATAGGGCTTTGTTTCCAGTCCCCTGACCATCTTTGTTGCCCTCCTCTGAACCAGTTCCAGTTTGTCTGCATCCTTCTTGAAGTGCGGAGACCAGAACTGGACACAGCACTCAAGATGAGGCCTAACCAGTGCTGAATAGAGGGGAACTAATACTTCACGCGATTTGGAAGCTATACTTCTGAATGATGAGTGACATGAGGTGGGGGAGGGACAAATTCCTCTCTGCACATATTCTCTCAGTTTGGATTTTCCTCAGTAAACAGCAGTGGCAGCTGGTGACTCCATGTCAGTGGGGCAGTGGAATCCGCTCCGGGTTTTAGTCCGAACCTTCGCCTTGGATAGCTCCTTGAAAGTTCAGGCTTCAACTCTGATTCCACTGCCCCACAGACATCCAGCCACCCACCACCACGGGCAAATAGGGAACGTTAGGCTGTCAGCCAGGATCTTTTTATAGGTCCCAGGAGCAGCTCCTGCCTGCCAGCGGCTAGGCCAGATGCCATGGGGCTGGTGAGGTGAGAAGGAGGCCTGAAGACTGCCAGGTCTAACTTCTGTCTTGTTGCGTGCAGACAGCAAGTAATCTTCTTACAAGCATACCCTTGTCTACCTCCCAGCTTGCTGCTTCATTTAGGCACGCTGTCCTCTGAATCATGACTCCAGATATTCTAAAAGTGGTCAGAACTGAGGGATATTTGCCAGTGCCAAGAATTCTGCCAAGTCAAGCAAGCCTCCTGCACACAAGACAATAGAATCCCATCTCCCTCAGGCAACTGGAGAGAGGGAGTTCCTGGGGGAAGGGTTGCTCTCCCTCCCCACCCCACCCCTGCCACCAGCTGAAATGTCTGATGCCCCAGGGAATATTTGGGCTTGTGTGGCATAGAACACGTACTTGTCCTTCCAAGACTGGGAGACGAAAATCCCTTAATGCTCCCACATGGTACGTTGAGAGATGCAAAATATTACTTTCCCAACCTAAGCGCTGAGTGAGCCTGTTGCAGCAATCAGCGAGTTTGCTTTCCTGTGCCTTCAACTTTTGTGCTTTCAAACCAATTCCTGTGAAATGTTGGGCTTAAGCCTCTATTTGACGACTGAGATGTGCGTGTGTGTGCATCTCTATCTCTTTAAACGTTTTCTGTAAAATAAGGGTTGAGGGACCTCTGGCCCCTGGGCTCCAGGTAAGGATGGCGGGGGCGGGGGGTTCAATTTGGTTCACATTTAAAGCCAAATTCACAAAACTCACACTTTCCGAAACGACATGAGAACCGAAAGACAGCCGTCCTTCGAAATCTGCACTTATCTGAATTTTCAGTGCAGTTCTCCAACCAAACAATAGTTACAAAAATTAACCTATTATGGGAAAGTGTGTGTAAAAATGAACATATTGCTGAAAATAACATAACAAAAATACATTATATTAGGCGAAATTGCTTACAAAAATGTGTGCGTTAGTCAAGACTGCATACAGGAGAATACAACGCTAAAGAATGTTCATGCTGCAGAAACTGAATTTAATTAAGACTGGGAAAATGAGAAACTGAGCGGACTGAAACCAACAGATCCTTCGATCTCTAACGGAGACGGAGGCAGAAGATGACAGCTGGGACCACCTCCCGGGAAGTAAGAAGGCAGACAGGTGGGGGCTCTGAGAGGACAGAATGAGGTTAAGATTTACGTCATTTATAAACCGCTTGCTATCAAACAGATCTTGAGGCAATGATCTTGAGGAAATGAAAGGGCAGTGCCCTTTCTGCCCTAATGCATCAGCCTGCACTGTTACTTGCTTTCGTTTTGGGGAAATGATGCTGCCCCAAGAAATGAAAGCCGTGATTTCTTCCCTCAACAGATGAGGCTCTCGTGACTGAAGTACATGGTGTGGGGGCCATGGAAGGGCCTTTTCAGTGGCATCTCCTCACGTGTGGAACTCCCTCCCTTGGCTGGTTAACGGAGAGCTTTTTCGGCTGGCTTTTGGAGGGGGAGAGATCAGACAAATGGATCAGTTGTTGCTTCTGCTATTACTAAACTGCTGTTAGTGATGTTTATTATTATTATTATTATTATTACTATTGTTGTTGTTGTTAATTTGATTTATATCCTGCCCCTCCTCCCAGCAGGAGCCCAGGGCGGCAGACAAAAGCACCAAAAACATTAAAACATCATAAAAACAAACTTTAAAACACATTAAAAAAAAATCTTCAAAAATGTTACTTTAAAAAAGCTTTCAAAACATCTAAGATTAAAAACATTTTAAAAAGGTTTAAGAACATATTAAAAAGCAATTCCAGCACAGACGCAGACTGGGATAGGTCTCCACTTAAAAGGCTTGTTGAAAGAGTGTTATGAGTTGTAGTGCTGCTGTTTTTAAGTGTTGTGTCTTTTATGGGTTCTTTTTATCCTGTCTGATTGCGTTGTAAGCCACCCTGTGGATTGTGCAAAGGGCTGCATATACATCATCTAAATGAGTCAATAAGCCAACTTTTGGTGCTCTAGTGGAAGGGAAAACTGGTTGCTCTGCCATGGATTCCAGGTCACTTTTTTAAGGAATTGTTATTGGGCGTCCACAGCAGTGTAGTGGCAAATTCAGAAGTGCAGGGTCTCTTCGTGTTAGTCATAGCCATGTCCCCCTCCCCGCTTTGCTACAGGTTGAGAATGAAATCCCTGTTAATGCCTTCCCCCATAAAACACACACATCCCTAGCAGCTAATAAGCATAAAAGGGGAGAGTGTTAGCTACTGAGAAGAGCCTTCTCAGTGGCTGACTTACCTCCTTTCAACAGGAAAGGACAAGGAAGCATGTTAGAAGACTCTTCTCAGTGGCCAACACACTCCCCTTTCATATTGATTGGCTAGTAGGATGCTGGAGACATAGGGGCCCTGCTCCAAAAAGGTAAGGGGTCTAAGGCACACAGCCCTGAGACTCTGGATGACTATACCCCTTTGTGGAGGACTATCACAGCGGTACGTTTCTCCCCTAACCTACCAAGAGAAGAACGACCGTATCTTCATGGTGAAGCACATGCTTTGCATGCAGAAGTATCCCTGGTGTATCTCCACATAGGGCTGGGAAAGCCACCTGTCTGAAACCCTCACAAGTCATGACTGATCAACATAGACAAGACTGAGCTTGATAGACCAATGGTCTGACTCACTACAAGGCACCTTCCTATGTTCCCTACTGGACCTTGTCCATGTGCAGTTGAGAATGAGATCCCTGTTAATGCCTTCTCCCACAACATCAGACGTCCTTTGGAGCCAATAAGCATGAAAGCGGAGAGTGTTAGCTATTGAGAAAGGTCTTCTCAGTGGCTGACTCACCTTCTTTCACTTTGATTGGCTCCAATCAGCAGGAAAGGACAAGGAAGCATGTTAGAAGACTCTTCTCAGTGGCTAACACACTCTCCTTTCATACTGATTGGCTCATGGGACATTGGAGACATAGGGACCCTGCTGGAACCCTGCTCCCAAAAAAGTAAGGGGTCTAAGACCCCCTGAGACCCTGGATGACTACACCCCTGGGTGTCCCTTTTTTTTTTCATTCAGATGGCTTGCATGTGGAAGCCTCTCTACCATGTGCAAGCCCTAACATTTGGACTGAGGTGAAAGTGGTTCAAAACAAGGGGCAGGGAGAGAGCCTTGCAAATGCACTTACACAAGTTCCTAGCCTAGCAAAATCCTTACTAGCCTGCCCATCCCCCAATAAATACATGAATTTAAAATGCAAATTAAATTTGTGTTGCTTGTGATCCACACCCTGCTATAGCAGAATTTTTAGGGGGGGGGGGGCGGAAGAGTGAAGATACAGGAAACCAGACATCACAGCGTACAGGGAGAGATATTTTGTTATGAGGTTTTTCAGAAACACTGGTGGTTTGTAATAACCCGAAGAATTATTATGCAATGTGCCCCTGCGTTCTACGGTTTCTATTTAATTTTGCTAAAATTTCATACCTCTAGCCAGTGTTTCAGTGGCTTCCAATCTGACCTTGTGTTCTTGGTTTATTGATTAAATGGTACGTGCCCATTTGTGTCCACTGTCTCTCCAAAAGCTAGGACTGGGTGTCCATTTGGACACACAACTATTTAAAAATGGCTTGATGGATTCAGGCCAGCAGCAGTCTGAAGCAGGGGCCGTAAAAAGAACATCATTTTAAACAGTGATAGGGAAATAGTTAATCTTGAACGTTTTGAAAAAGGGTGCTAAATTCAATCTACATGCAAAAGAGCATCACACATCTTCTTCCTGCCTGCAGTTGAGTAGATAACATGGAAAATACGGAAACACTGCAGGGGGTCAGAGTCCTATCCGTTCTGCCGCACTGTAAATATAGCAGCCCAGGAAGGGGGTGGGAAATCCTCAACACTACATTCACTGCATAGTGCAATCAAACATTTTCTTGTAGGAAAGCATGACACAAACTCATGCTCTTGCATGACTATTGATATTTGCATAAACCGAGATAAAAGTCCTGGAGGAGAAAATGTATAAAAGATATCGCCCGAGGCCCAAATAATTCCCTGAACTTCCTCAAGCAGCATTTATCTGGAATGCATCATCATTTCAATACAGATTGCATGGAGAAGCTCAGTACACATGGGGCCCAGAATGGAACAATGCTCTCAACAAATTGTGGCTCTTTGTGGGATTTATGGCAACCCACGCTGAATAGTCCAAGATCCCATGCCAAGATAATGACCTCTGAAGGAGCAGAGGTTTTGGCCAGCTCAACATCTAAAGTTTTTTATTATTTTTTATTTTCATCCCGCCCTTCCTCCCAGCAGGAGCCCAGTTGTGGCATCTCCAAAATGGTCAGCCTTAGCAGCGACTGCTGGGGTGTTAAGGGGGTGGCAGCCCCTGTTCAGAGGGGGTCTCAGCCAACAATTAACCTCACAATGAACATTGATGCAACTGGCACCAATTTATAAATGCAGCCTTCTTGCTTTTGTTTGCCTGCTTTTATTCGTTTATTAAAATAATTCCACCATATCTTTCTCTCCACCAATGGGACCCCAAGGTCACAAACTCTCAGTCAGTTATAAAACAACCAACAACAAAATCAGTTCCCATTTGGTTTTAATAGGACTTGCTGTCAAGGATGGGTGCTTAGGGCTGCAGCAAACATTGCTTTCTAACGAAAACCGATCAGTTTCTCAACATTGTGCAATATAATAAATAGAAAAAAATGCTGTCCTCACTTACGTGGCCTCCCATTCCAGTTAATTCATTTGAAAAAAACTTCTATGCAATGTGTCTGACCCTGTCAGATATTTTAGTTTCGAAAGCCTGGTGCTCAGAATTGATTTCTAGCAATTCTCCTCTTACCCCATTCATTTTTTGCCCTCAAATTTATAACATGGATAGATTACAACAGTTGAAAAGTTGCAAAAGAGTTGGTCTACATTGGACAATAGATTTCTGTAAGAATTTAAAGTCACTAACCGGACCTGAGTTACAACAAATTGACAGGGATTCCACATAATTGTACACTCATTCACTGGGGTTTGCATTTTATAAGTCAACCAAAAGTTTTGACGGATGTCACCTGCCCCTTAACTCAATTTGAACATTTGATTTATTCTATGAGCGACTTGGATAATGGTATCCTCTCACAGATGTAAAATATTTTGATTCACTTTTCCACCAAACCATCATCTGCTTTAAAGCTCCATTAGGAACAAGATTTGGATCTAACGTTTGATGAGGGTCACTGGAACCAGGATTCTGGCAAAGCCTCATTCTATTCCATATGGGCCAGAATATGCAAAAATGCCCTGAAAACATTCCACCATTGGTATATGCATCCTGCATTGTTCAGCAGGAATACAAACTCAAATGCTTCTTATTGGAGAGATTGTTGGGGATTTGGCGCCTTATATATCACATGTGGTAGGCCCGCCCCAAAATGCAACAATTCAGGGGTCTTCGTTGAAGAGAACTTATAACAGGTCAGTCTGTACCTGGGGACCTGAGGATCACTTTACTTTCTATTTTTCATGATGAAGCCTAGGATCTGAACCATAAAACTCCTCTTATACACATTATGACTTCCGCTCGCTTGACTGTAGCCAGATTTTGGTGCTCTTTGTGTGCAAATTTGATGGACGTTTGGCTGCGAGAGATTTGGGATCTTCCTCTTCTGGAAAAACTAACTGCTGCTATCTGAGAGTGCAGGACACATAAGGAATAGGACAAGTTTTATTTAGTTTGGAGTGTTTGTATTGCTTATATTACAATTAAAGAGCAAGGGTGGGGTGCCAGCAACTCACAGCAAATTATGAAGGGATACTTTTATCTGTTGGATGTCATGCCACACGCCTTGTTTCACTTTCTTTTGTTAACAGGTACTCATCTGGGGATAGGGTGGGGAAGAAAGTGGCTTATTTTTCTGTATTTTATTCTGAAATCAATAAACACATTTAAAATATAGGGGAAAAGCTGTACAGTTGCCACAACTGCACCCACCCCCATTGATAGTCACCCCTTTATGGATAACACCTACTAAGACTGGATTTATTTCCAGCTTTCAGGTTACCCTAAGCCAGGGATAGCCAAGACAAGGGCCTCCAGATTTGGGAAGTACATCTCCTAAAAGCCCAAGTCAACATGGCCAGTGGTCAAGGATGATGGGAATTGTTGTCCAAAATATCTGGAAGGCACCACATTGACTATCCCTGCTCCAAGTCATTCATTAATATTAATAATATGGCTCCATAGAGCTAACATTGTTATGTGACTCTGTAACAGGAAAGCAGTGGTGGCTGGTGGCTCCAAGACAGTGGAGCAGAGGAATCCACTCCGGGTTTTAGTCTGAATTTCAAGGGGCTGTCCAAGGTGTTTCAGCAAAAAACTGCACACAGAAAACTAGCATGTCTGGAGAATGTTGTGCTCAAATCTGTCTTCTTCCTAATGATATGAGCAGGGTTTTGCATTTTGTTATTTAAAAAACAAATGAGCAGGGTTTTGTGGCTTGATTAGATTAGCTAGCTAGCTAGCTAGCTAGCTAGCTAGATAGATAAAACCTGGTTCAAATTTCTGGGGCCAGAAAAGAATGTCCCCTCAATATTAGAACACTATCCTCTGGAGTTGTTTTACCTTCCTCTGCAATCTGTGCCTTGGCTCACTTACACAAGTCATCTATTTATTTACATCCTGCTCTTCCTCCCAAAAGGAGCCCAGGGTGACAAACAAGCACTAAAGCACTAAAAACACATAAAACATCTTAAAAACAAAATGTCTAATCAGTGCTGTAAGCATCTCCATGGCATGCCAGAAGAAGAAAGCAGACAGGCGGCAAGAAAGTTTGCTGCAGTATCTCTGTCCAGCTTACTGTGGTCTGGATTGCATTCACTGACCTCCGCGGAGATAGCAGGCAGATACGCTGTTGCAGAAAGCGATGGCAGAGATACATTTAGAGGGCTGTACTCAACTACCTCAGAGTAGACCCATTGAAATTGATGGACCTAAGTAAGTCACGGCCATTCTTTTCCGTTGGTCTACTCTGAGTAGGACTAACACTGAATATCCCCCAAGGTATCTTATAACCCTACAATTCTAAGGGTTTAAGGGGGAAATAACCAGTTAAAAATGTGACAGCCCTTGTTAAAATGACAGCCCTCTTGGAAGAAAAAATTTAGAGCAGAGAACTATCAGGAGTTAGTTGCACACATCTAATGTCCAGTTAGTCCACAAGGGCAGATCTACCCTACAAATTTAAACCAGAAATTTGTGTCTGTAACTTCATGAATGCACTGAAAACACTTTCCTAGAGATCCCCATTTACAGAACTTCCGTTTGTAGGACTTCAGAGGATCCATTTCCCCAGGATGCTTCAGCAACCAGACTAGGTTGTGTGCTTGTTTTGTCTTTACACATTCTGCAACATGTCATTTATGCAATATAGCGCGCTAGTGGTGGATTTGAACGGGACCATCCTCACATCATTCCGGTGTTACTACATCATTGCCATCTAGAGGAGTAGCATTGTACTCTAGTGCGAGAAAAGAGGGACAACAAAAAACACCCTCTGGAACATTGAAAAGTTACAGGATTCATCAATAACAACGACAGCTGGAGGGGCCCTAAGCTTGGCAGCATGCATAAGGGGCTGGAGGCTCCACCCCTTCCCAGCTCCCAGTCAGGCCGCGATCCATGCAGGTGTTTCCATGCGCTTCCCTCTCCTCCTGAGTAGCCTCATGTGCAGCTAACTGGGCACTTCAGTGGCAGCTTGGAAGTTCCTGGCTGGCTCACCCTCTCCTGCAGTCCTGAGAGAAAGTGTGCGTGTTGTGACGGCTCCTCAGGGTCACTGGCAGTGGGGAGATCCGCTGGAGGGTCCTGCTGCCTTTGCTCCGTATCCGAAGAGACTCAAGTTGGCAGTCTGGAAAGGACTGATCCCCAGCACCGAGTTAGGAGCTATAGCAATTCAACGGGGTTTGAAGCTGGTTTGAATTTGTAGTGTGTAGCTGCACCCTTCCTGATGCAGAAGGAATTGTCAGTCATCCTTTTCTGGCCATTGCCAAACTCTCACGGCAGCTCCATGGCTTTGTGGTAGAAGAGCAGGCTTTCCATGTGGAAGGTCCCTGCTTAAGTCCATGGCATCTTCAGCTTCAAGGGACTCTGGTAGACCCCTTGCTGGAGATCCTGGAAAGCCACGTCCAAGACAAGCCAGAGCTGGGCTGGATAGACCAGTGGCCTGATAAAGCAGCTTCATGCATGCGTTGGTCTCCAACGCCACTTGTGTCTCTAATCCCCAGTTCTTGACCTTTGGCCACAGCCTTGTTGTGCAGAGAGGCAGGCGTTCACATGTCAGGGCGACAAGGCAATGGATCTTGAGCTTTCCTGATCCTTGTGACTCATTTGGGCCTGAATCGATTTATCTTGGGGAGGGGGTGGGAATCGCCAGCCCTGGGGCCTAGCGACATCCGAGAGCAAGCACAGCTCTTTGAGCAGAGGTTAATCCCACCGTCTCCTCCAACACCACTGTGGCCACTAAGGCTAAAGAAGCTATTACCACCCTCGAGAAGCCAGAAAGGGGAAACGGCCCACTCGATGACAACAAAGCACCAAGAGCAGTTCTGTGACAGCAGCGATGGGAAGGCAGCAGTTAGGAAGCTGCCTGATGCTGAGTCAGAACCTCAGTCCATCTAGCTCAGTATTGCTAGCCCTGGCTGGCAGCAGCTCTCCGGGGTTTCAAACAGGGAACATTCCCAGCCCCACCTGGAGACGCCAGGGATTGAACGAGGGACCTTCTGAATGCAAAGCAGATGTTCTGCCACTGAGCTATGGCCCTTCCCAAGCTCAAAGTAGAGGTATTGCTCACATCCAGTGTCCCATAGGCACCAAGCCTATGCAGAGCCAGGTATGCAGGACATGGTCCTTCAAAGAGCAGGATGGCGA
The DNA here is from genome assembly GCF_030035675.1 of Rhineura floridana. Lineage (NCBI taxonomy): Eukaryota > Metazoa > Chordata > Lepidosauria > Squamata > Rhineuridae > Rhineura > Rhineura floridana. The sequence continues at coordinate 85,499,320 of NC_084489.1, read as the reverse complement.
AGTTTTGGCAGTTGAGCTCTCTGTGGAATGTTCAAGAGCAGGAGAATTCTCCAGGTCTTGGGTCCTTGCCAGAAAAACCAAGGAGGCAATAAAATATGAAAATGCGATGGGGAAGGGCCGTAGCTCAGTGGCAGAGCACCCGCCTTGCGTGCAGAAAGTCCCAGGTGCAATTCCTGGTTTCCCCAGGTCCATCTGGGAAATGTTCCTGCCTGAAAACCCCAGAGAGCTGCTGCCGGTCAGTGTAGACAATAGTGAGTTAGATGGACCAACTGTCTGGCCTGCAGGGTTGTTGTGTTGATATGGAGAGGAGGAGAACCATGTACTTGTCCACCTTGGGCTCTTTGGTGGAAAAGCGGGATATAAAGGTAATAAACAAATACTTGAGAAACCAAAGGGGTCCTTGGATTGGAGGCTTGGAAGAGTCACACACTGCCCTTTCACTCGCCACTCTGCAGCTCCAAGGGGCCCCCTGCAAGGGGCAGCAGGCAATCCGCATGCCAGACATTTCCTGGTGTGAAGCTTGCCGGATCCTGACAGTGGTCCATCTGAGGCAGTGCAGCAGTGCTCCTGTGAATTTCAGAAGCAGTTGCTACAGCCTCCGATGGGCAAATGCAAGGCTCACATTGCCAGGGTGGGGTGGGGAGGGAAGACCTATTGCAACAGGGCCAGCAGTTGCTATGGGGCCTTTCTGCAGACTCCTAGGGATTTGCTAGGCGGATCATTGGTCCATCTAGCCTCATGTGGCCTATTCTTAGTGGTAGCGGCTCTCACAAGATTTCATGATAAGCCCAAGGGCAGATGTTCTGGTGTTCCTTTTTTAGTAAGGCTCTGCATCAGGGGTGTAGTCGTCCTGGGTGTGTGTGTCTTAGACCCCTTACTTTTTTAGGAGAAGGGTCCTGGCAGGGTCCTTATGTCTTCAGCAGGGTCCTTATGTCTCAGTATGAAAGAGGTTAGCCACTGAGAAGAGTCTTCTAGCATGCTTCCTTGTCCTTTCCTGCTGATTGCAGCCAATCTGAGTGAAAGGAAGTGAGACAGCCACTGAGAAGACTCTCCTCTTTCATGCTGATTGGATCCCAGGGATGTCTGTTGTTAACGGAGAAGGCATTAACAAGGATCTTATTCTCAGCCCCTCAAAAAGGGGGGAGTGGGCAAGGCTGTGACTAATATGAAGGGACCCCTGCACTTCTGAATTTGCCACTACACTGCTGGTCTGCACACAGAAAAAGTGCTCACCGTGCAGGGACAGTATTCCTGATTCCTCTTCTTTAGGCCTGTTGCTCCACCTAGTGTTGAAAACACGCCACAAGCCCCTTCGCCAGCAGCCTTGCGCTTCAGACAAAGACAGGCAAACAAAAACGCCAAAGGAAAATACATTTTAAGAAGCGCCTTGCCACGCTGCTAGCGTAGGATGCCAGTGACAATATTCCCGTAATGATCTGATGTTTCTAGCCCTTGGGTTTCGGCACAGTAAAAAAATCAGCATGTGATAAAACCCAGTGAGATGAGCACAAAGTGGGGATCCTCCAGCATATCCCTATTTACCCGGAGAAGTTTCCATTCTCTTGTATTTGCTCCTGCTTATTGTCTACTTATTTTTGCCTTTTGCATATGCCTTGTTGATTTTTTTTGTTAGTAGGAGCTGCTAGAATTGCCATTCCTTAAGGTCCAGCCTCTTCCACCAGCTCTGGAGAAGTCTAACCTCTTGAGCTGGGGGATGGACAATGCCTCTTGTTGTCTCTAATTCATGCACATATAAAATGCGCGCAGACGGACATTTTTGAAGTGTCCTGTAATGTACAGCTTCCCACTACACATGCTGTCATATAAACCAACCTTCATTGGCCGTGCTGGGAGGGGCTGATGGGAGATGTAGTCCAAACTATCTGGAAGGCTTCTATAAACCACCATGTATTTGTAGCATATCTTGAACTGAAAGAACACCAGAACACCCGAAAGATTAGCCTGTTTGTCTACTCTGCTTTGATTGATGGCAGGTCTCTGGGTGGAGAAAGGCATTTCCCATTACCAGCCACCTGATCCTTTTACCTGGAGATGTCAGAAAATAAACATGGAACGTTCTGCATGAAAAGCATGTGCTCTACCGCTGAGCAATGGTGTCCCCAATCCAAATCCAGTATCTGAACAGGGTGGTTCATGACAGATGCTGTTGGAGGTCATTGATTCATAGGGTCGCCATAAGTCGTAGTCGACTTAAAGGCACATAACAACAACAATTGTTTGATTTGTGATGTAGTGGTTAGAATGTCAGTCTACGCCCTAGGAGACCAGTGTTTGAATCCCCACACAGCCATGAAGCTCACTGGGTGACCTGGGGCCAGGCACTGCCTCTCAGCCTCAGAGGAAGGCAATGGTAAAACCACCTCTGAATACCGCTTACCATGAAAACCCTATTCACAGGGTCCATTTATATCCCGCCTTTCCTCCCAGCAGGAGCCCAGGACGGCAAACAAAAGCACCAAAAACAACCCAAAACATCATTAAAACAGACTTTAAAATACTTCAAAATTTAAACAAAACATCCTTAAAAACTTTTTTTTAAAAAAAGCTTTCATTTCGCTTACTATTCATTTACTATAGACTTTCACAATGTGCATTGTGTTATGGGTGAACATGAGAAACCACCTTATACCAAGTTAGACTCTTTGCCCATCTTGAACCAGAGCTTGGAAAAGGTACTTTTTTAAATTACAACTCCCATCAGCCCCGGCAATCATGGTCACTGGATTGGGCTGATGGGAGTTGTAGTTCAAAAAAGTAACTTTTCCAAGCTCCATCTTGCCCAGCATTGGCCACTCTGACTGGCAGCTGCTTCCCAAGGTTTCTTGCAGGGACAGCTCTTCCCCATCTCCTTCTAATCAATCCTTTGAACTAGTGATGCCAGGGACTGAACCTGTGACCTTCTACATACAAAGCAGGTGTTCTCTGCCACTGAGCTGTGGTACCCTTCCCTGTGGGGTAGGCTAATATAAATGCACTGCCTTCAAGCCGATTCCGACTTATGGCGACCCTATGAAGAGGGTTTTCATGAGGCTGAGAGGCAGTGACTGGCCCAAGGTCACCCAGTGAGCTTCATGGCTATGTGAGGATTCGAACCCTGGTCTCCCAGGCCGTAGTCTGTGATGCATCCTTCCCTGGCTCTCCCTGTCAGGTTCCTACCTGCTCGTGGTTACTGCCTGTCTCTGGGCACCACCAGGGACTCCACCAGTCCGGACCGCACTCTCTTATGGTTTACCTATCCGCTCTAGCACAGATCTCAACAGATCCCCCTGCTAGGCAACCACCAGTAACGTCCCAATACTAGTATTCCCAGAGACTCTGAATACTGGTATTGTTATTCTCTTCACCGCTGCCACCATTTGTTACAGTTCCCCTTCAGCCTTGGTCATTACCTTACCCTCCCTTCTGGTCTGTGAAACCCCAGCCAAGGATCAGGCCTTTGGTAAACCAGATTAAGTATTTATTAAATATAACAAAGCTAACAAGATTAACAAGATTTCTTCTTAAGGCACATAAGCATATGGTTTTACTCAATACTAATCCGAACTCCACCTCCCTCCTTCTCCACGCTCTCCTGGCAAACAACTCTCTCAAACCCCACCAAGCAATCCACTCTTTCTCTTCTCCCCCCCAGATTCCACTCTCACTCTTCCTTTTATACATTCAGCCATTTTAAACACTCAGCCAATCATCTCGCATTCTACTGCCCATTCACTCCCCCTCTTTCACTCCACTTACCATGTATCTTCTAAAACAACACTTACCATATATACATTAATATAGGAACATCACATTTCCCCCCCCTTAAACAACAGCAGAGTATTATTCCTGTTCCAGGATTTATACGTCGCGTTAACAAATAAAAGTCTCTATGGGGAAAATGTCTTTCTTTGTTCCTCTGTCTGGTCACGTCACTGCAGTCCCAGCCACTTGCCTGGAAAGTCCATCGGCCAGTACATTGTCCTTGCCTTTTATGAACTGGAAGTCCACTTGATAGTCCTGTAGGGCCCAGGACCACCTCTGCAGCATAGTGTTATGGTTTTTCATAGTCTGCAACCATAACAAGGCCCGATGATCCGTAGTCACTGTGAATCTTCGTCCCCACACGTATGGGCGCAACTTGTTCAGTCCCCACACGACTGCTAGGCACTCCTTCTGGACCGACAAATAGTTTTTCTCCCTCGGCGTCAGCTTGCGACTCAGGTACGCCACTGGATGTCTGGTGCCTTCTCTCTCCTGTAGCAAGACGACTCCCAGCGCCAGGTCCGACGCATCTGTAGCCACGATGAATGGTTGCTCATAGTCTGGTGCTATTAATATGGGTCCTTGGCACAAGGCTTGCTTCAGTAGATCAAAAGCCTTCTGACATTCATCCGTCCATACCACATGCTCAGAACACTTCTTCTTTGTTAATTCATGCAAGGGGGTTGCTATTTCCCCAAAATTTCTCACAAACTTCCTATAAAATCCAGCCACACCCAGAAATGCCCTTACTTGTTTTTTGGTTAAGGGGATCGGCCACGCTTGTATTGCCTCCACCTTGCTCCATAACGGGGTGATTTTCCCACTCCCCACCTTATGTCCTAAATAGATTACTTCCTTTAGTCCAAACTGGCATTTCTTAGCTTTTATTGTGAGGCCTGCTTTTCTTAAGGTCTCCAATACTGTTGTCAGGTGTTGGACATGTTCAGGCACCGACTTGCTAAAAATGGCCACGTCATCGATATAGGCCACTGCAAAATCTGACATGCCTCGCAACACAGTATTGATTAGCCTCTGAAATGAACTTGGTGAGTTCCTTAGTCCCATGGGTAAGGTCACAAACTCATATAACCCATCTGGTGTACTGAAGGCAGTTTTGGCTCTGGATTGCTCGTCTAGTTCCATTTGCCAAAATCCTTTACAGAGATCTAATGTAGAGATAATGGTTGCTGCCCCCAATAACTCTAACATTGCGTCTACCTTAGGCATAGGATACGCATCTGGGACAGTAATTTTATTGATTAGCCAATAATCAATGCAAAACCTTGTCGTTCCATCTTTTTTTGGAACCAGGACAATACTTGAGGCCCAGGGACTGATGGATTCCCTGATTACTCCTAATTCCAGCATATCTTCCACCTCCTTTTTGATCTCATTCAAAACTTTCCCATTCACACGGTACGGAACAGATCTGATTGGGGCATGATCTCCAGTATCAATGGAATGTATAACTATACTGGTTCGGCCAGGTTTGTTGCTAAAGAGATTCCTATAGGTTTTCAAAACTCTCAGAATCTCCTCTTTTACTTCCTCCTTCACCTCCTCTGACCATTCCACTTGATCTACCCCTCCTTTGTCTTTGCTTTCCTGTACCAAATCTGGAAGTTCAGGCCCACTTCCCTCAGGGAATAAGGTAACTTGCAACACCTTTGCATCCCTGGTATGGTAAAGCTTTAACATATTTACATGAACCACTTTGCTTTTGTTTAATTGGTCTGTGGTGATTACATACGTCACTGTGTCAAGCCTTTCTCTGATGGTATATGGTCCTTCCCAGTTAGCCTGTAATTTGTCATGTTTCCTGGGTATGAACGCCATAACCATATCTCCCACATCATACACACGTTCTCTGGCCGTTCTGTCATACCAGTAACTTTGCTTCTCCTGTGCATGACTCAAATTCTCTTTCACTACTTCCATCATTGATGTTAATTTATTGCAGAATTCCAATACAAAATCTACTACAGAAGTTTTGTACTCTCCCAGAGTTCCTTCCCATGAATTTTTTAGCAGTTCCAAAGGTCCCCTCACTTTTCTAGTAAACATTAGTTCAAAAGGTGAGAAGCCTGTTGACTCCTGAGGGACTTCTCTGTATGCAAATAAGAAGCATCCCATCATGCCCTTCAAAACTCCATTAAATCTGGTTCTGTATTTGCTAGGTACTATCAATTGCTTCACTGGTTCACATTCATCCTTTCTTTCAGCAGGCAACCACAGTCTATATAAAATCCCATTCTCACACACAACTTGATTCCTCAGTTTGTCAGTGAAAGGAATCTGTTGGGTCAGGGCTTGTTCCTTTATCTGCTTCAAACTTATATCTTTATGCAGCTCTTCCCTGAATTGATCTGCTTCTTCCCCAGAGACCACTTGATACAGTTTGTCTTCTTCAGCAGGCCTGCTAGTGGTTGCTATGGTGACCTGAGGCTGGTTAACAGATTCCACCCTGTTTGTTTCAGCCCCCCTTAATATGGCTTCTTTTTCTCTGCCAATTTGCTGTCTGGTCACTACATAGATCTTTCCTTGGGCGCCCATTACATCCCTTCCCAGTATTACTGGTTCTTGTTGCTGGGCATTAATGCCTACTTTATATCGGCCCTCTCGGCCTCTCCAAGTCATATCCACCAGGGCCACAGGCAAACTTTCTGGTTGACCCCTCACTCCTTGGATAGTCACAGTTTCCTGAGGTAATATTACCTCAGATTTTATTAAATCTGGCCTCAGTAATGTCTGAGCGGCACCAGTATCAAGCAATGCCCAATAATTTGCCCCTTGAACACACACTTCCTCTCTTAGACTCGAATCCAAGTCTGTTACTTTTGTCCAGTTTATCTGGCAGAACTGAACCTTTTTCGCTGTTTCTAAAGCCTTGGGCTCTGTTTTCACTGCCCTTGTCTGAGCAGGATTACTAATGGGGTTGGCAACCTCACATTGAAAATGTAGGTGCCCCGGTCTACCACATTTGTAGCATAATTTCTCCTCACTTTTAGGGTACACAGATCCACTCTGGGGTGTCCTGTGCCCTTCAGATTTTAATGGAGGACTCACTCGCTGTGGTACCACATCCCTTCTGCCAGCACTATATGGTCTGGGTTTAAACTCTCTTGATGTTTTCCCCACCCAGCCAGTTCTATTGGAGGCGAAGTGATCCGCCATCTCTGCGGCCTCCTGCACAGATGTAGGGGAACGGTCTTTGACCAGGAGCCTTATTTCTGGTGGTAACTGATGGTATAATTGATCCAATATCATGAGGTTTTTCACCTCCTCCACAGACTGAGCTTTTGCACTTGTCAGCCATTTCCCAAATATGTCCATCAGTTTTGCCCCCAGTTCCACAAAAGACCTCCCTGTCTGTATCTGGCAGTTTCTGAAAAGCTTTCTAAAATAATCAGGCCCCAGTCTGAATCTTTTAAACACTGCTTCTTTGAATTCAGCATAGGTGACGGGCCTGTCTGAGGGGAAATATTGGTATACCTCAGCCAATTCCCCTTTAATCAGGTTTGATAAATACTGCATGTATTTATCTTCAGGTAGCCCCCACAACTGAGCTGCTTTTTCAAAGGTGCTGAGGTAAATTTGAGGATCTTGACCAGGCTCATAGACAGCAAAGTCCTTTGGAGTAATTTTTATTTTTGCTCCATCTCTGTCTTTCCTTGTCTCATCAGAATGAAACTTCTCTCTTTCAAATTTTAACTTTTCTGCCTGTAATTCCGCATCCACTCTCATTCTCTCAAATTCCAACTCCCTCTGTTTTTCCTTCTCTGCACCTTCCATCCTCAATCTCTCAGCTTCCAACTCCCTCTGCTTGTCTTTCCCATCAGCTTCCATCCTCAATCTCTCAGCTTCCAACTCCCTCTGCTTGTCTTTTTCCTCAGCCTCCCATCTTAACTTCTCTCTCAAGTACTCTATATAAGCGGGATTGCTTAAATATCCTTCTGGGGTCTCTTCCCTGACAGGTTGTTTTTGCTGGGCAGTTGCAAATCCTATAAGTGCTACCCTCAATTCATCTACCCCTTTACCCTCGTGAGGTAAATTGAATGTTATGCACTTCTCCACCAGCTCCTCTCTTTTCATTTTTATATATTCAGCCATGGTGTTTGAGTTCACTCACTCTTTGCCACACACTCTTTGCCAGTCACTCTCACAAGTAATCTTGTTTTGTTATTTCTGTTTGCCACACCACTGTTAGGGATTCTCCAGTATTCGTATCTCACTGCTACAGCCAACACCTGTGACGTAGTCTCCTTTTGGTTCGTATCTGGATTCTCTGTTGTTCGTATCCCACCGCTACCACCACATGTGATGTGTCCTTCCCTGGCTCTCCCTGTCAGGTTCCTACCTGCTCGTGGTTACTGCCTGTCTCTAGGCACCACCAGGGACTCCACCAGTCCGGACCGCACTCTCTTATGGTTTACCTATCCGCTCTAGCACAGATCTCAACAGATCCCCCTGCTAGGCAACCACCAGTAACGTCCCAATACTAGTATTCCCAGAGACTCTGAATACTGGTATTGTTATTCTCTTCACCGCTGCCACCATTTGTTACTGTTCCCCTTCAGCCTTGGTCATTACCTTACCCTCCCTTCTGGTCTGTGAAACCCCAGCCAAGGATCAGGCCTTTGGTAAACCAAATTAAGTATTTATTACAGATAACAAAGCGAACAAGATAAACAAGATTTCTTCTTAAGGCACATAAGCATATGGTTTTACTCAATACTAATCCGAACTCCACCTCCCTCCTTCTCCACGCTCTCCTGGCAAACAACTCTCTCAAACCCCACCAAGCAATCCACTCTTTCTCTTCTCCCCCCCAGATTCCACTCTCACTCTTCCTTTTATACATTCAGCCATTTTAAACACGCAGCCAATCATCTCGCATTCTACTGCCCATTCACTCCCCCTCTTTCACTCCACTTACCATGTATCTTCTAAAACAACAACACTTACCATATATACATTAATATAGGAACATCACATAGTCGAACACCTTAACCACTACACCACACTGGCTACAGCACCGTAAAGCAATACAACACACAAGAGTCAGAGGAGAGCCTTCAGCAATGTGTAGAGGATTGGAGGGTGGGATTCAGGCAGTTTACCCTTAGTATATCCCTGTTTTAATCTGTTAAATGGCGGGAGAGTGGGCTTAAAACCCCAAGACAATTTTTTTTCAGGGGAACTGAGACAGAGTTCGCCCAGTTCGCCCACAATGACCACACAGATCTGGCCCCCAGCACGCTTCTAGCTTGCCGCCTGCTCCTCTGAAACACCACAGAACTTTTTGCCTGCACTGTTCTTGGCCCCTGAGGCTGTAATCTGAACGTTGGACGATTCAGGAGAGATGGAAGAAAGTGCTTCTTCACACAGCGCGTAGTTAAACTATGGCATTCGCTCCCAGAAAATGTAGCGATGGCGGCCAAGTTGGATGGCTTTAAAAAGGCATTAGACAAATTCATGGAGGATAAGGCTGTCAATACCTACTCGCAGTGCCACCCAGGGCAAAGCCTCTGATGTCGGCCAGAGCACATGGGGGAAGGGGGCACATACACAAGGCAGTTCCTTAGGTACTCAGGTACCAAGCCATGGGCTTCCCAAACAGAGGTAACTTTCCGAAAGCCAAGATTCAATGAAGGCATCGCCAGGCTTAGATGAGAAGCACTGTGGGTCAAGCACCAACTCCTTCTTTCACCCATCCAGCAGTTCAAGCCAGGATGCTAAAACTACAGACCACAATCCTCTTGGTCTAAAAAGTATGTAGTTCCAGAGAGCAAAATGCATGTCGCTACCTGCTGTAAAGCTCCAAGACAGACTGGGCTCCAGTTTTTGGAGAGCCCTGGGCAGACTGCCTTCAATGAGCCCACAGTGCCAACCAGCCCCCTCCCCAGAGCCTGTGGCCACTTGGGTCCTTCTCCCCCATGCAAGAGGACTTACCTGATAGCAGCGCATTAGGAGAGCGCATTGCCCACGCTGTCCCCATCACCCATTCCTGAGTGGGCTTGCTTGGTGGTGGTGCTGTAATGGGCAGCCCACAAGGGAATGGATGAAGGATGGGGTGATTCAAGGCTGAGGATGTCAGACTAGAAAGCTCTTCTGAAGCCCCAGGAACGCAGAAAATGCTCCAGAGTGCCCTCCCTCTCATGCTCGGCCTGCTTCAAGGTCTGCTGTGTTCCTTTGGCTTGGGCAGATTGTCGCGAAGGAAACCCACAAGCTTGGTAATCTGTGTCACCAGGCAAGTGCCCACCTCATCTCCTCCAGATTTTCCTGTCTCTCTACCTGTGGAAGCATTCAAGCCAAGGGACTTGACAGGGAGCCACTGAACCTATCACAAGAGAAAGATGTTGGAAGTGGGGCAAGAGCAACTCCTGTTTTGTTCTTTTGTTTTATGTTCCAGAAGGGAGATAGAGTTAGGGTCCTCCAGATGGACAGGCTTGACTACCTTTACCTGTGATGCTGTGACTGACTTCCTTCCGTCGCAGACTGATATGCTTAGGGAAGCTTATCTGCCCCTCCTCCTTCCGCCCTGTCCCTTTTTCTCTTCTTCGACTGTCCGAGAGAGAGGAGACACTTTTGTCTCTGCTCTCACTCTCTCCTGAGCCATGAGGGCAATACCCACGTCTGAGCATTGTGCCTCCAACTTAGTTAGTTAGAACTAGGTATGCCTTTCTATCTACTATGTATTTCTATAAATAAAGTAGCTTTTCTTAGTTTACTAAGTCTTAAGTCTCACTGGGACAGCTGATATAGCACAGTGGGGAGGAGAGCCTGGCTGAGAGTCCAGAATCTGTGAGTTCAAATCCCTGCTCGTGTCTCCTTTGATGGCTGAAAGAGACTGTTTCTGGCTCACCTCAAAATTATTAGCTGTGAGCGTATGTTGTTCTTTTAAATTGTTTTGGGAGGTTCTTAACCGTTTTTAAATGTTCTTATTTTATTTTTAATTGTATTGCTTTAATATTTTGATCTTTGCCACCCTTGGCTCCTTTGGGAGGAAGGGCAGGATAGAAATTTAATAAAGAAATTCATAAAAATAAATATCCTGCTTTATAGCCTCAAGGGTCTCTCAATGCAGCTTGCAAAAGATCTTTAAAATAAAACTACCCTCAAATCTAGGACAAGAACAGCAAAAGCAATTACTTGGTGTCCAAGTGGAGCAGGATCCCTATACCTCCAGCATCCTATGAGAGTCTGTTGGCCACTGAGAAGAGTCTTCCTTGCCCTTTTCCGCTGATTGGAGCTAATCAGAGTGAAAGGAAGTGAGTCAGCCACTGAGAAGCCTCTTTTCGGTAGCTAACACTCTCCCCCTTTCATGCTGATTGGCTCCTAGGGACGTTTGTTGTTGTGGGAGAAGGCATTCACAAGGAATTCATTCTCAAGCCAGCAGCAAAAGAGAAAAAGGAGGAGGGGGTGTGGCTGTGCCTATCACGAAGGGACCCTCCACACACACTTCTGAACTTGCCATTATATTTGTCCTTGGAGGAAAAATGAGATAAAGAATCAATTGTAGGAAGGGGGGATGGAGCTGCCTCTAATAGAAAAGCATTGCCCTAGAAGCCATGCAAGGAGATCTGTCTCTGGTGTCATATCTGCAAAGACTCATTCACACATGCAGGTTGCTGCTTGGTGATGAACCTGTGTGTGTGAACCTGGCTGGAGATCTGCTGTGACTGAAGGCAGAAGCAGTGATCTTCCACTGTTACTTTTGTCCTTCAAACAATTATTCACCCAGAAGCCATATATGGAAGAAGGAAGGACTGTATACCTCTGCAATATTCAAGATTCTCTCCTTGCCAGCAATGCTACTTGGATCTGGGCAAATTGGCTTCCTGCCACCCCTTTCTTTTCCTCAGGTTTTATTCTTCAGATGTCTGTAATCTGGCAACTGTGGTTTGCTAGACTGGAACTCTCTTTCCTGTGATTTATTTCTGAAACACAAGGAGGCGCTGGAGCTCTGGGGCTTATCTAGAAACCACACCCTCCAACAAGGAAACCCACCCCCAGCCTCTGCAACCATAATCTAGAATCATAGAAGAGAATAGTCGAGTTGGAAGGGGCCTATAAGGCCATCCAGTCCAACCCCCTGCTCAATGCAGGGATCCATCCAGATTTGTGCCGATTGTGGAGACAACTGTGCAGAAGGAAGTGCACCTCTCTGTGTCAGGTGGGGTGCTCAGGGTCTAACCACAGGATGCCAAACACATATTTGAATCCTGTCCTTGGGATTATTCTCCTTTAATACAAAAAGAAAAATGAAACAGCAGTTGGAGGGGGAGTGATCTAGATTGGGGTCACAGTGTGGTGTGTGTGGGGAGGGGGTTTAACTGCTTCTTCTCATATCATTCTCTTGCTGAGAATACAACCAAATAGCTGCCGCAGGGCAGGTGGAGTCAGTAGGATAATTGTATAGTGGAAAGGGTTAACTTCCTGCACACATACACAGAGAGAGAGAGAGAGAGAGAGTTGATCCAGATCCTCTCTCCCTAGGCCACACCCCCTCCTCAGCTGCACCTACCACTGGCAGATGGCCCCCAGAAGGAAATGCGGCCCTTAGATTCAGATTAGGCTTAATTCAGAAGGTACCTTCTGTTTTAACTTTTAAATGCCTGCTGAAAACCTTTCTGTTCCGCCAGACTTTATGCAGGCAGTCATGAAGTTGTCTTTTCGCGATAGCCGGCCTTTGTTTTTCTCGTATTTTCCATGTCTTTATTGTACAGTTGTTTTTGTAACTTCTTGTAAACCGCTTGAATGTCTTTAAATGAAATAGCCGTTTACAAATATATTTATAAACAGAATAATAAAATAAATGTACAATGACTTTTCTGGGTAACAATCTGGTAACCCTTAGCATAATACAGCTGTCTGTAAGGCACTGAGGTCTTTAGCCTTTGGGTAGAGCAGATGCAGTTCAGCCCCAGCTAAGTCTCAGTGTTGAAAATCTCACTACTGTATCTCCAGAGGCGGAAGGTTTTGGTAGGCACAAATCCTACCAATACCTAACATTTTTTTGGACGCCCACCATGAGCATGGCCCTTGGCCACGGTGGCTGAGGCTGTGGAGAGTTGTAGTCCAACACATCTGGAGGGCACCAGTTTGGGGGAGGCTGGTTTAGATGCTACTCACTGCCTTTGCCTGCCTGTCAAAAGCTCTTCCCCATATTGGCGAATCAGGCAGTGGAGGAGAGTAATGTTTAAACCTTTCTACACGAGTCCATCTAATTGTGTGGAACGTTAACACTAGAGCTGTGCCAAAAAATTCTCCTGTGATTTTTAAAAAAACTGTTCTCTACCAATTAATGAAAAAAGAAATTGTGTTAAAAATTATCAAAAGTAGAAGAAAGTTTAGATGAAATTCTTACAGGTGGGTGAGGGTTTTTGTTGTTGTTGTTGTCCTTACCTTCCTTTTGAAGTGGCTGAGGGGTGTTTTCTGCATAGGGACTGGGGGGTGGGAATTCAGTTTGGTTTGCATGTTAATGAGAACTTGCCCAATTTGCACTTCCAAAAACAATACACAAACTGAAATGCCTTTTGTAATGGGAAAGTCCATATGATAGTTTCAAATATGCATATAATGTGCTGAAATAATTTACATATGCTTAAATTTGCTTAGAAGATGCTTAAGAATTAATGAAAGTCTATTAAGTCTGCTGAATGCATAAGAGCCAAACAGTAAAACAGGAGTAGTTTGAAACTGCCCCCCTTTTTTCCTCCTTCTCCTGGCTAAAGCTATAATTTTCCTGAGAAACAGAGAAAGCAGAAAAGTACAAGATAACAGGTCTGGGCAGACACCCAGTGTGCCATGTGAACTGTTAATATGAAGGAAGAGGAAATCCATATATGGTGAAGTTAAGCTGACAAGTTGAGAAAGAAATACTCTTTTGGAGCATCTGATGAGAGCCTCATTAGAAGTGGCAAAAAGCAGATAAGACCATGGGAACACGCCTTCCCATAGAAAAGAAAGTACATAAAAAGCCAGGTTTCATAGCACTCAAGGCCCCTCAGCTCTGCTAGAGGAAAGGAGAAGCGCCATCCATCTATTCCATCCATAACATCAGATGGGTGATGTATCATGGCATGCATTCCTACGTCCTTTGTACTTTGGCTCTGTTTAACTCAATACTTCAACTATTGCAACTTATTTTAATCAAGATGTGCCTTCAGAGTTTTATACTATGATGCTAAATGGATATCCAGCAATTTCTTTTGTGCTGATATATATATTTCTGTTTTTCTGTTTTCTGTTTCTGCAATGAGGGCAAAGGCCACCTAGAATGCATTTTATTAGTTGTAGCATGCAAGATATGAATGGATAGCATATATTATAAAGACTGTTCTGCTGTCTGAAGTCTAACTCCCAAATAGAAAATTTCTGGTACCTCCCAAGACTCAAGGATTCTTTTTTTTTTTTTTTTCAATAATTTTTATTCAGATTTTCATAAAACATACAAGACGAAATCATAAAACATTCAAAGACAAAAAACAAAATCAAAAATAGTTAAACAAAAAGAAAAAAAGAAAAAAAAAAAAAATAAAGAGTAAAATATTGACTTCCCATTTGTCAAAGATCAAATCAGTTATAAGTCTATAATATATAACAATCCTGTCTCTTAAGTCATATTATAAAATCACTTTCCTCCAGTAGTTATCTTACTTAATCATCAAATCTCATAAACATTACTTTATTCTTTCCACAAAAAGTCAAAGAGAGGTTTCAATTCTTTAAGAAATATATCTATCAATTTTTTTTCCAGATAAGCATATCGATTAATCCATCTCATTACTAATTATGATAATCTTATTGTCATAACCATAGTCAAAATAAACATTTCAATTAATCCATCACATCAGAATCTGTTAGGTTCAGTAATTTCAGTAGCCATTGTTCTATTATCCCTATTAGTTCCATTTTCCATCTTCCATCTTCAGTAGTCTTGTTAAGTCCAGTAATTTCAGTATCCAATCTTCCATTATCAGTATTCCATAATAATCTTGCTGTCAAAGCCATAGTCATATAGTAAGAGTCTGATGGGAATTACCTCTATCCCAAATATTTTCTTGCCATCCATTCTGAATAGGTTGCTGAAATACTGCTGTAAAATCATATCTCTGTTCTTTTTTTCAAAATACACTGGGTCATCTCTTGAAAGTTTTTCCATTGTCACATGGCTGCAGTTAATTCCATAGATTTTCTCTATATTGGGCTCCATCACATCATTCCAGTCCAGAAGATTATCCATGCCATTGATAACTTTATCTCTAGAATCTTCATTAATTTCTTCAGAGATAACATTGAGTTCCAAACAATAGATTTTATTTCTAAAGTCCATAGACTCCAAATCTTGTTCCTGTTCCACGTTTGTTCCAATCTCCGGGATCTCCTCTCTCACAGGGACCCCTGTTCCAGTCTCCAGGGTCTCCTCTCTCACAGGGACCCCTGTTCCAGTCTCCAGGGTCTCCTCTCTCACAAGGACCCCTATGTCTTTAATCTCCTGTGTCTCCAAACAATAGATTTTGTTTCTAAAGTCCATAGACTCCAAATCTTTTTCCTGTTCCACGTTTGTTCCAATCTCCGGGGTCTCCTCTCTCACAGGGACCCCTTCCAGGGTCACCTCTCTCACAGGGACCCCTATATCTTTAATCTCCTGCTTCATTTTACTCAATTCAATTTTCAGCTCCTTACAACCCTGTCGCAGGTTTTGTTTCGTTATCTCAATCTCATCCATTATTTTCTGAAACATAGTTATTTCCAGATTCTCAGCCACTTTCTTAATTGCCATTTTAAAAGAAAAATATAGGAAAACCACTTCTTATTTCAGCAACAATTGGGTTAATACTCCAAACTTGGTGACATCACAGTATAAACAGAGCAGACAGCCTTATCTCTCCATGCTTAAGTAAACAAAATGCAGTTCCCAGGATCGAAACAATTAATGGCGGTCGTCAGGAAACAGATTCGTCAAAATAAAATAGACCAAAAAGAGAGTAGTCTCAGACAATATAATATTCTTCAAAATAAAAATCTGGAATAGAAATCCCTCTTCTGTGTATATCTTTAGAATGCAAATCCAGGACAGCTTTTTGCAACAAAAACAGAGATAAGCTATTAATTAGTGAGTAGCAGAGAGAAGTTATGGCTCCCCAGTGAGATGTCAAAAACCGATCAATCTGGCAAATCTCTTTTAAACAGCAACAATTTAAGTCAAGTAAAAGAAAAATATAGAAAGAAGGGTGCTTGCCTGTTAGTGCGTTCTCTCTTAGAAGATAAGATGAACGTTCGCTTTATCAGATAGAGCTTGTTGTTGAAAATCCGTCCCACCTTCGTCGGCTGGACCTCGTCCCATAAATTAATGAGATCTGGTCGTCCCAACAAAAATAGGCTTTGAGGTTAATCTCTTCGTTTCTCCCTACCCGGGAGAAGTTTAATCAGTCAAAAAAAAAAAAAAAACTGACTGATATATCTGAATAAGCTTCTTTTGAGGCAGGAGCCCGTCTCAAAAGCAGGCACAGGCTAAGTCACCCTTCCCGGAAGTCCCAAGACTCAAGGATTCTTGAGTGGGGTCTCCTTTATCTTCCACCCACATTGTTTAATTATGTTTAGGTATTTTTGGTATAATTTTTAAGTTTAATATATGTTTTTAAATTGTATATTGGATGTTATATGTTGTGAACCGCCCAGAGAGCTTTGGCTATGGGGCGATATAGAAATATAATAGATAAATAAAATTGGACGACTGCTGTTGGTAACCTGTGAGCTAACATTCGACATACAAGGACTCTGTGTAGATACAGGGGTAGGGAGAAAGCAAGAACCCTCGACCCTATGCATTCACTGGCAAGGGGGTAGTCTTGCTGGTAACACTTTGAAATTTGCACTTCTTTGCGACACAGTTCTCCAACCAAACAGTGTATATTAGGGGAAGGTGTGGCTAAAAATCCATATTTTAGTGAAAATAACATGCAAAAATGTATTATATCGGAGGAAAACACAAAAATGGGTATATTAGACAAAACTGCATAGAAAAAAGTGTGTATTATGAGAAATAGGCATTAAAATGGCAACAAATTTTCATGATGATTTTTTAGAGAGAGAGAAATTAAATTAGTGGACTCCATTTCAGACTGGAACAATAAGAAACTGAAATGGACAGATTTGTCCATCCCTATTTGTGGATGTCCTTTCATTCATTCTGTAAGCCATCTCAGCAGTGGTCGCACTTTGCAGCCTTCCCAGATGCCCGCCCCACACATTAATTAAAGTCCAGGGGAAGGCATAATGAGAACCCCTCCCATGAACCTTTGTTAGACCAGGAACTTCAGGCTGCTAGGAAGGCTGTACAGCGCTGGAGAAATGTTTACTGGAAAGACAGAATGCACACACATCATCCTTGGCCACCTTACAACATAATGCACGCCACCAAATTTGTAAAGAAATCATTAAAAAAAGTATTAAATAAAGCCAACAAAGGTGGATTTTTAAAAAGAAAAGTAACAAAATTGTTCAGATTCTTACAAGGAAGCACAAATGAAACAGACAGCAATGCGTCCATGGATGACAACTCCGCAGAGGAAATTCTAAACTGCTGTCGTGAGAATGAGGCGCAAAAATGGACGCATGCTTTCACAAAGAAAACTTTTGAGAAATTGCAGAACTGATTTTGGCACGGCGCTAATTAGCATAGTTCCAGGGATAGCTGATGCTGCCACACAAGCGTTCCACAGGTTGAGAATGGCACATGAAATAGAAGCTTTGAAACATTACTCATCACTGCATGGATCACCCACACAGGGAAGACCAGTGTGCAAAGCAGATGCTGTCCCACTGAGCTACAGCCTTCCCCTCAGGCTGTAGCTCAGTGGGAGAGCATCTGCCTTGCATGCAGAAGGTCCCAGGTTCAATCCCCTGGCAACTTCGCATAGGGCTGGGAGAGACCCCCGACTGAAATGACGGAGAGCTGCTGCCAGCCAGTGCTGACAACATTAACATAAATGGACCAATGGTCTGACTTGATATAAGGCAGCTTCCTGTGTTACCCCTCTAAGAGAGAAGCTGTGCTATTGCCACTGCTAAGGGCGAGCCCCACTCTCAAGAAAATGTCATGGGGTCATGGGTGAATGATTTCCATTCAACCACCATGCTTTGTGGGGCACTACAATCTCCTAAAGGCCATACCACTCTCAGGGGCCCCCTCGCATATACAGAAGGACTATAGCTCGGTGGTGGAGTGCCTGCTTTGCATGCAAAAGGTCCCAGGTTCAGTCTCCAGCATCTGCAGGTAGAGTTGGAAAAGACCCCTGCCTGAAACCCCAGAGAGCAGCTGCCAGTCAGTGTCAATAATACTGAGCGAGGTGGACCAATGGTCTACAAATGAACTTGAGAAGAGCCCTGCTGGATCAAGCCAGTAGCCCATCTAGTCCAGCATCCTGTTCTCACAGTGGCCAACCAGATGCCCATGGGAAGCCCCCAAGCAGGACCTGAGTGCAAGAGCGCTCTCCGCATTCTGCCTCGGACCATGGAGGCAGAACATAGCCATCACGGCTAGCAGCCATTGACAGTGTTATCCTCTTAGGAATTTGCTTATTCCTCTCTTAAAGCCATCCAAGTTGGCCATCACATCTTGTGGGAGTGAGTTCCATAGTTTAACTATGTGGTGAGAAAAGTTGTCCATGCGTAGATCTTTGCAGTTGGTGGCTGAATTAAGGACATCAGCAAGAGGCCCGCTGCATCAGACCAAAAGGCCTATCTAGTCAAGCGTCTTGTTCTCACAGTGGCCAACCAGATGCCCTAATGGGAAGCCCCAAAGCAGGACTTGAGCCAACAGCACTCTCCCCACTTGTTATTCCCAGCAAGAGATGTGCTGCCTGACAGTAGAGGCAGAACATATCCATCATGGTTAGCCAGTATGGTGTAATAGCACTCTCCTGCGGTTTCCAGCAACTGCTATGGTAGAACATAGCCGTCGTGGCTAGTATCCATGGACAACCTTATCCTCCTTGTCTCTGTATAAGGCAGCTTTTAATGTTCCTATTGTGCTGGCAACTCTAGATGCCAAGCGAAACATTACAAACCAGTCATGAGGTTCTTTGCCTAGATTACCAGTGTCTTAACCAACGTGAACCCTCTCCAGATTACACAATCGGCGCTAGCAGGTGGAGGGTGGGAGAAAGGCTTTGGTTCTGGGGATGGTGGCAAAAAGAGGCCTTTGGGGAATCAAAAGGCAGAGGGCAGGCTGAAGAATGGGACATCCTGCCTTTTGAGGTGTGAACAGAAAGACAAGCTCTCCTCCATTCAGCTCCCTTAATGTGGTCACCAAGGATTGTGTTCAGATCATATCTCCAAGACGCTGCATTCATTTGGGTCTAGTTAATGAGAGGAGCTGAATGTGCATTTGTGGCTTTCCCCCCCCGTCTTCCTTGAATGGCTCCATCTCTTCCTTGTAAATAGGAGATTTGACCAAACAACATAAGATGGCCTCGCTACAGGGGTAGTTATGTGGGCATTGCACATCAGGAAAGTTCCACTAGACAAAAAAGTGACATGGGAGGGGGAAGATTCCTTTGTCCAGTGAGACATAATCTGTTTTTTTTGTTCAAGAGACCAAGATAATTGGAATTTAGAAACCCCACCTTAATGCTTTTCCAGTGGTCACAGACTTAATTCCGGAGAGAATAACTCCCCGCAGTTATGGCTATAAAGCGATGTAACAATTCAGATGAACCTTTTCAGTGTCTGGTGCCGGGAGAGACCACCCAGGCTCCTTTCGAACAAAGCGGGTCTCCCACAAGCTGAGAGGGTTTGGGAATCACATGACCAGAACCGCATGCAAGGCTGCCGGCCACATGGGGGTCAATAGCAATTGGATCATGATGGGACATATTAATAGGCCTTCTTCTCCCGCACCCACCAGTTTGTCACTGTAGGTCAAAGGCAATTAGATGGAGACAGAGGATGGTCTGGAATGCTGCGGCCTTCAGCCTGGTTACAAACCCACATTCATATTGTCCCGTTCCCCTGAATAATGTTAAAAAGGGATTACATTTTTGTTCTATTTCCCCTCACCACCCCCAACCACCCCCCAACCCAAAACATAATCCATGCATGAGAGCTGGTTTCAGAGACAGACAAGGGGCACACACCCAACTAGCGAGGCCTCTGACCTTTTTCCAATTCTCATATGACAATCTTTGCCTTTTGCAGAGTTCCAGTTCAGTTTCCAGGGAAGGGGGGTATTGTTTCATTGTCCAGCAGAGCCAAGCAAAAAGCACATTGACATGCACTGAGCATGACAGCTGAAAGACGAGGCGCTTGGAAGAGGAAATGGCTCGCATTTTTAACATCCATAAAAATCAGTGGCTGGATGGATGCAAGTCCCAAAGAAGCAATGGGCTGCCTCCTCTGACAGGGGGAGGGAGAGCAGCATTTGAGGCACGCAGGAACATCTATTTTATTTTTATTTTATTATTTATTTGATGTGTTGCCGGGCAGAGCTTGGAAAAGTTACTTTTTTGAACTACAACTCCCATCAGCCCTAGGCAACATGGCCACTGGATTAGGCTGATGGGAGCTGTAGTTCAAAAAAGTAACTTTTCCAAGCTCTGCGGGCACCATTTGGGAGTTACTACCTGAGCACATGCAATACAGATGGGGTGGAGAACCTCAGGGCCAGGGGCCAAATGAGGCCCTCAAAGCCTCTCCATGTGGCCCTCAGGATTCTCCCCAGGCCTCATCCCTTCCCCTGCCACACCCCCTATTGATCATCCCAGAGTGCAGGACACGGAATAATGGGCTCAAGTTGCAGGGAGCCAAATTTTGGCTGAACATCAGGAAAAACTTCCTAGCTGTTAGAGCAGTAGGACAATGGAGCCAATGACCTAAGGAGGTGGTAGGCTTTCCAACACTGGAGGCCTTCAAGAGGCAGCTGGACAGCCACCTGTTGGCATGCTTTAAGCTGGATCCCTGCATTGATTAGTCTCAATGGTCTTATGGATCCCTTCCAACTCTACTATTCTATGATTCCAGGACTCTGCTTTGCACCCTCAAGGTATTTTTTGTCTTTGAGCTCTGATTCTTAATGCCTCTACCTGGAGGGAGGATGGAGAGGGCTGTGCGAGTATGTGTAGAAACTAGCCAAGTATATGTATAAAGGTAAAATTTGCATTTGTTGCTCCACCCATGTTTGCCTCTGGCCCCACCCACCACTGGCTTGCCCCTCCCTCCAAGGTTGTCTGGAGAAGAATGTGGCCCTCCTGCTGAAAAAAATCCCCCCACTCACAAAACAAATCCTCAAAAATATCAGTCTTTTTGTGATTAGGAAACTGGTGGGGAAATGCATTGGAAGGTGTGGGGTAATAACTGCTTCACCCAACATCATATAACCAGAATGAATGCTAAGTAAATAGCCAAAGTTTTCTAACCTCCCTGCAAACTCTGTGCAAAGAAATCAGAATGAATGCTGAATAAACAAGTCATCTGGAAGTGACCTAAAGACGGAGGGATGGTTTCGATTCTCTCAATTTCTCATTTTTCCAATCTGAAATTTGGCTGTCCACATTTCTATAGCAATTTGCAATTTTTTAAAAAAACAAATCCTCATAACAATTCTTCAGCATTTCAGTGTGAATTTCTCACATTTTTCTGTGCAGTTATGACTAATGTACACATGCTTGCAAACAATTGCTCCTAATATAACACATTTCTGTTTGTTATTTTCACCAATTTATTTATTTTAGGCACACTTTCCCCCAATATATGCATTTTTTTAAACATTGCTTGATTGGAGAAGTACATCGCAAAATTCAAAAAAGTGTAAATATCAAAGGATTATTTTTCTGTTCTCATACCCCTCCAGAAAGTGCAAATGTGATGAATTCAGCTTGAAATGCAAACTGAATTGAATTTGTGCCCCGTTCCTAACCAGTAGTGCTGCTCTTTAAAGTCTTATCACTCAGATTTCTATTAAAACTGACTGCTGCCCTCTGCTGTGCAGACATATAAAAACTGAAGATGTTTGTAGAGGGGAAAAATTTCAGGCAACCCATTAAACCAGCAGTATCCCTTCTGACATTTGCTGTAGAAAGAAATCATTTGATATCATGCTCCTACATCAAGCTTTTCTGTGCAGAAGGGTTAATAACTTACAAGACTGAAGACAGCTTAGTGCAAGAAGGTAAGGTATAGCAATAAAGACTATTTGGCACACACAAAAATCAGAATATAGGAATATACATTAGCTCAGAAATATTGAAATATAACAAAATTATTGTGAGAGCACTTAATATTCAGGAAATCACAAATTGGAAGAAGTCTTGTCCAAAGAGCAGCAGATTTTGGAACTGTTGCCAGAATCTTCAATATTCAAAAGTGACAATGTATTCAGCCTAAATTTCTCTGTCCCCTCCCCCCTTTACCTACTCCTGCGTTTTTGCAACAAGTCTAGGAATCGTTACAAAGGCAGGAAACATTTAAAGAGAGGAGACCCTCAGCTCCATTTCCTTTGATAAGAATCCTGCACCCTAAAAACATATGTTAACTGCAACCAGCAAATAGGCTGCTGTCGATGACCACCACCACCCCCAGCCACTAGATTGGGGTGCTTGCAAATTTTCAGGCAGGTGTGCAAAGTCTTTATTGCCCAGAGCCTCTTGGCTTCATCATCTTAACAGTCAGCCCAAAATCAACCTACCAGTCATAAATGGTGGCCCTGTAAGGTGTCTCACACTGACATGCAGGGGTTTTGCAACCCCCTTCCCCCTCGCCCAGAAGTATATTGAGCCTATCATAGGCCAGTATATGTGGTGGATGGGCTGCCTTTAGCACACTGGGTGACAGGTTATTTGGCTTGAATCACCTCACAAACCAGCGGTGGCTGGTGGCTCCATGTCAGTGGGGCTGAAGCACCTTGGACAGTTCCCCGAAAGTTCAGACAAAAACCCAGAGTGGATTCCACTGCTCCACTGACATGGAGCCGCCAGCCGCCATTGTCACAAACAACCATTTGTCGCATCAATGGCAAATCATTTTTTCTTGGTTCCAGAACTATACCACACGGCTGCAGAGAAATTCCATCCATCTGTCAGCCTCCCACACAGCCCTCTGAATACCCTGGCAGCAAAAAAAAATGTTTTCCCCAACATGAAAGTGACTCAGCTGACAGCGTCAGAGCTGCCCACAGGCAAACTGAAAAATAGAATAAAAATCAGTCGTATTATTTAGTGGGAAAAGGCAGGTTTGTAGGCAAGGCAGAATAGGTCAGGTTGCTCTGATGAAAGAATAGATTCCGCCCGAAAGATGCATGTACGCGGGTTGGTTCAAGACATTTTGCAAAAGGCAAGATGCCCTCCCCTCCCCATTTTCTTGCCATGTTGTGGTGCCCATCCCAAGACATGGTTGGTAACCCATCTCCCCCCAACCTTCTACAGATTTCATGCTGATAAATAACATGGAACCTTTCCCAGAAAGGGGTCTGGCACATCCCCACCTACCCCTACCCCCACCCCGGTCTCTAATAACTTCAATGCAGGCAAAAAAATCCACAGGTGCAACATTTCTTGGCTTCTCCTATTGAGTTCCTGCCTAGGGTTGTCAGCTCTCCTGAGGCTCATCTCCTCTCCTGAGACCCTGGGGGAAGAAACCTGGGTTTGAGGTAGAGCTTTGTCAAAGGATATCACCTGGTGGGTCAGGAAGCAAAGCTTGTCTGTTCCCAATGGTTTAGGACAGGAGTGGGGACCAGGATCCAGCCAGCGGGCTAGATCCTGAGCTCCCCCACACCCTTCAGGCCACTTTGGCTGGTGGGTGGAATAGCTGTGACATCAGGTGTGGGGCAGTGGCTGGGGGGAAATGGCTTCACAGACCTACTGAGGACTTCAAAGAGGCCTAATGTGGCCCACGGACAGAGGTCCCCCATACCGAGCTTAGTGGTATGAATAGGGGATGGAGCTCATGACCCCCACTTTGGTTCAGGACCCTCACCTTGAGATTTTTGACCTTCCTCGGAGACCCTGATCAAGAGGCAAAAACCTTGAAATTTCAGGTCATACCCGGAGATCTGGCACCTCCGTTTCTGTCTGTTGTGAAGCTGCTAAGGGTGCAGGTGCCCTGCCAGGGGAAGTGACCAGTAATGCTGTCAGGGGTCTGTGGGTATCTTTTACTCTCATCCATGTGATTTGTGTGTCTCTTACCCACCCACTCACCATCAGAGCCTGACAGAAATCATCCACTTGCTAACTACCGGGAGGAAGAGTGGGAAATCATCATCATCATCATCATCATAAAAACTTTTGATTTAGCTCCTGTAGGGCTCCCTGGAAGCATCTGAGGAATCATGCACTACCCTACTCATTGTTAGGTACTTCCGCTGGCACCTTATGAGAGATTCCCTATCCAAGGCTCTACAATGCATAATGCAAAGTATACATAATATACAGTAGGGCCCTGCTTTACGGCGCTTTGCTTTACAGCGATTCGCTAATACAGCAGTCTCAATTAGACGCAAGCCCCACTCATACGGAGCTTGTTCCGCTTTTACGGCAGTTTTCAGGCATTGCGCACCATTCTATGCAACGAGTTCCACTTTACAGCGGTTTTTGCTTTACAACGGGGGTCTGGAACGTAACCCGCCGTATGAGTGGGGCCCTACTGTACAAGAAGGACCACAGCTCAGTGGGAGAGCATCTGCTTTGCATGCAGAAGGTCCCAGGTCATTGGCGGCTGGTCTTTTAGTGCAAATGGGGCACTGTCCCATCAACCTCAGGCCTGCCCCCACCCGCCTGCCCTCTTACTTGCAACCAGGCCAGGGGGTGACCTTGCCTGTCAGCCTCCTTCTCCTCTGTCTCAGGGTTGACCTTGATTCCTTGAAGAACTGAGCAGGGAGGAGGACGGGGACAAAGCCAGAGTTAGTTGGCTCGGCCTCTCATTGGCTCTCATTCTGCCTGTCCTTGGCTCAGGCTCCACCTACCGTTGGGCTCCCAGCCCTCTGCTCTGCCAGCCCCAATCAGCAACAGCCACCACTGACCTATGGTCAACTTCTGACATCTCCCGGTAGGGCTGGGAGAGACTCCTGTCAGAAATCCTGGAGAGCCACTGCCAACCAGTGTAGACCATTCTGAATCAGATGGACCAATGGTCTGACTCGGTATATGGCAGGTTCCTGTGTTTCTGCCCCCACTGGAAATTGTGAGAGGTTTCCTAAATGCTTCTGTACCTGCATCGCCAACATCGGGATGAAATCTAGTTATATATAACTCCGTCTCAATGTGCAGTCCTGGTGAGCTTGAGCTCATTATCTGCTCCCTAATTACTGATTTCACACCTCCAGAGACACTGCCTCGGAGGCCTCTAATCAAATTTCAGTTTGGTCACAAAAGCTACCTCTAGTAAATTATTTGCCAGCTTCTGTCACTCAAAACGTAACACTTTATAAAATGCCTTCTGCAATTCAGTTTTAATTGGCACAGAATTTAACTTTTGGACTCCTTTTGTGAGGAAGGACAGCACATAAATTTAATTAACAACTTTGCATAAATTTTGGATTATCTGAGCACAAAGTGGATACAGTCCAATTTGGGTGATTTCACTTAGGCTGCGAATACACCATACATTTAAAGCACACTATTTCCCCCAAAGAATCTATATTTTGTTAAGGGTGCTAGGACTTGTAGCTCTGTAAGAGGTAAATTACAGTTCCCATGATTCTTTGGGGAAAATAATGTGCTTTAAATGTATGGGGGAGGGGGTGTACGCAGCCTTATTTTGTGGAGTCATGACAGGCGGAAAGGAACTAATGCAGAACAATAAATCCCACCCTGTACTCACTTGCTGG
Source organism: Rhineura floridana (assembly GCF_030035675.1). Lineage (NCBI taxonomy): Eukaryota > Metazoa > Chordata > Lepidosauria > Squamata > Rhineuridae > Rhineura > Rhineura floridana. The sequence continues at coordinate 85,473,732 of NC_084489.1, read as the reverse complement.
AAATCTTATTCAGCAATTTCTTCAGCATCCTATATTATATACACAAGTCCTAGTATATCCACAAGGCCTAGAACTTGTTTGCTTATTTAAAAGGAAGGAAGGAAGAAATAAGTTCATTGTTAGGCACTTCCATTAGCCACACATGGAGGAGGCACAGGTTGATCTGCCGATCAGTTGAGAAATCTCCTTGAAGCTGATTTAAAAAAAAAAAAAAAGCACTCAAGCTGTTTCCACCAGGTTTTATAACAAAAAGGGATGGGGTTTGACTAGGGTTGTGTGCCTGCATTTTCAGAACTGAAACTGGTAGAACAGTGAGTGTGTCTTTTAAGGGTAAAGTGGCCATATCATTAAGGAAGTACATGCACCAAATTCTATAGCTGAAAACAGTTCTGCCAGTTTGCAGCAGAAGCTTACTGGGCACAGTCCTGATTGGCTGGTCCTTATGACATCACAAACCTGTCACACACACACACACACACCATCATCTCTGGAGCTATTTTGCACCTCTTCTAAAAGTGGGTTTTACTTCTTAAAATAATATTAAAGTGATTAATGAATGTTTAAAATAATAAACATTTGTATGCAATCTCAGATTCTTAAAATTTTTCACTGCATTTCTGCATTCTGATACACACCCTCAGAGCCCTGGGTTCATTACACAATCTAGGCAGCAGGGCCTTTCTCTGTAACTTTGCTGGGATTGCAAGGAGAAAGCATAAATTGTGAGTCTCCCTTCCCACCACAAACTGACAAACTGATATGCACACACATTATCTACAGACACTGAACGCCCACTTCAGTGGATTTCAGAAAAGTAACGGAGCATATTAAATAGGTGTGATTCACGCTGTTGCCTTAGCCCCCATATCATGGATGCAGGCTTAAGATGGTAATTGAAATGCATTCCACTAGGATAAATCAAATGGCAACAGCCGATCTGTTTCCCTGGAGATAAGGACATCACATATATCAGCTGTCAACGCAAATGAATAATTGAAATAAACAAGAGGTGAAGCCACACAGGGGCCAAGCTAAAATAGCAATGTAAGAAAGTGTTACTCTGAAATAAGTAGGGCTTGCTGGAAATTCTCAAGCAACACTTTTGTTTTGTTTAATTTAGAAGCAGATTTATTTATTTTTTTAAAAAAACATCAACAGAAAAAAATATGGATTCAGACCGATTCCCTTCCTCCCAGTGCTTCAAAAAGGATTTCAAAATCCCATACAATGATGCAGCATTGCCGTTAATGCTGGCCAACTGGAATTTTGAACTTCTTTTGACAACTTTACCAGACCTTTGAAGAAAAAAGCCACCTTGCTGAACAGCCTTGTCGTTCTTGCAACATTGGGAGGCGGGGGAAGGGCCCTGGCTCAATGGTACAGCACCTGCTTTGCATGCAGAAGGTCCCCGGTTGGATCCCCAGCATCTCCAGGTCAGACTGGGAAAGTCCCCCACCTGAAACCCTGCCAGTCAGTGTAGGATATATGGAGCTAGATGGACCACCGGTATAACTCAGTATAAGGCACTTCCCTATGTTCCAGGAAGCCAAACTCAAATAGATACAGAAATACTGAACAATGTAGGTGGGTATCAGGATGGAATCACCAGGACCCCTCTGGTTGGGTGTGTGGACAGTGAGCTAGCAGAGATGCAATCATGGAGCGGTGAAATATTTTCAAGATTTAGTATCATTAGTGTTAGTATTATATATTTTTTTAAAATACAAGAACATATATAAGACCAAAAAACCCCCCACAGATAGATAAGACAAATAAAGGAGTACAAACTATCTAAGAAGATCCTGGCTGGACCAGGCCAGTGGCCATCTTGTCCATCCTCCTGTAGCAAACCAGATGCCTACAAGAAGCCCACAAGCAGGACCTGAGCAACTGGCATTCAGAGGTGATTGACGTACACACATATACATACCGAAATGCATCTCTTTTATCTCTTTCCTCTTAACTATCTAAACTCATACAGAAGGTCATAACTCATTGATCTATAATCCACCGTAAAAATCATCTATTCTGTTTCATTCCGTAGGCAGCAACTAAACAACTAAACAAATGCACAATATCTGTTAACGTCCATGTTATACTGTTGTTTCATAAAAATAATGAAAGGATTCCAAAGCTGTTCAGATGTTCCCTTTTTTGCCTCCCGTCCCACAACTGAGCAGCTGAAATTAGCCTAACCGTTAAGGTTAGGCTCCATCATTATTAGCCCATGCCTTTTATATAGGTATGGCAATCACCCTCCATTTAATAACAATCAAATTATTTGCTGGTGCTAACAAATGCCACCAAAAAATTGCAACAAAGTATATAATTGCTCCACAGATACAGAATGTCCTGTCATTGACTTTATTTGAGCAATAACAATCTCCCAAAAACATCCTTTTCTTTTTTGCACAACCACAAAAAACGGATGAAATCTGCCTCAGACTTCCCGCACTTCAGGCAACTGCTGCCAGCATTTCAATATATCCTCACTATCCTCTGTGCAGCCAGTTCCCAAAGGTATAACAAGCTATAATAACTTTCTTTCACATCCAGACAAGGGGTGATAGCCAACATTAGCCAAACTCAGAGTAGATTCATTAAAATCAATGCATGGCCAAGGCTGGCTATCACCCATGGAGATCCTGCTGGGAGGAAGGGCGGGATATAAATCACATAAGAAATAAATAAATAATGCAAAACCACACTGAGAGAAAAAATCAATTTCCTTAGCAATCTCTATCCCCAGCTTCCTTTCCCAACTTTTTTAAAAAGCCATTTTCTTTTCTGTCATTGCAAGTATGCTGTAGCTGTTAGTGCTGGGCTGCATTCAGACATGAGATTTACCATCACTTATTGTAATGGTAGCGCTTCCGTCCCAATTACCAACATTCCTTTCACAGTGCAGTATCTGTTGCATTACAGAACGGTGGCTTTTTGACTGATATACCATTAAATCATGCTAAAATTCATTCACGCCAGTGGGCGTGGTATGATGCAACAATGAATGTCATTAGACATGTCGATACTCCCCCACCCTTTCTGCACACTTCTGTTCCTCCATGATTCCCCTCATGAAAACGGTGGGAAAGAACTCTATGCCCATACACTGCTCAAAATATTGTTCCTTTACTCCCATGATTTTCTGGGTTAATGGGGTTGCAGACAGATTTTTTTTCTGGAAGCAATTAATATGGAAATGAGTGCTAAACATCTACTATATTCCGCTAGATTTCCAGAAGTGGCTTTTATGTCGTGTGAAAGATAAAATAAAATGCAGAAATTATCGGGGAAGGAAACATTGGGGAAATGGATTAAACTGCAGTCTGAATGCAACCCTGGACTAGGATTTGAAACAGCAGGGTGCAAGGCCCACTCACCAATGAAGCTCACTGAATAGCCTTGGGCCAATCATGGTCTCTCACCCTAACCTACCTCACTGGATCGCTATGATGATTAAATGGGGAGGACCATAAACATGTATGCCATCTTTGGAGTATCAATAATACTAATAAATAAACAGTAATAGAAAATAAACTAAAGGCCGACATAGCAGTTCCTTAGCCTTGCTTCCTTGAATAATTAATTTTTCAGTTATATTTCATTGTCTCAAATTCTGATTGAAAATGGTGTTTTATTGGAGACACTGATACTATGAGGGAGACCCCTTCCACATAGAAAACTAACATGTGATGAAGAAAGGGTCTAGCCAAGCTTTTATCCTGGACATGCTAGTTTTCTATGTTCAGGGAATGTTGTGAAGAGGAATATCTAGCCCTGTGTGTTCCCACCAACAGGCTGAAGAAGCCCAGCCCAGACATAGGTTGATGACCTCAGAGGGAACTAGGCCTATTACAACGGCCCAGAATCCTCTTTTCCTGGGGAATGGGGTCACATTAGCAAGCCACCTTCCCCATCAACCTGTATGTCTTCCTTCTGAAGTAAGCCACTAGGTTTTCCTGTGTTACCAGGCTAATTGGTGTTACCAGGCTGATTGGTTTGGCTAATAGCAATGAGGACCAGAGCCCTGTGATGCCACTAGGAAGTCTCTTCCACATGAGGACCACCTGATTCAGATGTTGCCTGCCTTTAGAAGGCAGCAGAAAATTTCCTCTTGGAACATATTTTTAGGCTACTGGCCGTCTACTTTTTAAAAATACTCTGCTGCAGATTCTTTTTGTAGGTTTCAAGGTCTTTTTATTTCATTTTATTGTACATCGCCATGGGCAGTCTTTTGGAAAGGTGACTGATAACGTTTTTCAAATGAATAAATAAAGACATACTACAGAGTTTGTAAAAGATAGCCCTTGCTTTAACTCCCTCCGTCTTCCTCTGCAACAGCAGCACTGGAGTGGGGAGAGTGCTGTTGCTTGTGCTCATGCCCTTCCCGCAGGCCTTGGGGCATCTGGTTGGCCACTGTGAGAACAGGATGCTGGACTAGATGGGCCACTGGCCTGATCCAGCAGGGCTCTTCATATGCTCTTAAGTGTAAGGATATGAACATTTGCTCACAATGATTCCTTCCTTCCTTCCTACCCTTGCTTCTCCCACCTGATGGGTTTCCCCATCGTAAAACTTTAGATTAAAAGCTCCTTGGGGCAGAGACCTGTTTTTCTCACGCTCTTATTTATGCCATAAAACATATATAATGCTAAATACATAAAATAAGATGTGCCTATCCCTGTACCCTAAAAATCTTCAACAGAGGCCCTTCTCTGGATTCTCCGCCATCAGATGCATGACGGAAGCTAATGGGAAAAGGGCCTTCTCAGAAGTAGCTGTGGAACGCTCTCTTATTTATTGATTATTTGATTTATATCCTGCCCTTCCAGCAGGAGCCCAGGGCGGCAAACAAAAGCGCTAAAAACACATTAAAACAAACCGTTAAAAACATTTTTTTTAAAAGCTTTAAAAACATCTTTTAAAAAAGAGTTAAAAGCATTATTAAAAAACCATATTAACAAGCAATTCTAACACAGACGCAGACTCTTAAGAGAGATTTGCTGGGCACCCGCTCTAATGTCATTTTGACACCAAGCAAAGGCTTTTTTATCTGAGTTGCATTTGTTGTTTTTATGCTGTTCCCATTTATTTTACTGTTTTAGTATTTTTTCTGTGCATTACATTTCTGTGTCTTTGTTGTTTTTTATTGTGTTTTGAAATTTTGTAAGCTTCCCTGGGAATTTTACTGAAGGGCACGGGTGTTGTTTTTTTTTAAAAGGCCAAAAATAAAATAAATAATAACATAAGAATGTGTAATAATTTTTCATTTGTCATAGCCATGTTTTACAAAGAGTATTACATTTTTCTTTCTTTCTCCACCCAGTCATGCAGGTGCCCTGTTAGGGAATGTGCCCTGACATTGATGTTTATTGTCAGACAGGCATCCATTTCTCTTCTCGTGCCTGAAACAATCACCATCCTTCTTATGAGAGGCCAAAGTTCATTTCTTGCGCGATGTAGATTGGCAGCATTGGTTTGGTGTGCTGTCTCCCCCTCTTACGCTTACTGTCAAGCTGTGTGTTCCTCAGATTAGAAAAAGCTGCACAACCTAATGAGGTTCTGTTGACAGAACTTTATTCCCCTCTCGGAAAAAGGGTGGAGAAAATAAGCTTGATTATGCCTACTACACATTAATTTATCTGCCAGCAGTAATTTGTTTGGTCAGTGGCATGCATTGCTAGTTTATTTAGATTCTTTTTTAAAAAATTAAACCAAAAGAAGCAGGAATTGGTATTACAAATTCTGGAAGATGCAGCCTAGAGCACCAACTTTTAACCTAGATGATGCAAATTAATCAACTGGCATTTATTTTATTATTTTGCTTAATTTACATGTTTCCTGCTAGTCCTAAGGTAGGGGCCTACATACTGAAGTCTCCCCCAATAACCATCCTGCTGAGTTCAGCACAGCCAATTAGGCTGGGGCTGATGGGAGTCATAGTCTAAAATATTTGGTGGATACCAAAGTTGATTTGGGATGAGTTCAAGTACTCCTGCCTCCCTTCCCTCTGCTCTTTCAAACGTGACTTAGTAGAAGACTTTCTGGTTTTCTCAAACCAGAGTTTGCCATGATATCCAAAATAGCAAACCATGGTTTTAAGGATCCCTACAAACAAGGATCACAAACCAGGATCAAGCCATGGAATTTGGCCTTCTTCCCTGCTCAGTAGAGCATATTTTCTACATTTCAGGCCCCCATCTTCATCTGAGCCTCTGGGGTGGACCACATAGACTTTGGATCTGGGCCACCTGCTGCACTGTGCTGCCCTGTCCCACCCCTGCCAGTGTCCACGTTTGTGATAAACAGAGATCAAGACAGATGCTAAGAACAAAGGACTCTTTTAAAAAAAATGGAATATATTTTGTTCCCTTTCCACAGCATATTAATAATTGTAAAATGAAGGCATACAGCAGCAAAAGATCCCGGAAAACAGCCGCGCTCAGCAACTCTGTCTCCAGCATTGCCTTCAACATTGGGGAGGAACATGGTAGCTAGAATTAAGAACATTTAAATAGATCTTATTTTGTGGAAATTTGTTCACATATAAATATGTTCCTCAGAAATATGTGCTCTAAATTCTTAATGGGAGCCAGTGTTCACACCTCTATATTTAAGTTGCTATGAAAAGAAGTCGCAGCTATCAGAACTACGAAGCAGCAGTTAGGAATAGCTCCATGTTCAGTTCATACCAGGGTGTGCTAGTCTGAGGGCTTTCTTACTACAAGCAGCTAAAGATAACTGACTAGAATGCCCTACTTTACAAAGGACAGTTCTTTATTTGAAGGGATGTCTGGTCTAAGTCTAAGTTAAATATAAAGAGCCACTGGAAGGAAGAGCAGGAGCTGGCACAGTGATTAGGCCCCAGTGCCATCACATCACGGCAATGCCCCCAGAAAGCCCCATGGCTGCTGCCAGTGGAGACCCCTTCTTCTGCCCTCTACACATTCAGTGAGTGGAAGGGGGAGCTCCATGCCACCAAAGTGGCACAGCCGTCACTCCATAGGTGACAGGCAACGGGGGCGGATGGAGGTTGGCAGGGTCGGTCAGAAGAATACCTCACCACCACCACCAATCCAACCACACACACCCAGCCCAGGGTAAAGGGGGTTTGGATTACTCTGTAAATCACACATCATCTATACTTATACACTAGCATATGCAAATTTTATGTACATATGTCTTTCTTTGATAATGCATTTCCTGTTTTGGCCATGTATAAGGAGCCATCCTACCCTAGACACACATTGGACACATCTACATGACAGACTTAAACTGATCCAACAGTAATTCCCTCTCCCTGTGAAACATAAGAACTGAACAGCAGATCTAGGGATCACTAGTACAGAACTCTCAGTACCCTCATCAAAGTGACCAAACTACAACTCCAGGTTTCTTTGGGGAAAGCCGGGATAATTAAACTGGTAAAAACATAGAGGAGGGCCAGGATCTCTTCTCGATCGTCCCAGAGTGCAGGACACGGAATAATGGGCTCAAGTTGCAGGAAGCCAGATTTCGACTGGACATCAGGAAAAACTTCCTGTTAGAGCCATACGACAATGGAACCAATGACCTAGAGAGGTAGTGGGCTCTCCGACACTGGAGGCATTCAAGAGGCAGCTGGACAGCCATCTGTTGGGAATGCTTTGATTTGGATTCCTGCATTGACCAGGGGGTTGGACTAGATGGCCTTATAGGCCCCTTCCAACTCTACTATTCTATGATTCTATGAAAAACTAATGCAAGCTTTTTTCTTTCCTGTGCTTGGCCTGCTGCCTCAAGTGACCCCTGCTGCCTCCTTTCCTAGCTCCCCAATGCTTTTAATTCTCTCCTTCCTTAGCTCCTCCACTACTATTCCGTATTCCTCTCTCAATTTCTTCCCCTCAAGCAGTGAGTGATGCTGGGTGTGTGTGTGCACGGGGGTGGACTGATAATACAGCCCTTCTTCCAGTGGTGGTGCAGCACTCACTGGGGATGTGGCAGGGCAATGTCAGGGGAGCTGCAGGGTTGTGGCAGCGTCCCTGTGGGCATGGACATCTGCAGAGCTGGCACTGCCATCAACCTGGAACTCCCCTGACCTTGCCTCACCCCATCCCAGGAAGCACACAACCCCATCCCCAAGAGGGCACTGATGCTGCTGCATCCGCACATGCTCCTGCATCTCAAAATTTCTGTGGAAGTATGGGTGACTCCAGAGCACCTTAGCCAACGGCAGTGGAAGAGATACTGAGCAGTTGCTTCAAGAGGCTTCGTTCTAATCATGACAAAAACTCTTGGAGCATTCCGAAAGAGAAGAGCCACAAGCCATTTTGGAAGTTAAGCAAACATAAAAGATTTATTATAATCAGGGGGGTTTTTTTGATGGTACTTACTGAGATGGTGTACCAGCACCTCGTTTTTAGCTGCCCATGACAATCGTTTTATTATTTTCATTATTAATTTTATGAATAACAAAATATACATCAATTGCAATCTCCAAACATTACTGCTTGACATAAAAATGATATACAGCTATCAGTATCTAAATTCCCCCCCTTTTTGCCACAGAATATTGGATTTAATAGGTACTTACTGAACATTGGAAAATTCATAACAAGAATACTGGATATGTATAAAAAGCTAATAATAAATACTTCAAAAATCAATAATTTCAAGACAAAATGTACAAACTTTTAGGCTTTCCAAATCTGGGCATAATGTGATGTAGGCTCCTTACCATATTCCTTCTAACTTGCATAATGATGAATGGGTACCAGGCTTCATAGAAATTATCTTTTTTTTGGTGATGCCTTGGGATACTCTCAATCTGAATATTAGCTTTTCCAGAAAAGCCAGGTACCATGTTTTTCTATACTAGTAATGTACCATGGCTCCTGGTAAGGTTTTCCAGTGAGTTCCTATGATGATTCTCGTGGCCATAAATAAATGGCCTATTAATGTTTTGTATATTATGTCTTTATTCATACCTTCGAATAAATTTAATACTGCCAGTTGTGGTATTCTGTCTATTTGTTTGGAGACTTTTATTTCAATTTCATACAATATTGAGGTCCAAAACTTTTGTACCCAGGTGCATTCTCACATGTGGTCATAGGTGCCAGCTGATGCACATCCTCTCTAACATGTGGGAGAATGCACCCAGTTTATTCGAGAAAGAGATACCGGTGATAGGTACCATATATGGGCTATTTTTAACATAACTTCTCTTATTTGATTAGAAGAGGTTTTCACCAAAGGTTTATTCCAAACTTATCCCATGCCTCCTCAACCTCTGTTCTCCAATCTCCCTCCCAAATTCATTTTAGTCCCAGCAAATTTACCCTTCTTTGTCTAACAAGAGCTGATAGAGCTGGGACATAAGTCCTCTATCCCTATCTCTTGCTGCCAACACAATATTTTTGAAAGGAGAGCCTCTTTATTAGGGTGGCGGATAAAATCTGCTAAGCTTCCTCCAGTGTAGCCATTGGATTCTTTGACCCTCCAGTGCTTCTGTGAAGGCTTGTTGTGTTATTGGAGATCCATTAACGTAAAAATCATGAAGGCGATATAACCCCTTCTCTCTCCACTGTTGCCATGGTAAATATCTATTACTATTATAAAATTCCGAGTAAAAAAAGAGCGGTGTCATAGATGACGATTTGGAGAAAATATGCTTTCCCCATCTTCGCCAGCTTTGAAGCAGAGTATCAACAAAGGGATTTCTTCCTATTTGTTGTATCAAAGGTTTTGAAAGTCTCCTAGAGAACATTGCCCCTAAGGGGATGCCTTTTACGGAAATGTTTTCTAACCGAACCCATCTTTTTACCTTGCTATCTAAAATCATGAAACTAAGGTGATGCAATTGATTAGCATCATAATGTTTTAAGTGTGGAATTCCCCATCCTCCTTTTCTGGACTGTCAGTATGTTTTTTTAATTCTGGGCATTTTTAAATTAAAAATAAATTATTCAGTTTCTTTTTGCCAGATCTTTAATTGCTTTTTGGGAATGTGTACAGGGAGTGCATGAAATTTTGAAGTCAGTTTTGGAAATACTGTCATTTTTACTGCGGAGATCCTTGCTGATAGTGAAAGTTGCAACTTGGCCCCATGACAACCATTTTGTTCTGGCAGTAACAGCACTTTTATCCAAGTATGAGTATCAGCACCTCAGTTTTTTTACCCAAAAAGCACTGGTTGCATTACTATCATCATCATCATCATCATCACTTTCCATGAATCCTGTGGAAATAAATTACCATACTCATCTATGGAAAGGCATTTTCTTGGGGTTAGTTCATATGTTACACCAAAGAGAACAAATGCTCTATTGTTTTGGATCTCTCCAAAAGGTACCGCAATGATTCCCAAATTTTATTACAGGAATAATTTCTGTCTGTAGTTCTGATGAAACGTGTTGCCATGAGGCGGCACCTCATGACACTTCTGTCATTCTTCTGTAGTTATTCATCCTTAGAAATGAACCTCTATTGCAAGGATGGGAAACCGTTTTTAGCTGGAGGGCCACGTTCTTTCACAGACAGCCTTCTAGGACCACATTCCAGGGGGGGCAAGAGACAGAAGTGGGCAGACCAACGGATGTGATTACCTTTGTAGGCTGCATTCCAGCCATGCAAAGTCATGTGCTCTATACATACCTAAGAAATGCTCAAAATTACAAGATTGCACCAACTTTATTATAAAGCCAGACCATTCCATGGAAAATTTGCTTTTGGCCCACAGACTGCTGCCTGGAAACAAAGATCCCCAACAAAACAGAAGATGGCTATCCCTTCTCTAAGGCATGCCTAGTCTATATTGCATTTTTATTAAGGTCAGTGCCTTGAATTATGTTCCTAGAAGGGTAAAGGCTGATGCTAGAACACTATACAGTGAACTTCCAGGAACAACTCCCTACAAGTGGAAGGTGGGTGACCCACAACTGATTCTGACATTCAGAAATCTGCTTTCCGTGTCTTGTGTAGAATCCAAGATGTCAATGGCCTAGTAAACCATACAATGTGTTCCCCTTAAGGAAAGGAGGAACAGACTGTAATCTCCATAAGTATATAATACATATTAAAATATATCACACTGGTTCTTAGCTTTGAAAAGGGCAAACTCAACGCATTAGCTATTACAAGCCACAATGCAAATTCACAGCACTAGGCACAATACTGATAGGTATTTGCAAACAGCTTCTTCCACTGTCAAGGTGGCAAGCTTTTGAATTTTAATTTTTAAAAAAAGTCACACTAACCAGACATCAAAGAAAAAATGTGAGAAATGCATGTCCAGGCATTAAATAAGACACAAGGCAAATGAATTTTTACCTTAAATATTAGAAAGGATAAAGGGTTTTAAGGCACGAGTCTTGCTAGAACGTGTCACTTATCAACTTAAGAGTAAGAAGATAAAATGGAAGTGCTCAGACTCCAATCCCATACATATAAAATCCACATAAATTATACTTAGTAATAAAGACAGGTTCTCTCTCTGAGACTCCAGTACAGATTGCTTCATGTGCTCCCACAAGGGTTGGCTGCTGGGTTGATTTTATTGTGGGTTTCTATGTATAAAAATTATGTGTATGATTTGCAGAATTGAAAAGCTTGAAAATGATCATCTCTTTCCATTTACTTTTCAAAATATTTTAATATCTCACAGATAGCTATGCAATTGCTGGGGAGAAATCTCATAAAAACCATAAAGAAAAATGTGCAGTAGTGCAAAATAATCTCCCAACAAGCATTTTATTGCTGAAGCAAATATTCTGTTTAGCCTTTTTTTAAAAAGGGGTGGGAATTTGTCTGAGAACACTAAACTCTTTGTACCCTTTTCTAATATCTGGGGTCCAAGAATCTCCCATGTGAGAGAGGAGCTAACACGTTACACACACATGTGAGATATCCATTTGCCCCCACAGGAAAGCAACCCTCAAATCCAATCCTAAATGAAGTAGAGAAACTTTAGGCTTCCCATCATTTCATTTCTAGCCCTCCTCCTGTGCTTTAACAGTAATTTGTTGTGAAGGAATTTAGCAGAGTCTTTCTTCTCTCTGTACCCTTATCTGTTTCTTTAATAATAATAATAAAAACTTAAAATCCAATCATACATTATTCCAAGATCACCTATTCTCCACTATTCACTTACACAAAGAGTAAATTAGTACATGTCTTTATTAGGATCGAGGATCAGCAATACAAATACAATACAATCAGCTGGATATCGGAATAACAATAAAATGCAAAATTACAGCAAGGGCTGATTAAAAACTAGTCCAGGAATGTCATAAAAGAATCAGGGTGGAAGGGAGTCAGGGTGGTTGGCAGCGCACAGTTCCTTTCTGCGAACCATAGCGGTACACAGAATGAGGCGACCTTTGCAGTAATCCGAGGATCCCGATCAGCCAATAAACGTCGCAGAAACTCAGCCTCAGAACTAGGATAAAGGTTAGCTAAAATTGGGAAAATAAACTTGTGGCGAAGGTTAGAATAGAAAGGGCAACAGAGCAATACACCGACTCCACCTCCTCAGCACCACAGAGTAAATTAGTAAGCAAAGAAAAAAAGGGGGGTAATCCTTTATAACAGTGATTCCCAAACTCCCCCCCCCCCGGACCACTTGAAAATTGCTGATGGTCTTGGCGAACAACTTATTATTTTGCCTGCTGGAACAATTATAATGTGCTTTGTCAAATGCTGTTGATTTTTAACTGTATTTTTATTGTTTCTTTTATTTTTGTATTATATTTTATTGCATTACAATTTGCATTCCATAGAATATGCAATATAAAATATAAGAAAAAATAAAAATAATTACAAATATTTAATGCACACATGCCATGGACCACTGGAATGAAGCTCATAGACCATTGGTGGTCTATGAACCACAGTTTGGGAATCGCTGCTTCATAACAAAGGGGGAAATGTCCTACTGATATTTATTGTTCCAAAACATTGCAAATAAAATCTATCTTTCAATAAAGTTAATCTTCTGCTGTTCATTAATCAATCTTCCTTAGTACGTTAATTTAGATAAAACTGTGTTATGCCACATTCTCCCATACTATTTGTATGTCAGTGGGACAGCTGCTTTCTCACAATTGCTACTATGCGTATTTTAACAGCTGTAAGTAGGTTCACAAGATCAGTAACAAAAGGGTCTTATAGCACCTTAAAGACTACAGATTTATTGTGGCATAAACTTTCATGGACTACAGTACACACCATCAGATTAATGAAGCTTTTTTCCCCAGAGTTAACACTGGACATAGTGTACTTGGATTTTCAAAAAGCTTTCGAGAAGGTAACTCACCAAAGACTCCTGAGTAAGCTTAGCAGTCATGGAATAAGAGGAGGGGTCCTCTTGTGGATCAGGAACTGACAAGGAAACGAAAAACAGAGTAGGAATAAATGGGCGGTTCTCCCAATGCAGGGATGTAGAAAGTGGAATCTCCCAAAGATTGTTATTGGCACTTGTGCTTTTTAACTCGTTCATAAATGATCTAGAGCTGTGGTTCCCAACCTTTATGAGTACAGGACTCCCTTTGTAAGCTCAAAATTTTTTGTAACCCTCCCCACACACACTAATTGCAATTTTATTCTCTGTTAATTAAAGAAATGGTGCATTGCAAAATCACATCTCCAAATACCCCTTTCCATAAAAAGCTCCCTGAAGACAGGGTGTTGCTTCCTTTTCTTAATACAAAGGTCAGATCTAATTGGTATCCCCCACCCACCCCACACACACATAGTCTGAAGATGTACAGTCCTGTCTCCCAACACCAGTGGGTTACAGTGTTGGATTAAGATCCAGGTTCAAATCCCCACCCCTCCATGAAGCCCACTGGGTGACCTTGGGCCAGACAGTCTCTCAGTCTGACCTATTTCACAGGGTCTGTGTAAGGATAAAATGGAAAGGGGGAAAACTATGTGCACTGCCTTGAGCAACTTGAAGGAAAGGTGGTATATAAATGCAATGATAATTAAATAAATATATTTCAGCCGCAGTATGTGGACCCCAGCCTCAGCCAACCTGCTGAACTTTAAAAAAATAATAATGATAATCACAAAGTAGCAATGTGGTAGTGGTGGGGATGCTAGATTGTGAAGACAAAAGGGTGGAGAGACTGAGGAGGGGGGTTAGTGCTTTTAGGCCTTGGGGTGATCATCAGAACTGATGACTTGGTTAGCGTGCACTTGGTGAATGAGAGTGGAGCAGAAGACAGATCAGCGCATGCACATAAACACACCTGCCCCTCCTGCAAGCATCTGCAGGTGTGCATGCATTTGGGCACATGGGAGGGGGGAAATCCTCAACTACCTCAGCATTTTGGAGAGAGAGACTGGGGGAGCGGAGTGTAGGTGGAAGAAAGGGGGGATGCTAGCACACACACTAAGCCTCAGAGATGGGGGGTGAGCAAGTCCTGAGCCTCCTCACTGCTCCTTGGCTCTGTCTCTAGGCCAAAGGTGAGATCTGGACAGCCTCGCAAATAAGAATAATTTTTAAAAGGCGGTGGCAGTGAAGCAGGAGCCAAGAAAGGCAGGCAGGCTGGTTGCCAGAAAGAAAGGGGGAAAGGAATATTAGCCTGTAGGCTTGCTTCTTTTTGCTTCGTTAAAAGCCCTCTCCTCTCTGAACGTCCTCTCTCTGAAGGGCATCGTCAGCACGAGGAGACAGGAGTCAACAACAGTAATCCCCTCTTCTTCCTGATAGCTCCACCCTCAGCCTCCTTTGGTGTCTGCCATGTATTTTATAGGCAGATATGCCTGCCCTCAGCATGCCTGAAAGATGCTCTGGCACTTCAGCAAAAGTCCTCCCCTCGTTTGGAGTAAGGAGGAGGTGTCGTTTGCAGCGGCAGTGGGGAACAGACAGCACTCAGGGAGTGAAGAGTGTTTTTTTAAAGTAATAAATAATTTATTTTACTGTTTGCGGCCCCCTGGGGGGTCATGGCCCCCAGCTTGGGAACCACTGATCTAGAGCTAGGGGTGATCAGTGAGGTGGCCAAGTTTGCCAATGATACTAAATTGTTCAGGGCTGTTAAAGCAAAGAGGAATTGCGAAGAGCTCCAAAAGGACTTCTCCAAACTGAGTGAATAGGTGATAAAATGGCAAATGCAATTCAGTGTAAACAAGTGTGAAATTACGCATATTGGAACAAACAAATCTTAATTCCACATATATCCTCATAGGATCTGAACTGGCAGTGACTGACCAGGAACGAGACTTTGGGGTTGTAGTGGATAGCTCAGTCAGCATATATAATTAGGAAAGGTATTGAAAATAAAACTGACAATATCATAATGCCATTATACAAATCTATGCTGTGGCCGCATTTGGAATACTGTGTACAGTTCTGGTCGCTTCACCTAAAAAAGGATATTGTAAAGCTGAAAGTGTTTCAGAAAAGGACAACCAGAATTATAAAGGGGATGGAGCAACTCCCCTATGAGGAAAAGTTGCAGCATTTGGGGCTTTTTAGTTTACAGAAAAGACAAGAAAGAGGTAACATGATAGAAATGTATAAAATTATTCATGGCATGGAGAAAGTGGAGAGAAAAAAAATTATTTCTCTCTCATCACACTAGAACTTGTTGACATCCAATGAAGCTGAATGTTGGAAGATTCAGGACAGGCAAAAGAAAGTCCTTCACACAGTGTATAGTTAAACTATAGCATTTGCTCCCACAAAAGGCAGTGATGGCCACCAACTTGGATGGCTTCAAAAGAGGATTAGACAAATTCATGGAGGATGAGGCTATCAATGGCTACTAGCCATGATGGCTATGCTCTGCCTCCATAGTTGCAGGCAATATGCTTCCAAATACCAGCAGCTGAAAACCACAGGAGGGGAGAGTGCTCTTGCACTCAGGCCCGCTTGTAGGCTTCCTATGGGCAACCGGTTGGTAGGGATGACGGAGAAATTTGATTTGGTTCGTATTTAAAGCTGAATTTATCTCATTTTAATTTTCCAAAACGTTGTTATATGCCTTCAAGTCAATTACGAGTTATGGCAACCCTATGAATCAGTGACCTCCAAGAGCATCTGTCATGAACCACCCTGTTCAGATCTTGTAAGTTCAGGTCTGTGGCTTCCTTTATGGAGTCAATCCATCTCTTGCTTGGCCTTCCTCTTTTTCTACTCCCTTCTGTTTTTCCCAGCATTATTGTCTTTTCTAGTAAATCAGGTCAAAACAGAAGGGAGTAGAAAAAGAAGGCCAAACAAGAGATGGATTGATTCCATAAAGGAAGCCACAGACCTGAACTTACAAGATCTGAACAGGGTGGTTTATTACAGATGCTCTTGGAAGTCGCTGATTCATAGGGTCGCCATAAGTCATAGTCGACTTGGAGGCACATAACAACAACAACATTATGTGTCCAAAGTATAACCTCAGTTTCATCATTTTAGCTTCTAGTGACAGTTCTGGTTTAATTTGTTCTAACATCTAATTATTATTATTTTTTGAGAACTGAAACACAGCCATCCTTTGAAATTCACACTTCTCCAAATTTTGTGGCAGTTCTCCAACCGATGTTTTTAAAATACATTTATTAAGGGAAAAAATGGAAATAACATACAAAAATATATATTAGCAGGTCCTGGGTTCAGTCCCAAGCATTTCCAGGAGCCTCCTGTCTGAAACCCTGGAGAACCACTGCCAATCAGTGTAGGTAATACTGAGCTACATGGACCAGTAGGTCTGACTCAGCATAAGGCAGCTTCCTATGTCCCCAATGCTGGCCTGTAGTTTCCAGGATCCTCCTTGGATCCCTTTTTAAAAATTAGTGTTACATTGACCACTTGTGGTTTTAAGCAACTCCAGATAACAACGTCATTATTTCAATTGCTACTTCTGTTGCTTTGACCTTGCAGTGTTGTTCATTTCTAGTGTTTTATTGTATCCTGCCCTGGCAGTTTTTACTGAAAGGGGCCACAGAAATCTCCGGCAAATAAATAAAGGAATGCTCCCACCCTCGTCGAAGTGATGGAGGAAAGGATATTTACTTGACTCAGAAGAAAGCCCACTGATTTCAAAGGGAAATACTCCCGAATAAGCGTGTGTGGAGCCTACATGCTTAAAACTGAGAGGAAATAGGCGAAAAGGTAAGCAAAATTCGCCCCTGAAACTCTTTTCTCTGTGAGGAATTCCTGACGGGAGAGAAAAGAAAATGATTTTTGGGGGGACAGCAGTATCCCCCTCAAAACACCCACATATAATGAAGGGGCGGGGCCAAGCGAAGCGCCTATCCTAAGAAGGCTACGCCCCCTTTTATAGAGCGCGCTCCGGCCTTGCCTCTTCCAATCCTTCCTCTTCTCAAGCACGAGGCGGAGCCCCTGCCTTAACTGCCGTTCTCGTGAGCGCGCGCACGCCTCGTTGCGCCAAGTACTTTTTTTGAAGAGGTGCGCTCCTTCCTTCCTTTCCTCCCTCGCGCGTCTGCGCTCTAACGGTCCGTACGGGCACGAGACAAGGGGACGACCGCGCATGCTCTTGTAGCCCTTCACTACTACTACTACTACTACTATTACTACTGCTCTCTCCCTCCTGAGCTTTTCTTTTTCAAAAAAGTTGCTTTTGACCCCGCCCCCTGTACTCTCTCTCCCGCTGCCGCCGCCTCATTATTCCCGGCGCCGTTCTGCTTTGTTACGCATGCGCCTCTCTTCCTTTTGGCGCCGCTTTCCCAACGCCCCGCCCCCTTCCCCAACCGTTACGCCTCTCCGACTCCTCTCCCTCTGGTCCCCTTTTCTGCCGCGTGAGGTGTAAAGACGGGGGGGGGGGGGGGAGACTCAGCGAGCGAAATCCCCTGGTTTTCCCGCCGTGCTTTGCGAAGCCCCTGGCACTGACGTGGCCGCCGGGAGCCGCCATCTTGTGTGCCTGGGCGCAGTGAGGGAAAAAGAGGGAGGGAGAGGGAGGAGGAAGGAGAAGAAGAAGCCGAAGGAAGGAAGGAGGAAGGAGGGGAGGGGGGGCACACAGAAGCGCAGGAAAGGAGCAGCCCGGTAAGGAGCGAGGCAAACGGCCGCCCGGTAAGCACCAGTCTTCTGCTCTCCGCTTCGCCTTAGTCGGGGCCTGGCGGGGAAGGGGGAGGCGAGGAAGCGAGAGCCGAGCCTTTCGCCTGAGTCCCTGGCCGGGCGGTGCCGGCGCTTGGGCCGAGGCCTAGCTCAAGGCCAGGCGACCAGGAGGTGGTGGTAGAGAATCCCATCCGGGCGCTCGGCTTCTCTCTCTCTCTCTTTCTCCCTCAAAAAAAAAAAGCCCCCTCTCCATTGGCCTTTCCTCCAGACTGAGTAGGAAAAGGCAGCTACAGGCCGCACTGCAGGCTTGGACTCGGCTGGGGAAGGGAGGCGGGGGGAGATCGAGGCCGAAATATTGGGGGGGGTACATCGATAGGCAGCCTCAACGGACCACCCTTTGGACAATATCGCCTTTTCCTCCGCCGTGCAACAGCAAGCTAAATCGTCTTAGCAACTCACGCATAGGGGGCAGCCAGGCTCCTTCAGGCCTCTTTCGACCATTCTACCTCTTCTTCTCCCTCCCCCCCCCGCGTTGTGTGTGTTTTTAAATATTGCAAAACAACTGTTGCTGCTTATGCTTGGGGTAGGCCTTCTGTTTTCCCGTCTTCTCCCCCCCCCAAAAAAAAACACCCGGGCACTTTCTTCAAACACTTTCTTAATTTTGTTTTTGTCTATATAGAAATGTGTGTGGAAAATTCTTGTCCCGCCCTCCTCGACTGCTTTCTCCTTGCTTGCTTACAGCTAAAGTAGCTCTTTTTAATACGTAAAAGTTGAGGAACGGCAGGCATGCCATGGTTAATTTTAGCCTGACTTAGAAGTGGGGGAGCCCCCCATAACAATTGTGACACCCCATTGGTGGCCTCCTGCGTAGTTGCTTAAACGAATCCTGGAAGGGTTGCTTACAAGTGCAGAATAAACCCAAAACCTCCAATCCCAAAAAATTTGTGATCTGAACATGTGGGGTACATAGAAGATCGGTGTTTAATCATCTCCCTTTACTTCCTCGTCTGTAGTTGAGCCCAAGGTTTCTGTGGATGGGGTGGGGAAGCTGATTCTGATCACTTAGTCACTCACGGGTGACTTCATCAGCAGGACAGAAAGTTACGCAAGTGCAGAATCTCAAGTGTGAAATGGCTGGGGAGAAAACTCTTCCTCTTCTCCCGTTGCAGTGAAGAAAATGGGAGTTATGATTGAGTCTCTATGCAGCAGACACAAGCACAATCCTTTGGAGTAAAGCAGTCTCATTGCTACATACGCTTGTCTCATAGAGTTTCCCCCCGAAATTCAGTGCAACATTGGCACAGCTAGTCTCTGCAGCCAGATGCACTCCACTTATATTTTTAGCTAATACAATTTCAATTGAAAGACTTTCTCATTGGGTTTCTTTAGGGTTTTTTGCCAGCATCTCTTATTATTATTTGATTTACTAGTTGCTTGTTACCCAAAGGTCTCCAAGCAACTTATAGCGCTGTTAACAAATATATCCCACCATACAAACAAAAATATAACACACACACCCATACAGCCACAGGAAGCTTTGGCAGCATACTATTAACAGACATAAGAACATAAGAAGAGCCTGCTGGATCAGGCCAGTGGCCCATCTAGTCCAGCATCCTGTTCTCACAGTGGCCTACCAGGTGCCTGGGGGAAGCCCGCAAGCAGGACCCGAGTGCAAGAACACTCTCCCCTCCTGAGGCTTCCGGCAACTGGTTTTCAGAAGCATGCTGCCTCTGACTAGGGTGGCAGAGCACAGCCATCATGGCTAGTAGCCATTGATAGCCCTGTCCTCCATGAATTTGTCTAATCTTCTTTTAAAGCCATCCAAGCTGGTGGCCATTACTGCATCTTGTGGGAGCAAATTCCATAGTTTAACTATGCGCTGAGTAAAGAAGTACTTCCTTTTGTCTGTCCTGAATCTTCCAACATTCAGCTTCTTTGAATGTCCACGAGTTCTAGTATTATGAAGAGGGAGAAGAACTTTTCTCTATCCACTTTCTCAATGCCATGCCATCTAACATGCCAGATGTTAGACAACATCTAACAGTATGGTGACAGAACCCCAACGATATCAGTGAGGCAATATGGCAGTAGGTGTCACCAGTCAAAAGGCTTGGAACTCCTGCCTCTCTCCTTGGTCCCTGTGCCTAAATACCATCCAGTTGGATGTGAGAGTACCAGCCGACATCCTTAATTTTGTAGGTCTTGCATTTGTCAGCCTGGCTATGGAATATGGCTGTGGTGTGTAAGAACAAATCAGACTTTCCTCCTTTCTCATTTTCTTCTGACTGACTTCTTTAGATGCAGCTTCTAAGTAGCTCTGTAAAAGGTCCAGGAAACACACTTTACAGGTTGGGTTATATAATAATCCTTGTGTTGGGGATTCAGTGGTTGATTGGCTGGAGCAGGCTTGGAATCTAATTGTTCTTGTGTTGATGCGGACCTTTTATCATCCTTAAGAGTACTTAAATATATGAGGTGATTACATCTTTATTTGCTGGGGGGGGGTGTCTGTCAGATTAGCCAACCAAAGGAACTTGCTGTCTCGCCCCTTCCACCACAGGGAAACAGACACTAGGTCTCTTGGGGAACTCCTCAGGACAGTATTGGCTTATAGCGGAGCAGCAAGTTGTACATAACATTGTCTTAAAGCTTTTTTGTGGGTCATAAAATTAACCAGTTTCATTGTTTGCCTTTGACCTTGTCAGTTGTCTTTGAGTGCAAATTCGTTATTTGAATGGGGTACACCTCGCCTCAAAGCTTTAACCTGAAACACCCATGATTTCGAAGATCAGAAAACAATTGTTGTGGGGTTCTTAAGATGGTACTCCACCGCAAAAAGTGGCAGTGGCTAACCTTTTTCAGCCTGGGGAATTCATCCTTGTCCAACCCTCGGTCACACACTAGTTGTGGTTGCGACCACCCCAAACTAACACGTGTGTGCAGACTCTCATAATATGCGCACAGATCAACTGAGGAGGAAGGGTTATCACCCATGTAGCAAATGATCGATCTGGTAACCATGGAATTTATTTGTTTTAAATTTATCAGTTGTTTCCCACAACCGGTGGAAGTCCCAAAGCAGTTTACAGAACAAAATAAAATGCAAAGACTACAATATAATCAGAAAAATAATCTAAAAGCATAAAAGATCCAACAGCCGTCCATCCAACACAATTATAAACATCTAACAGCCACCAAAAGCCAGGCCACTCACTAGTGCTATCCAAATGCCTGGGGAAATAAATATGTTCTTTCCCTGATGTTGTAAATATGGCAGTTTCAGTGCCAGGCAAGCTTCCCTGTGGGAGAGCATTCCAGAGTCAGACTGTCACAGAAAAGGCCTGTCTTCTCCTTGCCACCAGACATATTTTTC
This sequence comes from Rhineura floridana, assembly GCF_030035675.1. NCBI lineage: Eukaryota > Metazoa > Chordata > Lepidosauria > Squamata > Rhineuridae > Rhineura > Rhineura floridana. The sequence continues at coordinate 85,452,370 of NC_084489.1, read as the reverse complement.
CAGGAACATTCAGAGAAAAGCCTCAGATGTTGCTCTCTGAGTCTGGGTAGGTTTATACAGGGAACGGTGATCTGAGAACTTGGGGTCCTGAGCTGTGCAAGGCTTTATAGGTCGAAATGAGCACCTTGAGTTGGTGATGACAGTTTGCCCTACATCACAGCACTGGGATGGGTGGAAAGAAGGTTAAACCTTTCTACCCACCTCAGTGCTGTCTACTTTTTTCTTTTTGCTGCTACCACCAATATGCATGTGGTCTTTGAGCGTGGCCCAGGAAAAGTGGCTTAAGGGGCTGTATCAGACCTCCTTCCCATGGGTTAACCAACCCAGTTATAAAACAATGCTATCCTCTTGCAGGTGACAATCAGGTTTTATTATGCTAAGATTATGAAGTAAAACATTGAGGGTTTGGTTTCTAACCTCATGTGCACCTTTAATACATTTTTAGTCTTATTTCAGACTTTGTGTGAATAATCATGTTGTATGGTTGGAACTATAAGCATTAAATTCTTGTAAGAGTGAGGTTTCTTTTTTTGTAGCTTGAGTATTAGAAATTTGTACAGAACAAAATCATGCTCATTTCACCTCTTAATTCCCAGTCAGACGCCATACATAAGAATTGCCTTACTGGATCAGGCCAAGGTGCATCTATCCGGCATTCTGTTTTCAAGAGTGTGCAGCCAGAGATCTTTGGAAAGATTGCAGCCTGTACATTGGAGGTGCTATGTGTTGAGTCCTAGGGTCAAAGGTATGCCGCCTTTGAAAACATGGAAGTTCTACTTAGTTATCAGAGTTAATAGCCAGTCATAAACCTGCTGTTCATTAATTTTTCTAATCCTTTTTTTTAACCACTCAAACTAATGGCTATTGCCACAACCAAGTAATGAAATTAATAAGCTATGTACTTCCTCATGTAGCACATAGTTAAACTATGGAATTCACTCCCACAAGAGGCAGTGATCACCACTAACCTGCATCACATTAAAACAGGACTAGACAAATTCATGGAGGATAAGGCTATCAATAGCTACTATGCTTCCAAATACCAGTCGCAGGAAACTGCAGGAAGGGAAAGTGCTCTTGTGCTTAGATCTTGCTGGCTTCCCATAGGCTTCTGGTTGGTCACTGAGACTGGGATGCTGGACAGGATGGGCCACTGGCTTGATCCAGAAGGCTCATCTTACGATGTTCTTATGTATGCATTGTATGAAGCCCACACTTTTGTCCTGGCGAAAGGAATTCTCAGCTGCTCTGAACACTGCTTTTGCTAAAATAATCTGTCAGGAAGCTGTTAAGAGTCACTGAGGAGGTCAAGGAGAAGATTATTTGGCTCAGCAAGATAAAATATTCTCATGTCATGGAAGATTTGATGCCGTAGAAAGAAATCACTTGAAAATAAAAAATGAATTGTGTTATTATTATTACACAATATAGTTGGTTTAGTGCTGCTTGCTTCCCACTTGAAAATCGGAAAATGTTCTTAGGGAAGATTCTTTATAATCTCGCTCAGGAACATTAATTGTCTGAGCAGTTAGCAATAATTTGCTTCACTTACTCCCTGATATGGTAAGAGTATCACCATCCTGTGTATTCCAGATTAAAATATATTTAACATAATTTATGACGTAATTGATTTTCCTTAAGAGTTTAAATTGTGTATGGCTTAATCAAGATTCACCTTAAAGCATGGTAACTTTTATAGCGTTGAGAATACCTAAGAATAAGCTGGATATTTTTCCTTTCTGAATTGCTACAATCCTATACCCACTTACCATTGAATGAGCCCCATTTAACTCAGTGGGACTTAATTCTGAGTAGACATGTATAGGCTTTCACTGATGATAAATGGGGCTTTAAACGCAGAGAGTGCTGTTTCCTGGGCATTCCCAAGAACATACAGTGTATATGGCTGGAAAAACCTCTGTGAATGAATCTTACCTTGATTTCTTTCAGACAGAAGTTCAGTACAGTATTAACCAGGGCTGTGGAGTCGGTATGTCAAACCTTTGACTTCGATTCCTCTATTTTTCAACTGTCCGACTCCGACTCCTTCATAAATGGCAAATGTATATTAATTTTTCTACTGTCTGACTCCAACTCTGACTCCCTCATAAATGGCAAATGTATATTAGTGTATTAATATTAATTAATATTAATATTATTTTGAAGTCGGAGTCAGTATATTTCTACCGACTCCACCCAAAATTGCTTCCAGCTCCACCCAAAATTGCTTACTACTCCGACTCCACAGCCCTGGTATTAACATTACTAAATCCGAGTTACTGCTGTTATCTCTTATGGGAGAATTTAGGTATCCTAGACCAGAGGTTCCCAAACTGTGGTCTGTGGACCACTAGTGGTCCGTGAGCTTCATTCAGGTGGTCCATGGCATATCTGTGCTAAATATTCATATTGATTTTTAGTTGTATTTTTACTAAAATTCAACTTCTGTTTCTTAGATTGCATTTGATTATATTCTAACTTGCATTCTTTGGAATGCAAATTGTAATACAATAGAAGAAATAAAAGAAGCAATAAAAATACAATTAAAAAATACATCATCTAGCACTGTGCATTACAATTACTACAACAGGCAAAAAAATCAGTAAGTGGTCCACCAAGATCATCAGAAATTTTCATGGGGTCCAGCAGGAAAAAGGGTTGGGAACCACTGTCCCAGACTGTTTATGCTGGCGACTCCTGGAATAGGATGTGGAAGTGAAGTTCCATACACTGATCTGCAGGAATTCTTTTTATCGATTTGAAAAAGTTGCAATATCAGCTATCCTGTATTGAAATGTCATTCAAGCCCCCCCCTTTTTTTTTTTACAGCTTTCAAGCAAGGGGTTTAGTAAGTGTTCTGCTTTACCAGCTTTTTTATTTATTCTGCAGTCTTTCTTGCTGTATGCAAAAATCTAACATTATTTCTAGGCAGTTCTTTTGAAAAAGTGAAATACTACATGCTGATAGCTCTGTTCTCAAATTCTTTTTCTATGAGGATCTCAGTCCAGATGTTATCTACTATTGTTTTCTTCATCGTCTTATTTATAGTCTCACCGTGTACAAGCAGTTCTATACCTTTCTGTGCTGAGTTGAGTAACAAATTAATACAGCTTAATATTTAAGCAATTTACTGCTGGATGGTATTTTGCTGTAGGCTCTGTGTGTCACGTATGCCCTCTGCTTGTCTAGATGCAATCCTTTAAGCTTTCATAGCTAGACACAAATGAAGAATACTCTGGAACATGAGGCTTTAAAAAAAATTTAATCTACCTTCCAGTGCAAGAATCCAAAGGTTGTGATAAGGAGGTGTAAAGTTTTTGGAAGTACACATTTAGGACTAAACCTGATATGCAGGATATGTAGATGTTTCTAGAAGCAGAAGCCCTGTGACAGCTCATCCTCTCCCTTTAACATCTTGTACAGAACATCAGATCTGAAGTCATTGCACTGAAGGGCTTCCCAACCCCTGCAAATGGCTGCAAGTGCAGTGAAGCAGCAATGGGAAGCTGCCATGCAGTGACATCACATGGTATGCTCTTTTATGAGGTGTTATGGCACCGGAAGGAGAAGATGCATGAGACTTAGAGACTTCCTGCTTGGGAGCTCCTTCCAGGACACATAGGCAGCCCTGTAAGAATAGAGGGTCTCTACTATTGAAGGGAGTAGAAAAAGAGGGCGGCCAAACAAGAGATGGATTGATTTCACAAAGGAAGCCACAGACCTGAATGTACAAGATCTGAACAGGGTGGTTCACGACAGATGCTCTTGGAGGCCACTGATTCATAGGGTCGCCATAAGTCGTAATCGACTTGAAGGCACATAACAACAACTATTGAAAGAGTCTCCCTCCTTGCCCCACTTTTCCTTTGGACACATCCAATGCCATTACACAAGCTTGATATTAATCAGGTGTGCTAGGTATCAAATAACATTTACGTATATGAAGCACGAATCTACGCAGTCCATTAGGTATAGTGAAACTATATGCTGGTGGCTGTTGCACTTCATGAGGAGCCTTGGAAGGGATTCTAAAAGGCTAGCTCCAGATAGGACAAATGCTTGCACTGTAGCTAAGCAAATTTTCTGACATCTCTATAGCTTTGGCCAGTCTACACTTAAGGAATCTTGAGGCACTTTTTATGTAAAAAAGCAGAACTCTATAATCTTTTGCCTGTGTGGGGAGGACCTTAACAGTTAATTTGAAAAGTAACAAGAGAATGTGCTGTCTTGACCACAAGGGAATTGTCCTATAGCAACAGCACATTATAGTGAAAACACATATTAACCTAAGCTTGGCTAGTGAGGCCCTGAAATGCTTTGGGGCACAGGAGACAAGCCTGTACAGGACAGTAAGGCTAGAGCTGTGGTTCCCCTCACCAATAGCCCACTGGTTTACACTGGATTGGGGGCAAGTTACTCCCCCACTTACCCCATTATCCCAGCCCAAAACTGAAAAGAGCTGCTGTTTTGTTACCTTCTGTGTGGTTTTATGAGGTTCAGATCTTTCCTTTATTCTCTAATGCCTGTCTTGGATTGGTAATCCACTTCACAGTCTTTACAGGTTACAGGCACACAACTGGATGTAAAATTCTCTATGCATTCTGTTGTGGAATGGAAGTTAGCTGGTGCTAGTCACAGTGGGGGAAGAGAGACCGTGTAGAATAAGTTTAGAAGGAGGGGAAACTCAAAAGGGATACTTGGGTCTGTAGGAAGAAGAAAGGAGGTGGGGCAGTTGGCCTAGCAGGGAGTAGAAATGTTTAGAAAAGATAGTTAGAGATTAAGTGTTCCGAAGCAATAGGGCAAATCACTGGGGTATGGCTGGCCATATGTGAGGTAGGTACAGGGCTTGAAGAAACTTTGCTTTGGAAGAGGAGTGGGCTGGGTTCTGGGTTGGTAGAGTGGAAGCCAGGATTGAGAAACATTACTGTTCTTGTATCTCTGAAATTAGAGGTGCTATTTTGACTGTAAAGCCGCCTCTTCCTGCCCTTATGTTTAGCCTACTGTTAGAATATTACCCTCTTATCTACATGCCCCAAGTTAATTGGTAAAACCGAAGTTTAGGGAGTCTCTAAGGCTTCTGTAAGAGACTAGGCATTGTTAATTGGGGGGAAAACTTCCTTTGCAGTCCTCTCAAAGAATTCCCTAGAAAGTTAAAACCATAATGACAGAGCACACTATGTAAATATTGAGCAAATGGAATCTTAAACTGTTAACCCAATTAGTCTATGCTAGTATAAATACAATGCTTGAAGATAAATTTCCAGAATGATAGTTTTATCTCTCCAGTTGTGAGTACTTGAGGCATACACCCCAAAATTAATCTCTCAATTTAATGATAGATAATCTTTCATCTGCTTCAAATGCAACAGTAAACAGTTTCCAAATATTGTTGGGTATAACTGTTTATGAATAGCTGTGTATTGTGCTCCAGTATCTTCTCTACAACATTATTTTGTTGTAACTTAATTTATAGTTCCAAAAGGGGTCAAGAACAATTGCAGTTACCTGTTGCATAATTATTATTTTCATTTAATCTTGTATTTGTGGAACCTGAAAAATAGTGTTGTTCAACTGCAAAGTGGTCTTACTGTAGTCTGTCAGAATTACTCAATGTTATGGGTTGAGATTATGATCAGTACAAATATACACGCAGCTGTGATGCTTAAATATTTTAGTTTTGATGTTACCTATAATAATGTAAACAGCCAGAGGCAATTGGACTACAAACCTTTCATGTGTAGCACTGGATTGTTGCACAGCTTAAACACAATTATGCAATGATAGGTGCTGTGTGAAATATGCTGTCATGAATACACAATAGTCAGATTTTGAGTGTGTTGTGTGCAGTTTCTGTCTGAACCGTCTTAACCAGATGTTGAACTACTTCATCTGGCCATGCTGGCTAGAGCTGATAGGAACTGGAGAGCCACAGGTTCCTCTGAGCAGAGCAGTGGTGCATCTAGGTAGAATTGAACGTGCTGCAGTGAGTAAAAGTTCCTAGGCAAGATGATAGATAACTTCCTGTTTGCACTGTGTCCTGTCCTGAGCTGATGATGTAAATCACCACTCACCTATTTGTAGTTGTGGCACGACCTATGTGGTGACTTCTCAGTTTTGTGGCTGCATATGTGGTGGTTAAGGTGCTAGACTACGACCTGGGAGATCAAGGTTCAAATCCCCACATAGCCATGAAGCTCATTGGGTGACCTTGGGCCAGTTACTGCCTCTCAGCCTCATGAAAACCCTATTCATAGGGTCGCCATAAGTCCGAATCAACTTGAAGGCAGTACATTCACATTTTTAAAAATTAACAACTTTGATAACATTTGAACTAAAGGTAACTGAGTTGCTGGGACATACGGTTTTCTTGTGAGTTGCACATCGTGGGTTTACTAATTGGGCATGTTTAATGCAGGGGTTTGATCCCAAAATATTTGAACATCTCACAGTAAAATTTAAAAAAGAATGCCGTTAATTACTTTTGGCCATTAATTTTTTTCATTATGTTTTGTGGCATCCTTGTTTCCTGATGCACTTATGACAGACAGTATCATACAGAATTATATCTGGCTTTCACTTTTGGAAATGCAGTTAGCACTGGCTGAGTTGTACGGACAGAGCAGGGTCAGAAGTTGAACATAGTGTGTTTACCATGTTATGCCATTAGCCAACTTGGTAGGACATCGTAATTTGCTAGGCTGAGCTGTGAAATTTATGGATAAAAGATCTGTGGCCGCTGCTTATAAATGGGGTAAGTATGATGAGAAAACATGGTCTAGTCGTGGCTTCCATGTTCATTTCTTAAGAGAAGCTACAGCAGGGCATCATCTTCAAAAGAAAGGTGCAGGAACACCAGCTCTTCAGAAGTGTGAGGTCCTAGGATACCACTGCTGAGTCTGATTGAAAGCCATTTCCCATTGAGCTAAGAACATTGAAACATATTCATTCCGATATCCCATTTTTTGTTAGGTTAACATTTAGTTGAGGAGCAAACTGGCAAAAGGAAATTAGGGCTGATTTGCTCAGAAGTTGCAGAGGACTGGAAGCCTGATTGCTGTGCAAACAAGAACTGCTGTGGAGAAAATGAGGTCAGAAAGTAGGGTTTGTCTTCTATGCTGTTCCTATAACCAGATAAGGAGCACTGAGAGAATTTCTCCAGGTTCTTGGGATACTAGTCGCTGTGACTAGTCTGGGTCTAAAGTCCTAATATAAGTTAGTCACGTAGCTATTCCTGGTGCATGTAAGTGTAATAAAGGTGTGACTCAGCCTGTATAAAATGTTCTTTTTGGCTGCCACAGCTAAATCTGTTGCTGAATAGTAGTACATTTTTATTTTAAGACAAACAATGAAGGATCCTGTTCTAATAAAGGATTTGAAAATCCATAGTACTACAAATTATAACCAATGTATAATTCCTTCTTTCCCTCTCAGGTGCATGACCGAGGTGCTAGTTGTCTGTCTGCCAAATTTGGTTAAGTGGAAACTTGTATCCCTGTTGTCACAAATACCCATTGTCTTTTTTTAAAAAAACCTTAAGTCTTTTAAAGCTTATGAGAGACATAACTAGCATAGGAGAGGGGGAGAAACCCAGGTACACAGTTACCCAGGGGCCTCTGGTGATGCTGGTGCTTTGGAATTTTAAAACAATTTTTTACCCCCAGGTGCGAAGGGCACTGCTGGAATCCTGATTTTTCCAACTCTGAATTATCAGACCAATCCTACTTATTTGTACATAATGTGGTATGGATTAGTGAGGCATGTTGGTTTGCTTGTTTTTCATTAAGGAGCATGGAATAATCTTGTATTATGACATTACTGTTAACAATGCTAACTTCCTAGCTATAATAGCCTGTATATTAGAATAAAAAAATGCTGGGAATTAGTAGCCTCTTCACTCAGATGTTTTAGAATGTTTGCTAGTCATTATAGCACTTGAATGCAAAAGTAGAGGAGAGTTATCAAAGGTGGACTGAGAGCAGTGGACTGGTATCCATTGAAGTTGTCCAGTTAGTGCAAGGACGTCTGCTTGCATTCCTGTATCGTTCTGGGGCTCTGCAACCTTCCAGAGCAACTTTGCATGGGGAGCATGAGGAACGGGAGGTTGGAAGCCCCATCATGCAAGCAAAAATCCTTGCACTAGCAGGACAGCTTCCTTGGATACAACCCAGTACACAGTGCCTTACAAAAGTACAATGCTCTCTATTACAAATGGTATTTGTAATAAAACAATTAGAAATGGTATAATTACAAATGGTTCAATGTAATTTCATTCTGTGTGATATTTTATTTTGAAACCCTGAAACTCAAAAATCAATCACTGTAAGGTGACATTGGTTGTATGTTGGGAAGTGTTTGTAAGAAACATACAAAACTGAAACATGTTGTTTGCATAAGTATTCAGCCCACACACATTAATATTTGGTCGAGCCACCTTTCACTGCAATAACAGCTTTTAAGTCTTTTGGGATAAGTATGTACCAGCTTTGCACACAGTGTCGGAGGGATTTTGGCCCGTTTTTCTTGACAGATTTGCTCCAGGTTGTTCAGGTTGGTTGGACGTCACTTGTGGACTGCAATTTTCAAAGAGCACCACAGATTCTCTGGGATTGAGATCAGGACTTTGACTGGGCCACTGTAGGGCATTCACCTTTCTGTTCTTGAGTCACTCTAATGTTGCATTGGCCTTGTGCTTGGGATCATTGTCCTGCTGAAAAGTGAATTTCCTCCCAAGCCTCAGTTTTTTAGTGGACTGAAGCAGGTTCTCTTGCATTATTTCCCTGTATTTGGTCCATCCATTCTTCCTTTGGTTTTAACAAGATGCCTGGTCTTTGCTGATGAGAAGCATTTCCACTGCATGATGCTACCACCACCGTACTTTACTGTAGGGATGATGTGTCTTGAGGCATGGGCAATGTTAGGTTTGCACCACACATAGTGTTTGAGTTTTGGCCAAAAAAATCTACCTTGGTCTCATTTGACCACAAAACCTTTTCCCACATTGCAGCTGGGGCACTCCCATGCTTTCTGGCAAACTCCAGATGTGCTTTTAGAATTTAGATGGTACTTTTTGAGTAACGGCCTCTTTCTTGCCACCTTCCCATACAGGCCAGTGTTATGCAGAGCTCTGGTGGACTGGTGCACCATTACTCCACTCTCAGCCACTGAACTCTGTAGCTCCTTCAAAGTGACTGTTGACCTCTCTGTGGCTTTTCTCACAAGTTTTCTTCTTGTTCGAGCACTGAGTTTTGAAAGACAGCCTTTTCTTGGCAGAGCCTGGGTGGTGTGATGCAGCTTCGCCTTCCTGATTCTTGATCCATCTGTGCTCACTGGGATATCCAAACACTTAGATATTACCTGGATATTATTTTGTACCCTTTTCCTAATCTGTGCATTTGTATTACGTTATCTCGCATTCTGTAGAATGCTCTTCTACAGAGAATGCTCTTGGTCTTCATTTTCCTTCAAATCCACAGCCTGACCAATGATTCTCAACAGTGGGGGTTTTATCCTGACAGTGTGACAGCAACTTTAGTGGTTCACAGGTTAGGCCAATGCCAAGGTAATTGTCTCAGTAGGACAATTTCTTTCATCTGTGTAAAATGGGAGCTTCCACAGCACAGGGGTTGAAAACTTACCCAAGCAACATGTTTGTTTTTTATGTTTCTTACAAACATTTCCCAACATAAAAACCAATGTCACCTTACAGTAATTGATTGTGAATTTCAGTGTTTCAAAATAAAATATACAGAATGAAATTACAATGTACCATTTGTAATTCAGTAATATGAGAGCATTGGTCAGGGGTCTGGTTACTTTTGCAAAGCACTGTATTTAGCTTCACAATGTACTTCATGTCATAAGGCTCTTAAGTGGCAGCTGACAGTAACTTCAAGGAATAGCTAGAACAATCAAAACTAACTTTGAGGTGTCCTCACCCTACTGTTCCTTTCCTTTCTTGTTTGTTACATTTGGTTTATTATTTATTTATTACATTTGTATGCCGCCCCATAGCTGAAGCTCTCTGGGCGGTTTACAACAATTAAAACATTAAAAACACAAAATAAAAGTCAGCTTGGAAAGCTTCCAGGAGGCACAAGTTGTAAAATAGACATAATTGCACTCCACTGTTCATTTTCATTGTGTCAGTAATTTAGTTTTTCTGGTTCACATCTGTGACGAACATTAGTATAAGCAAGTATTTGTAAACATTTCTTGTCCAGTTTGTATGGTTTCCATAGAATATTACCGTATATTGGACAGCATAGGTTGTATTCAACTAAATCCTACTTAAAATAGACACAGTGAAATTTAATGAACCTAAGTTAGCCATGACTATTAACTTCAATGGGTCTACTCTGAGTAGGACTAGTACTGAATGCTACTCTATGAAAAGCATTTACTGCAGCAAACATTTTGTTTATTTAAGGTTTTATATACCACATTTCAGGTGGGCATCACAAAGCAACAATAAGCCTTGGGTTTTAAAACAATTACAATAAAATGGAAGGCAACTTGTTTAGAAGAAGCTATTACTGCTGCTTCTCACTCCCCTGGGGGCGAGATGGTTCTGCATAAGCCCCTGTGGTGATAGTTGGAGGAGGGAGGGGGACATTATGGGATCTGAATAGTGATAATTCATCAAGCTTCTTTCTTCTCCACCCCCTCCAGGGCAAGAAGGTCCTACTCCTTGCAGTATTCTACTAGATCTTTTTCCCCCCTTGTGTTGAAAGTATCTGTTTATCCTCAGCTGAGAACCCACCATTCCATTCTGTTCGTATCCTGAAACTCCTGCTTTATATTGAGCCTCCATTGCTGTGGCCTGGCTATGCACATTTGCACTTGGAAATAAATCTCACTGAGTTCCAGAGGGCTTTTATTCCCAAGGCTTGAGCTAGATGTGACTATGGTACTGCACAGAGCTAACTGTTTTTAATTTCTTTTCTACTAGATTTCCTTGGCCAGTAAGTGAACATCAGACTTAAGAATGGGGAATATTTTTGCTAACCTCTTCAAAGGCCTCTTTGGCAAAAAAGAGATGCGTATACTTATGGTTGGGCTGGATGCTGCAGGAAAAACTACTATATTGTACAAACTTAAACTCGGTGAAATAGTAACTACAATCCCTACTATAGGTAAGATGTCAAGGAGCTTCTCGTTACAATTTATGTGACTGTTTTAAAACATCTTAAAAACTGATTAAGAGAGCAATTGTACACAGACTTGACTTGGAAGTAAGTTTCATTCTGCACAGTACTTCTGAGTAAACATAAATATTGTAGTTCAGGTGTTGCTGAAGCCAGCTTTGCTGCTTTGGTTAACATTTTATCTGCCACAGCAGACTTTATCTCATTGGTCAGTTGTATTTCCATGTTATAAGTGAGAAACTGGTGACAGTGGAGATGCCATTTGGTAAATCTATTAAAAACATGTGACAAATAATTTGAAAGAAGGCAAAAATCAAAATAATACAGCCAGTATGTGATGCTTGGCCTGTGTGTTTCTGAAAATCACAAGCAAATCATGACTAGATGCTGTTAACCTATTCTAGCTTACCAGTGGCCCTGCAGTTGGTCATCTGTTTCCAGCATGGCCTTCAACAGGGAGCAAGTTAGAAGTCCAGATTCAGGTGTTGACCACAGTGGCTCTTACATTTGCCATTTCAGATTCATAAATGTGTGTTGAGAAGCGGTATGCTCCCTGGTGAAGTGTGAATGGATGGTAGGGATATCAGTATGTATACTGAATGTAGATGTTAAGACTGGCCTCTAAAATGTCTCCCAATTGGTCAGGAGATGCAAGGGGTGGTAAGGAGCCTATAATTGAAATTAGTAATTTCCCTCTCTACCTTAGTTTGTTAATGTGGATGAATATACCTTTTCACTTGTTAACTGATCAACGTCTCTCCCACAATTTTTTATTACAGGTTTCAATGTAGAAACTGTAGAATACAAGAACATTAGCTTCACGGTGTGGGATGTAGGTGGTCAGGATAAGATCAGGCCACTTTGGCGCCATTATTTCCAGAATACACAAGGTGAGTTATCTTCTGTAGGTATCCATATATATATATATATATAAGTGTTGGCTTCAGATTTTGTTTCAGTGGTTGGCAAGAAAAGCAAAAGGTTGTCTAGCAAGCTCCCACAATTGTCCCCTCACTGCCCTCTCCAGCTTGTAAAGCAGTTTCTGCCATGGGGTGGGATGGGGGTAATGCTTCTACATCAGCCAGGGGGCAGTTGGAGGCCTTTTCCAGGCCAGATTGTACCCATAGCTACTTTTCTGTCTTGGATGTACCTGTCAACAAAACTAGTCAAGTGCCCCTTCTTTTGAATGGAACAAGTCCAGAAAAATTGCAGGCAACTCTCTAAACTTGTTAGCATGTTGCAACCAAGGGAATGTAGTTTCCAGCTGGTTTATTGAAAACCACTTCCCAATCACTTGATGGCCTGTTGAATTTTAGCTTCCTAATCTTTTAATGAAGATGTTGCTGTGTACACCAACGTTTAGTCTCTTCCAGCCCTCAGGGTTGACTTAGCAGATGCTCTGACAGATCAGCATGTGTTTTGTTTTCACAGTTTACTTTGTGCACAGGAGCGGCTGCATCTGTGCAGGCACACAGCTTGGCATTGTCGGCTGTTGTCTCACTACTTGTGAAATTCTTTGCTTAAGGCTGCTTTGCCTTTACAGTGTCAAAGTTGTGCACCAGAGCTTGAGTCAGAATCAGTGGAAAGACAAGTTGACATACTTGTTTCTGAACAGGAATTGACCTGGGTCATCTTCATTTCTTTCTTGATGAATCCTTCATGGTTCTGGTTGGAGAAGGGTTGTAGCTCAGTGGTAAATGTGCTGTGCATGCAGAAGGTCCCAGGTTCAAATCTCTGGTTCATCTAGGTAGGGCTGGCAAAGGATCCTGTCTGAAACTGAGTTCAATGAGCCTATGGTCTGACTTTGGCTGCTTTCACACATGGGGCTAATAACGCTAGTTTAACGGATTTAAAAGGTAGTGCTTCGTTCCGGATTTCAAAAATCCCTTTCACACTGCAGTACCTGTTATACCGGCATTTTGCGCAACAGTCTTTCACACACAGAGCACAGAGCAGATTTTTTCTCCCTCCCCCTTCATTCAGCCTCACGCGACACCGGATGAGCAGGTCTTCACCTACCTTTGGTTTGAGGCCTGTTCTTTTGGTGCATGGGGGGGTTGAAAGAGGCACGATGGCGATCAGCTGAGAGGCGCGGCAGCGCAGCAGCAGAGGCTCTGGTTGAGCACAAGCAGCCGCAGCACAGGCTGCTCTCAGGAGCAGCTGGGATCGGCTGGGAGGCGCAGCGGTGTCAGTGCAGCAGCGCGCGAAGGCTGCATGCTGGGACACCTGTTGGTCAGGGCGGGGATGCGCTGCATGCTGGGATGGCTGTCACATGAGCAGCGGCAGCTAGCGCAAAACTCCCGCAACCTTCCTGTTTCCCAGCCTGCTATCGGAGATTTTCAGGTATCATTTATTACAGAAATTAGTGCTAAACTTCCACTACATTCCACCAGAATTCCGGAGCTACCCGTTATGTCATGTGAAAGCTCAAATTTCATGCGCAAATTTACAGGAAATAAATCGTCAGAATAACGGAATAAAGTGCAGTGTGAAAGCACCCTTTGTATGAGGCAACTTTATGTAAATGGACTGTTCCATGTATAGTGTTGCCCTTGTAGAATAATAGCACTAAGATCATCTGTAGATCATGTTGGCTCTGCTGGGGACTCGAGTGATCATTTGTACCTAGTACGTTGGTAGGTACCTTCAGAATTCTGCTTTTCATAAGCAAAATACTAGGCAGTGGCTTTTCACCTGGCAAAAGTCAGTCATTTTTCTAGCTCAAGAACCACTCAGCCAACTTGCAGCTGTCGCTATGCATGTGGAAGTTGGGTATTAAGAGTAGATGTCTGAGAGCATCATTTCAAGTTCTCCTATGCAGTAATGTCTTGCAGCTTCTCCATTCCTGTTTTGTAACTGGAGCTGTAAAATGTCCAGTTGGAGGCTTTCTTTTTTTGATACATGCTTTCAAGGTGAGCTGCTTTAAATAGCTTTTCTAGCATGCTGTAATTTGTCTGCATCAGCATATTGCTGATGGAAATTTCAGCAGTAATGCTGATCTTAGCTATATAGGGCATGGGGTGGCCTCCCTTGTTTGCTAGAGAGCATCACCTTAGTATCTGTTGGCTGAAAGATTGAGGTAAAAAACATTTGCGAGTCCCATTGTGTTGCATATTAAGCAAAATGCTTCTACTTTTTATAATTGGTTTTTATTGTTTCGTCTGAAGCCTTGACATACAGAATTTTGTTAGACACTTTTTACAGCTTTCTAACTTTCTCCGAAGATCTCAACAACCTTATTTAAAGGGTTCCTACTAATTCTTTACCATCTTGTTTGCAAATGCCCAGAATTCTCTCAAGTCGTGTTGATCTTGTTATATGTCCTTGGATTTTGAACAGAGTCCAGAAGATGACTATCTGCTTATGTGCCTCCATTGGCTTGATCAAAAACAGCACTTGATTTTTAAACTGAGTAAATAGCTCCCTCACATAGTTCACTACTATTAAATCGCTATGTGACTATCTTAAATACAGTAGCTGTGGTGAATTGGATTTAAATTGCATTATAGGTCATGTTTTCTACCAGTGTTATGAAACATATGTATGCTTCCCATGGCAGTAGACGTAGCTCCATGCTTAAACTTCCATTCAGAAAGCCTCTTTGCCTCTCTGTTCCTACCCCAAGTAAACAGTTGTTGCTTCCTTTGTAGGTTTGATCTTTGTGGTGGATAGTAATGACAGGGAGAGAGTCAATGAGGCCCGAGAAGAACTTATGAGAATGTTGGCAGAAGATGAGCTCAGAGACGCTGTCCTTTTAGTGTTTGCTAACAAACAGGTAAGTATTAAGAAGTGATTGTTAATAGCATAGCCAAAATGGTGTGTCCCCCCTCCCCCGGTTCTCTTTGCCTGCCTCAGTTGCAAGGATGAGCTTCTTGCCTTCTGGTTACCCTTTGTTGGTTGTGACAATATTAGTGGGGTTTGCCGTCAGCAGCAGGTTTGAAATTGTATTTCTGACAACATTCAGAAGCAAAATTCTGTTGCATGACACGGTTGCAGGACAAGCTGTATCTGATGTGATGCAACCGGTATTACGGAACCCCCAGGGCTTCTCTTGCAACTCAAAACGTACAGCTTGCCTGGGATGGCATCCCCATGCTAAAAGCCCCTTTATGCCCTCTTGCTTATATGTAGTGTGTTTTCTTTATTGGCTATCTCAAGCTGCTGCACCACCAAACAAATTAGAAGAACTTAACATAGTTCGTTTGGGACCACCGTGCCATTAAGTAAGGGGCTGGAAAAATACCAGTGATACCTGACAGAATATAAAAACTTAGGACAATATATGGCACACCCCACAGCATTTGTATTGTGGTGTTTTTAGAGGGCTCACTTTTTTATATCTGATGGCTTTGCCTAGTATTAGAAAGCACTGAAAGAAGAATTGCTATTCCAGATATAAAATATTTTTTCCATCTCTAATACAGATTTCTTCCCTACCTGTCCCTTTTCCTTTTGTATCATGTCCTTTAGATTGTTAGCCTGGGGCCAGTGGCCAGTCTTACTGATATTTTTTAAGCCACTGTGGGAGCCTTTTTTGAAGAGTAGGGTAAAAATTATTTTAACAGGTTGCCAACAGAGATCTAGCTTTTGTTTTAACTTTTAAGCGCCTGCTGAAAACCTTTTTGTTTCACCAGACTTATGCAGATGATTAAGAACATGCTTTTTCTGCAACAATTAACCTTTGTTTTTATTGTATTTTAAATGTTTTTTTTAATTCTGTGGTGGTTGTTTTAAACATGTTGTAAACCGCTTTGATGTTTTTAATGAAATAGCTATATACAAATATTTTTATAAATAAATAAAAGGGCTAGTGAAATGAACCTGAACTTCATGCCTTGTACGATGATGGCAGCAAAAATGAGCAGAGCTTTCTATTAGAAAAGGTCAAATTCTCCCCTCTCCCCAAAATTACTCATTTCTCCGAGTTTGGTATATAGATCATGTTTTTAAAAATTAACCAACTTCAATCATGTAAGAGAAGGTAACACTTTTTTAAACAAAGAGCAATTTGTCTCCTGCAATTTGGCACGGACAGGAGGTTGAGAACTCTGCTGCATTTGTGATCCTTGGCCCTAGTCTCTGGATTGGAACTTGCTGGCATCAGTGTGATAGCCAAGCACTGTGTTTCAACAGGTAGTTCAAAAATGTTACCATTCACCTGTAGCCACATCACTACCTGCAAAGTACAGGATTTGGAAAGGTGATTTTATAAAGCCGGAAGCATAAGTTTGTGCCTGCCGTATTCCACTCAAAACACCCGCAGTATGGGAGCAGACAGGCCCCATCATCTTGAAATCTGGTTAATTTAAAAGTCATTTCAGTTACTACTCACATTGACTTTATCTTCAGGCCACAGGAAGGTGGCTTCATTTAGCAGCAGTTTGTGTATATAACAGCTGAGTAGTTAAATAGCGTCTGTCTGCAGTAAAAATATTTCTTTATACTGGACTTCTGGGATGCTGTTAGGGTTTTTAAAAAAACAAACTATGAGTCTTCCTAGTTTCTCAAAGGCTGGGGCTTCCTTTTCATTTCTGGCTAAAATAAGCCAAATTGCTACTCAGTAAAAAGATCTATGCGTAGCACATTATAGATTTGTGAAAGAGTAACCATGTTTGGAATCTTCAAGTAGTAATGAAGATGTCAAGCTGGGCTGCTTTAGTGTTCACAGAATGTAAAAGTAGGTGATGGCCAGGTACCATGTTGATGAGCCTCCGCAAGCCTGAGCAAAGTGCTGGGCTCACATGCCCCCCCTTCCCTCCTCCGTCCCCCACAAGTCCAAGAAGAAGACTTCTGCCAAGTTTAATTTCATTTTCAAAACAATCTCGGCTTATGTACGAACCAGGCCAGCTTAAAGAATGGTTGTGAAGCGAACTTGTTTAACTATCCATCGTTTTAAACCAGGATTTCTGGTTCATATGCAACAAAAGCCGACTGTTTGAATATTAAGCTAAATTCAGCTGAAATTGGCCTTCCATATGGGGAGCGGGGAGCACGTGAGCCTGACACTTTGCTCAGGCGTATAGAGGTTCACCCATGAATTGCTAACCATGATTTAACACTGAATGCAAAGTGACATGATGCCAGCAGGTACGTGTTTTTTTTTTAAAAAAGTATATTTTAAGTTGCATAAATAAGCTCAGTTCAGAACCTTATTACTTCCTTCTCCACTGCCCAACTGTGGGAGTATCTGAGCTGAGTAATGTAGAAATTGGCACTCTAGAAATGTAATCCTTTATTTGAAAAGGGATGTGTCTAGACCTCAGGATGGCAGACAAAACTGATGGGGATAGAGGCTGGGATTCCCATCCCCTGTGTTGCTCCTTTCCCTAGCTGTTGTTGCCTGACTAGCTTACTTCGTAATCTTGATGCTTTTCCTTATGAAATCAGTCAAAATTCTTTTAAAAACAATACTTGGAAATTGAGTGAATGAACCAGAAAGTTGATGCCTGGTTGAGTTGAGGACTTGGCCTTCTTTGATAATATCCATGTGATCTGGGCTGCCAGAAGTGCATTCAGCACAGAGTAGTGATGTTTCATTTCAGCTTGCCGTTAACTCCTGAAGCCTTGCAAAACATCTAGGTGCTCACCACACTTAAAGCCAACTTAAGAGTGTTAGTATGCTTCAATTGCATATTGTATCTACTGCCAGATTCCGAAAGAGGGTTTCTCAGATTCGGCTGTTGCCACTCTGTCAGAATCTGTACTGTGGGCATTTTGTGTACTCACTGGATTGAGAAGGGAGGATTGCTGCTGTTGCTAGTCATGTGAGAGCAGACACATGTCTTTGGCCTCAAGGAAGCAAAACGTCCAAACGATAATCTATCACAACTGGGGGGGGGGAGCTAACTCTCAGCTGTTTTGGCAGTTAAAGACCCATCTACACAGGTTTTCACTGTCTTATAGCAAATAAGCCATAGTATGAAACTGACATTCACTTAATGGGTATCTTGTGATATTTCCATCCTGGTGTTGTGTCCCACTGAACTCTGAAGGTGTTTTGGAGGCCACGGGGGGGGGGGCTACAACATCTAGGCAAGATTGTCGGAAGGTGTAGTTCTCCAACACTACCCTGAATTTTCTTTTGGAAGACTCTGGCTCAGCTTTACTTGGGTCTAACTGACTGCTATATTTGGTGCCGAGGAAGAGGTTTTGCCCAGATCTGGTTCTATCTCTGGGGGATGTTTTGTAATGTATGCCTTGAGTCATCTGGAGCATTTTTGGCTCTTAGGCACCATTCTCCAGCATACTGCTCTCAATTTATATCGCACTGTAGTCTGGATTGGTTAGATTAATGGTGGGTGGAAAACCTTGCTATTAAACCACAGTTGGACTATATAGTGCAGATCCTTCCTGTGATTCTCCAAAGGAAAAGTGCATTTTCTAAAGTAAATTGCTTCCATTTTCAGGACCTGCCTAACGCGATGAATGCAGCAGAAATCACAGACAAACTAGGACTGCATTCTCTTCGCCACAGGAACTGGTATATCCAGGCCACCTGTGCCACTAGTGGAGATGGTCTCTATGAAGGACTGGACTGGTTGTCCAATCAGCTCCGAAACCAGAAATGAAGTCCTAAAAATATTCCTTTCCCTCTTTTTTTTCCACCTCTCCTTATTTCCTCCTCCTCTTCCTCCTTTGCCCTTCGCTTTACTCTGATGTGGCAAACCATGCTACTTTGTGGTATTGAGTGCCAGAAGCTGTTTTCATTTCTCTTGTCACAGGAAGTTCTTCACCGTGCTGTACATGTGGCAAATCCAAGCCTGAAAACAGTTTAGGTTTCTTATTTAATGTAAATAGTTCTTGTTTCCAATGAGACAGTTTCTGGTACTCCTATGCAATATTACTCAGCTTTTTTATTATAAAGAAAATCAATTCGCTGTTTAGTACTGGGAAAGGGATTTAAAGTGGATTCAAAGAAAAGTTGCCGGTTGTCTGGTTGTACGCTAGAGCTGAATACGATCCCTCTTGGCTTGCGAGGTCTGTAGGGAAGCAGGATTTGGTGGCTATTTTTTAGCCTGGAGATGTCAGTTTCTTTTTTTAAAGAAAAAAGGAAAGTTGAAACACTTGAACAAAATGTCCATTGTGAGTTCTGCAACAACTTGAATACCAGCAATTTAACATGTTACAGATCCACGGAATGAGCAGCATTCTGGATCTTTCTGTGCTTGACAACCTTTTTGTGTGTGGTTTTTTTCCCCCTTGTGAATGTGAGATCTCCTAAAGTCAGAACTAGTTCAGTTTAGGCCACAGACGTAAGAGAAATTGGCATACATACAAACACTAAAGCCCTCCAGTGCTCTCTCATATTTGAGCAAGAACGGGTTTTTTTCTTCTTGCTTCTCATTTGGGTGCCATCTTCATCTGTTCTGTTGTCTTCCCTCCACCTGCACACCCCAAGTGTTTTGGACTTTTCTCATGTAGACTACTCCAGAAGGCAAATTCTTTCCACAGAAGCAGGCCACAGCAGTTCTTAGCTCTGTCATCAGCAAGTACTGTACTTAAGTAAGAAATGCCATCTAATGTAGTGTCTAGGGGGAAAAATATAAAAAGCATGAGAGTTTGGAGTTCCATTCCATTCTAGAAGTGTTTGATGCCATTGTTTTGGAACAACCCCATATCTGTATATGTGTGAAAACCCTTCACATCCCTCATACTGCAAGGTTCAGATTTGCCATCAAGAAGACCTTTAACTTTTTTTTCTTTTGTATTTTGATAAAACACTGAAGAAGCTGGAGCTCTTTAAACTTTAACTTTGAGGAACTATCAGAACTGGTTTGTTTAGTGTTGTGGAAAATCTCTCTATTTGCTTTCAATACACAGTAATCAACTGTTTTGTATACTTGTTTTCAGTTTTCATTTCGACAAACAAGCACTGTAATTAAAGCTGTTAGAATAAAAATCTCTTAACTATTCCCTGGGGTTTTCATGTTTTGACTGTTCCATCATGCCAGCTTCCATAACCAAATACATACTGAATAAAAAATTTAAGTCCCCACTTGGACTAGACACAATCTCCTCTGTGACTCTTAAGATGTTGAAGTGAAAAAAGTCCACAAAGTCAAAAAATAAAGTTATTTTTTCTTGTATGTATATCACGTTAAACCAGACTTGCGAATGGTGTAGAATATGACAGTATTGTAAAGTTGTTTAACTTGGCCCTTACTTGAAGAGTTTCCCTGCTGTTTATTTAGATAGATGAGTTGGGGAATTGCATTCCTTGAGCACTGGCATCCTGAGAACCTGCTTTCAGTCAAGTAAACAGGTGTGTAGCCCGTAAGAGATGCCTCGGTATGGGAGGAGGGCCTACCAAAATCTCGGAAGCGTGAAGGGAGATGCAGCTGCAGTGATTGCTGAGCACAGGACACCATGAGTTAGCGAGTGGGGCTTTAGTGCCCTACATAACTTGGGGACTTTCCCCATGACTTAAAAAAAAAAAGCAAAGATACATCACTGGTTTTTCCAGTATTCACAGGCAAAAAGTGATTACCTTAATTCTCAGTTAGTTTCAGTTCAAAAAACTGCTTGTCTGCCCCTTCTTGGGTATTGCCTGAACAGCTGCGATGTCTCAGAATGTTGACAACTGTTTTATGTGGAATGGGGGGTCGTGCTGTTTTCCATGACCAATGCACTCCTAGGGGAAATGTAGATGGTTCTGAGTGAAATCTTTGTACTTGGCCAGGAGTGGCTCTATGTTCTCCTGAGGAAAAGGAAGGGAGACCTTGAGGCCTAGGTGATGGCCTGGTTGTTGCATCTAAGGCATGTTTCAGCCCCTCCCAGCACATAGTTTGGGAACTGGTGCTGGAAAAACAGCAGCGCCCCCCCCCCAATCTGCAGGCACAATAGAAGTGCTTATTGAGCTCATGTCATCCATCTGATTCCATTATAACCACACAATTCCTGCCTGAAACCCCCAGCCTCTGGAAAGGATGTTTATGCAATGACTCAAAGAATAAGGTTTTACCCCATGTGGTGTTGCAGCACTGGAATAACTTCTGCTCACTGGGGATATCGTCCCAACAGCCTGCTGAGACCTGGGTATTGGAGTTCGCTCACCGGCACAGCCAAAACTACTTTAAGCCTACGTGTTTGTTCTCCATTGAGCTCAGATTGGCTTTAGGAATATTCCATTCTGAACACTATAAAACTTTTTCCCCGTTCTCCTAATGAGTCAGGTGTTCTTCAGACTAGCATTGCTGCTCCATTTCTTCAAGGAACAGCTTAAAACTCTTTAAATTGTTTGACATGAAAGAAAATAACAGCCTGCTGAATCAGGCCAAAGGCCCATCTAGTCCAACATCCTCTTCTCTTTGTGGCCAACCAGATGCCTATGGGAAACTCACAAGCAAGACTTAAGCACAAGAGCAAATCTCCCCACTTGCAACTGCTGGAAACTGGTATTCAGAAGCAATACTGCCTCTGACCGTAGAGGCAAAACCTAGCTGTCATGGCTAGTGGCCACTGATAGCCTTATCCTCCATGGATATATGTAACTCTTTTAAAGTCATCCAAGGTACTTGCCGTTGCTAGATGCTGTTGGAACCAATTCCATAGTTCAGCCATACACTGCGTGAAGAAGAACTTTTCTTTGGTCTGTTGTGAATCTTCCAACATTCAGTTTCATTGGATGTTCCAGAGTTCCAGCATTATGAGAAAGAAAGAAAAATGCCTCTTTATCTACTTTTCCACACCATCCATAATTTTATACGCCTGTATCCTTATCAAGAATAGGTGAGTATTGCAAGATGTTAGCTTGAATATTCTGCCAGGTGGGAAATGAGAGCCATAACCAGAAATTATTGTGGTGGTGGTGTTATTAATTAGATTTATTATATGCTTGTTACCTGACAGTCTCTAAGCAACTTGCAGCACTGTTAAACAAAAACATATACTATGAAAACAATAAAACACCACCCCCATGCAGCCATAGGAAACCTTGACAACATACTAATAACAGACATCATCTCAGTCATAAAATGCTTGGGTGGGGGAAGGTAAGTCTTGTCCTGGCTATGAAAATATCATTTATTAAATTTATATCCCACCCTTCCAATAGGAGCCCAGACCAAACATGAACTTTAAAATATATTAAAACATCTATAAAAACGTGTTAAAAATATGTCAGTGAAGGCACCAGGTAGACCTCACCGGAGGGGGGAACCACAACTGAAAAGGCCCTCTCCCTTGTTGCCTCCATGGGGGGGGGGGGCTGGAGAAGGTCCTCAGAAGAAGATTTAAGGATCCAGGTAGGTTCATATTGCCTTTTTTCAAATTGCCCATTTGGGGAGAGATGCTACCTCAAGGTGGACAAGGTGAGCAAGTTAAACAATTGGAATAACACCTGTGTTGATAAAACTAACCAGAGTGCAAGCATATGTCAATCATCTTCAATGATTTTATCCTGACTGGACAGAAGGCTGAAGGAAATTTGTTTCTTAAAAAAATACATCGGGAAAAGTGTGGCTTCCATCTTTTTTTCCTTTGAAGCCTCATAAGCAAAAGGCTAAACTTCTAAAAAATGTTTCATTGCTGTTTTTTAAAAAGACAAAAACATGGCAACGTACAAGGCAAGCCTATAAAATGATTTACCATGGTCTGCCCAGTACCTGTAGCCCTCCTCTTTCTTAATCTCCTGCTTGCTCACATGCCTCTGGCTGCGATGCTAACCCTCTTCAAATCTCTTCTCAAAACCTACCTTTATCATGAAGTCTTTATTCCTAAGCCTTACAGCAAGCCTAAGTACATTTAACTGAATTAGTGCATATTCATTCTCTGCTTTCGGGTAGGAGCTGAACTCACGGCCCTATGAAGCACCATTCACAACGATGATTCTATGTAAAATAAATACCCCATCACCCAGAACATCTGAGAGAGCACCTCCCCCACAGACCCTCTCAGGTGTTGAGATTACCTCTTGGTAATTCTGCCACCCTCGGAGCTTGGGGGATGGTGGCCCGGGAAAGGGCCTTCTTTGTGGCAGCCCCTAGGTTTATTTATTTATTTTATTTATTTATTGTACTTATATACCGCCCCATAGCTGAAGCTCTCTGGGCGGTTTACAGTAACTAAAAACATTAAAACAAATATACAAATTTAAAAACACATCTTTTAAAAACAATTTAAAACCATTTAAAAATTTAAAACAATTTAAGGTTGTGGAATTCCCTTCCCACAGATGTGCGTCTGGTACTTTTGCTGAACAGTTTGGTGAATACTAAAGATACACCCCTTTCCCCTGGTCTTTGGCACCTGAGATGTATGTTTTCAGGACCCACCCTGTTCCAACTGATTGTAATTGGTTTTAAAACTGAATCTACATAATGACTGGGGAACCTCAGGCCGGGGGGCCAAATGTGGCTCTCCAGGCAGCGTTCTCTGGCCTTTGGGACTCTTCCGCAGCCACACCCTCTTTCCCCTGGCCAAACCCCTCGCTGGCCTTGCTTCACATTCTCCTTGACTGTTTTCGCCAGCCTGCAATGTGTCCTTGTTCTCTGACAGTGGCTTTTGCTTACCTGATGAAGGATAGAGGGGCACGTGTAGAAACAATCCTATGGCACAAAGATAAGTCACTTGTTACTCCACCTGCTTTAGCCTCTGGTATGTGAGCCTCAGAAAGTTGCCCAAAAGAGAATGCTGCCCCTGGTCTACAAAAGGTTCCCCGCCCAGGATCTACACACAACCACACACACACATTTGTTGTGGCCAGTCCTTTCAATAATATGCTGAAGTATTTTCACTGTCACTAGAAGCTAAAATGATGAAACTGAGATTATCCTACTTTGGACACATAATGAGAAGACATGATCCACTAGAAAAGACAATAATGCTGGGGAAAACAGAAGGGAGTAGAAAAAGAGGAAGGCCAAACGAGATGGATTGATTGCATCAAGGAAGCCACAGACCTGAAGTTACAAGATCTGAACAGGGTGGTTCATGACTGATTCTCTTGGAGGTCACTGATTCATAGTGTCGCCATAAGTCGTAATCGACTTGAAGACACATAACAAATTTTCACCCAAGGTGAAAGGAAGGAGAGACGTTTTGGGAATGGGAACGCAGCCTACCCCTGTGGCTATGGCCTGGGAAATTATGCTGTGGCATTGTGGTGGCTAGCCAGTAGTCCAAACTGTTTGCTCATGGGTAGAGCATTTGCGTTGCATGCAAAATGGTCCCAACATTTCCAGAAAGAAACTTCACTGAAACCTTGGAGGCTTGCTGTCGGTCAGTGTAGGCAACACAGGGCTAGATTGGCTAATGGTCTGGTTTGTATAAAGTAGCTTCCTACGTGCCTCTAAAGCAGGGCTTCCCAAAATGTAATTGTGGACCACCAGTGGTCTGCAAGCTGAGAACCAGTGTGGTGTAATGGTTGGACTGGGACCTGGGTCCAAAACCCCGCTCGGCCATGAAGCTCACTGGGTGACCTTGGGCCAGTCACTGCCTCTCAGCTTAACCTACCTCACAGGGTTGTTGCAAGGATAAAATCAGGAGGGGAGAACCATGTTTGTACGCCACCTTGAGCTCCTTGGAGGAAAGGTGGGATAGAAATGTAATAAATAATAAATTAATAAGCAAGCTTCATTCAGGTGGTCTGTGGCATATCCACATTAAATAATCATATTGGTTTTTAATTGTCTTTTTGCTGCTTCCTTTGTGTCTTATATTTGATTGCATTACAGTTTGCATTCTGTTGCACTAAAACACTATTAAAATACGACAAATGAAAGAAGTAATGAAATCCCATTAAAAACTGTACAGCATCTAACAGCACATTATGACAGGCAGAAAAATCATTTGAGTGGTCCGCCAAAACCACCAGCGATTCTCAAGTGGTCCATGGAGAAAAAAAGTTTGGCAGGCACTTTGTTCTACAGCTGCCTACTTTGATGGGCAGGATTTGGGGACTTTTGGCTGGTAGCCTGATAGGTTTTGGGTAGGTCAGGGGTGCAATCTGATCAGAGGAGGAGTCTAGTGAGGAGTTAGTGTATCGTGGTGGGGAACCTCAAGCCGGGGGATAAAATGTGCTCCTCCCAGGCCCCCCAAGCTGTGCCTCTCTCCAGCACTGCACTGTACTCTCTTCAAATGCTTTTGCCTGCCTGGGAATGCATCCGTGCACAGTGCCTTGTGCTTGTTTGCAAGGAGAGATCCGTGGGTGCTTGTAGAAAGCTGACTTTTCCATGGCTTGAACGTCCTCCCCTGTACAAAGGTGAGTCACATCTGTTGCTTTGCCCACTCTTGCTTTGGTCCTGCCTGCTTTTATCTCCCATCCAGCCACTGCTAATGAGTGGCCCCCACAAAGTTTCCCTTGAGGAGATGTGGCCCTTGTGCTGAAAAAGATTCCCCACTCCTGGATACCTGAAAGACCATCTTATCCCTTGCATACCCAGTCGATCACTGCACTCTGCAGGTGATTAGACGAATTCAGGGGAGGATAAGGTTATCAATGGCCACTAATCACAATGGCTATGTTCTGCCTCCATTGTCCTGAGGTATGCCGCTGATTACCAGTTGCTGGGAATCAAATGTGGGGAGAGATGCTGTGGGCTTCCCAGAGGCATCTGGCTGGCCACTTTGAGAACCAGACACTGGACTAGATGGGTGTTTGGTCTGAAGCAGAGGTCTTCTTAATGTATTCAGCTTCATTGAGTGGGTTCTTTTCATTATGAGAGTAAAAATCTCTCTCCACTTTCTCTACACCATGTATAATTTTAGATGCTTCCATTTTATTTATTTGTTTATTATTTGATTTATATCCTACCCTTCCTCCCAGCATTTTCTCCCAACCTTTTCTTCTAAAATGTGCCTTTTTCCACAGCTGCTGCACACTAGCTTGATATATTCATCAGCCTATGTACTATGACCGCAAGGTCTCATTCCTGGTCAGCCACCACCAGTTCAGACCCCCAAGCATGCCCCAATGTGGATCACTTTACATTTGCTTACATTGTGAATTGCATTTCATTGGTTTTAGAAATATGCATTGGCATGTCTTAATATGTTGTATACCACCCTGTGACTGTATGGGTAAAGACAGTATGAAAAATGGAAATGGACTGCCTTCAAGTTGATCCCGACTTATGGCGACCCTATGAATAGGGTGTTCATGGTAAGCGGTATTCAGAGGGGGTTTCCCATTGCCCCCCTCTGAGGCTAGTCCTCTCCAGCTGGCTAGGGCCTGCTCAGCTTGCCACAGCTGCACAAGCCAGCCCCTTCCTTGTCCGCAACTGCCAGCTGGGGGGCAACTGGGCTCCTTGGGACTATGCAGCTTGCCCACGGCTGCACAGGTGGCAGAGCACGTAACCCCTGAGCCACTCCCTGGGGGGGTGATCTTTAGCTGGCCCTTGACACCCAGGAGACACGAGCGGGGATTTGAATTCATGGACTCTGGACTCCCAGCCAGGCTGTCCTCCCCACTGTGCTATACCAGCTGTCAAAGGCAGTATAGAAATATCTAAATAAATAAATGATCTTCTGGAGAGCAAAGAGTTCAGCCTCCCAGTGGCCTGAGGTCATCTGGCCAGTTGGAGGAAGAGCTGCTGAAATAACTGTGAGATGTGCGTTGAACACTTTGTAAATGAGCTGTGGCATAGCAGTTCTTTGGATACAACCATTATTTTCATTACACTGAAATCCAATCAAAAGAACACTTTCCAGAGGTTGCATTTTTCCATCACATGACATTTCCAGACATATTTTCAGGTGGGATTCATTCACATACCAGCACATTTGAGTTGTGCAATAGAAGTTGATGTGGTGCTCTTGCGCAAGAAGCTGACAACACCCCCAAATTGAACTTTTGGCGATAAAGGGATGGGGGGAAATGCACTGGAAAATGTGGGATAATGATTGCTTGATTGAATGTTGTATCAGGTCCCCACAAACAAATCAGAATGAATGTTCAATAAACAGCCGGCATTGTCTACCCTCCCCTGCAAACTCCTACAAACCAATCAAGGCCAATGCGTCATAAGCAGGTCATCTGGAAGCGACCTAGGTGTCCCTTATCAGATTATTTTGAGAGTTGCCAGCCAGCCTTTCTGGCAAAGTGAGTGAGCTAACCCACTGCAAAAGTTCAGCAGGTGCTACTTCCATAATGTTCTTTTCATTTTAAAAAAAATAACAATGGTGCTTTTCCAAATCCTGAGCCCAACTAAAGAGCGAATCACGTTGTCTTTGCGTCTCCCAACGTATGCTGTGGAGAAGGAATCATGTCAGTCAAATTATGTCAGTCAAAAAGGCAAAAGGTTACACTTCAGCAGCGATCACTGTGAAGAGATCGTTCGCAGGTGGAAAAGGTTTGGAAGAACTGTTAACGTCAGAAAAGGGTTTTTTGAAAGTCAATAAATTTGGCAATTTCCAATTTGTCTTTTGCTGCAGTAACGAAAGACTTTTGCCACACCTTAAACGACAAGCACGTTTGTGAGCTAAAGTCTGATTAAGTGGACTGTAGCCAAGAAAAGCTTACGACATAATCAATTTGTTAGTCCTGAAGGTGCCACAAGTCTTAAAATTTGGCAAGGTAATACAAACATGGATGCCTTGCAACCAGCAGGTTGCAGCTGGCGCAGCTCTGCAGCGCCATCTTCTGTCACAACTGTGTCACAACTTCACTGAGGAAGCAAAACGCCTTTTGGAGATAAAATAAGAACATTAAGGCCTGTTGCATTAGGCCAAAGGCCCATCTGGTCCCGCATTCTTTTCTCACAGTGGCCAACCAGATGCCTATGAGGAGTCTTCAAACAGGATCTGAATGCAACAACTCTCTCTTTTCCTGTGACTCCCAGCAACTGGTATCCAGAGGGACAGTCCATCTGATATTGGAAGTAGAACATATGTGTCATGACTAGTAGCCATCAATAACCTTATCTGCCATGGCTTTCTCTACATCCCTTTTAAAGCCACATACGCTAGTGGCCAATGCTATAAAGGTGCTGAGAATAACCCCAAATTAAAAACTGACTGATATCACTTACTTCTACAGCTACTGTATGAATGTGGGCAGAGTGACATACGCGTCTGCATAGAAAAAGACAACTAGGATAAGAAAGCTTTAGCCCCGGGAAGGATCCAGACTGAAAGACGAAAGCAAATCTAAGTCATGTTTTATGGGGCCAGGGGTACACACAAAGAACTTAAGGGGTTCTTTCTTATTGGGGGGTAAAGGTAAAGGTGTCCCCGCACTTACAGTGCGAGCCGTTTCCGACTCTTAGGGTGACGTCTTGCGACGTTTACTAGGCAGACCATATATATGGGGTGGGATTGCCAGTTCCTTCCCCGGCCTTTCTTTGCCCCCCAGCATATGCCGGGTACTCATTTTACCGACCACGGATGGATGGAAGGCTGAGTGGACCTCGACCCCTTTTACTGGAGATTTGACTTCCTCCTTCCGTTGGAATTGAACTCCAGCCGTGAGCAGAGCTTCGGCTGCGTTACCGCCGCTTACCACTCTGCGCCGAGTTCTAATATCCACTCCATGCTTAATTTTATACACCCCTTTCATGCCCTGCCCTTAGTTGCCTTTTTTCCCCCTGGCTAAGAAAGCCCCAGATGTAACACTTTCCCCACAGAGGAGTTGCTCCATCCCTTCGATCATTTTGGTGGCCCTTTTCTAAACCTTTCTTAACTCTACAATTGTTACTTTTTTTAGGTGAGGTGACCAGAACTGCACACAATATTCCAAATGTGGCCACACCATATAATGGTATAACGGCATTATGATATTGACAGTTTTATTTTCAGTTCCTTTCCTGATGGTCCCTAGCATGGAATCTGCCTTTTTTACAGCAGGCCGGGTTGACATCTTCATCGAGCTACCCACTGTGTCCTCAAGGTCTCCTTCCTTCCTGGCCAGTTACTGCCAGTTCAAACCCCGTGAGCATACAGGTGAAATTAAGATCTTTTTGCACCAATAGGCATCGCCTTAGCATTTGCCATTTTAATGACCGTTCACCCAGTTTGGAGAGAGGTTTTTGGAGGCCTTTGCAATTCCTTTTTGTTTTTATCACCCTGAGCAATTTGGTTTCATCCCCATGCTTAGCCAATGAAACTCTGAGAATAGATTTTTTACCCCCATGCTGCAGTTAACTGCATTTCATTCAGGGATGGTGTGGTGGGTGGCTTGAGTGCTGGGTTTTAATGCAGGACATTTTTTTAAAAAATCCTTGCTTGTCATAAAGTTGCCTGGATGTGGCTGTGAGCAACTATCTCTCTCTTTCTTTCTCTCTCTCAGCTTAATATTCAGCAAAGTTATACAGCTTTACCTGTACTATACCACATCAGGCTACAAGTAGGGGGTTGCTTGCTTAAAACTTCCTCATCTGAAAACCTCCATGCATATAGAAAGCTAGCATGTTGGTGCAACTTGTTCTTGATCTTATTTTTCTGTGTGCAAACTAATGAGCAATTGAGAACATGGGATTGTTCTTAGGAAAGGGGCTGTTTTCAAACTATTACACGTGGCCCCCCCGTTTCAATTTTAGAGTTGCCACTTCCCCCCCCAGCTCCTGTGCCTTTAATAGCAGACATATTAACCTTTCCCCAACATTGATGCCAACTGACCCAAGATGCCGACTGACCCAAAACAAATCAGCCTTGCCTGCTCTTATGCTTTTGGTAGCAGCTTGATTTGCAGCATTATCACCTGCCGTCGCTGCAGATCAAGCTACCGGTCCTGGTGCATTCTCTATTGTTAAAAACCAGCATTGCGACCAACATCTCCTCAATAAATGCAGCAGTCCTGGGATGAGAGGACAGGCCCTGTTAATGGATTTGGAAGCAGAGAGTAGGGCAGTTCTCACAATGTGGGAAGTTCCACTTCCACTATTAGAGGTAGTACACTTCTGAATACCCATTGCTGGGAATCACAAGTGGGAAGAGTTGCTGTTGCGCTCAGGTCCTGCTTGCAAGCTTCCCACCAGGACATCTGGTTGGTCACTGTGAGGTCCTGGACTAGACGGGCCAGTGGCCTCATCCAGCAGCCAGGCGCTTCTGGTGTTCTATGTTTATAAGATTTGGGGTTCCACAAGGAGGACTAGTGATTTTTAACTTGCTCATAAATGATCAGGAGTTGGGGGCAAGCAGTGTCAAGTAGCCAAGTTTGCTGATGACACCAAATTATTTAGGGTGGCAAAAAAGGAATTGCAGGGAGCTCCAAACAAAGGAAAGCACAAAAGCAAGACTACAGCTGAACATCAAAAAGTCTAAAGCAATGACAACAGAAGATATATATAACTTTAAAGTTGACAATGAGGACATTGAACTTGTCAAGGATTATCAATACCTCGGCACAGTCATTAACCAAAATGGAGACAATAGTCAAGAAATCAGAAGAAGGCTAGGACTGGGGAGGGCAGCTATGAGAGAACTAGAAAAGGTGCTCAAATGCAAAGATGTATCACTGAACTCTAAAGTCAGGGTCATTCGGACCATGGTATTCCCAATCTCTATGTTCGGATGTGAAGGTTGGACAGTGAAAAAGGCGGATAAGAGAAAAATCAACTCATTTGAAATGTGGTGTTGGAGGAGAGCTTTGTGCATACCATGGACTGCGAAAAAGACAAATAATTGAGTGTTAGAACAAATTAAACCTAGAACTGTCACTAGAAGCTAAAATGATGAAACTGAGGTTATACTTTGGACACATCATGAGAAGACATGATTCACTAGAAAAGTCAATAATGCTGGGAAAAACAGAAGGGAGTAGAAAAAGAGGAAGGCCAAACAAGAGATGGACTGATTCCATCAAGGAAGCCACAGACCTGAACTTA
Organism: Rhineura floridana; assembly: GCF_030035675.1. Taxonomy (NCBI): domain Eukaryota; kingdom Metazoa; phylum Chordata; class Lepidosauria; order Squamata; family Rhineuridae; genus Rhineura; species Rhineura floridana. Next base: position 85,421,466 of record NC_084489.1, on the reverse strand, counting down.
CAAGATCTGAACAGGGTGGTTCATGACAGATGCTCTTGGAGGTCAACTTGAAGGCACATAACAACAACAAAACCAAATGTCTCTCTTTGAACTGGGGGAATGGGCATTAAAATGGCAAGCATAGTTCAATGGAAGTGTAAAGTGATACACAGAGGAGCAAAAACTTCACATGTATATCAGTGGAGTCTGAGTTAGCGGGGGGGGGACTGCCTAGGAATGAGGGCATAACTGTGGAATTCCCTTCCACCAGAGGTGATTATGGCCACTGTCCAAGGGTGCTGCCGTGGTGGGCTGCCAATGACCGCTAGTAACAACTCACAGACCTTGCTCCCCACCCCAGAAATATTTCTGCGGACACTCTTGCCACCAACTTACATTTAAAATGAGATGTCTCTGCATTTGTTTGTGATATTTGATTTCTTACTTGACCCTTTCATCACAAGGTCCCAGGGCAAGCTGCAGCAGTTCAAAATACAATATCTAAAAACAAAACAAACTTACAGTCAGGAGAATTGGGTGGATACTATTCTCTGAATACCAAGTCAACAGCAAGAGAGGACTGTTGCGCTCAGGTCCAGCTTGTGGGCTGTCCATTGAGGCATCTGGCTGGCCACTGTGAGACAGGATCCTGGCCTGATTCAGCAGCCAGGCTCTTCTGATAGTGTTAAAGGCAAGGTACCTTTAGTCATAATCCCCATATTCCAAGTTTTCATTCTGGGGGGGAAAAAAAACTTTCTAGCGTTCGTAGAAGCCAAGATAGGATGGAAAATGGGCAGACACTATTCTTCTCGTAGTATTATTATAATCATTATTTATTAAGTTGATATCCCACCCTTCCTCCCAAGGGCAGCCCAGGGCAGCAAACAAATGATAAAGCACTAAAAACATCTGTAAAACAAAACATCTTTCATACAGATGCAGACCAGAGAAAAAGTAGCTTGCTCTCTCTTTTCAGTGTTTTGCTTCCCAGAACATAAGAAGAGTCTGCTGGATCTGGCCAGTGGCCCATCTAGTCCAGCATCCTGTTCTCACTGTGGCCAACCAGATGTCCACGGGGAGCTTGCAAACAGGACCTGAGTGCACTCTCCCCTCCTGTGGTTTCCAGCAACGGATATTCAGAGGCACACCACCTCCAAGAGTGGAGGAAGAACATAGCCATCAGGGCTAGTAGCCACTGATAGCCTTATCTTCCACAAATTTGTCTAATCCTCTTTTAAAGCCATCCAAGTTGGTGGCCATCACTGCCTCTTGTGGGGGTGAGTTCCATCGTTTGCTGAGCTGTGTGAAGAAGGACTTTCTTTTGTCTGTCCTGAATCCTCCAGCGTTCAGCTTCGTTGGATGTCTGTGAGTTCTAGAGTGTTTATGCCAGAGGAAGAAAAGCTTTTCTCAGTCCACTTTCTCCAAGCCATGCATAATGTTGGACTAGGACCTGGGAGACCAGGGTTCGAATCCCCACACAGCCATGAAGCTCCTTGGGTGACCTTGGGCCAGTCACTGCCTCTCAGCCTCAGAGGGAGGCAATGGTAAAAACCCCTCTGAATACCGCTTACCATGAAAACCCTATTCGTAGTGTCGCCATAAGTTGGAATTGAGTTAAAGGCAGTCCATTTCATTTTCAAGCATGATTGAACGGGAGTAAATCCGATTGAACTCAAAAAGCATGCAAATTTATTTATTTATTTTATTTTATTAGATTTATATACCGCCCGACTAGCATTAGCTCTCTGGGCGGTGAACAACAGTATATAAAAATACAAAACATCTCAGATTTCATAATAAATACAGAATAAACATATATAAAACAATAAATCAAAAACAATTACAACAAAATTTAAAACTAAAACGAGTTACATATTAAAATGCCGTAGCAAAGAGGCAAGTCTTAACCTGGCGCCGAAAGGACAGCAATGTCGGTGCCATACGCACCTCTTCGGGGAGACTGTTCCACAGTTTGGGGGCCACCACTGAGAAGGCCCTAGATCTTGTCACCGTCCTCCGAGCCTCCCTATGAGACGGAACTCGGAGGAGGGTCTTCGATGTGGAGCGTAGTGTACGAGCAGGTTCATATCGGGAGCCCTCCCTTTTGCCCCTTCCCTCCCCCTTCCTTCATCCCTCCCTTTTGCCCCTTCCCTCCCCCTTCCTTCATCCCTCCCTTCCCCTCTCCATCCCCGTCCAATCCCTTCCTCCGCATGGTCCTCCCCCTCCTCCTCCCCCATGGTCAGTTTTACCTATCCTAGGACTACAACCTGGGAGAACAGGGTTCGAATCCCCACACAGCCATGATGCTCCTTGGGTGACCTTGAGTCAGTCACTGCCTCTCAGCCTCAGAGGAAGGCAATGGTAAACCCCCTCTGAATACCGCTTACCATGAAAACCCTCTTCAAGTCAGGACCAACTTGACAGCAATCCATTTCCATTTTCAGCATGTCACCTCTCAGGCCTGCTAACAGAAAACCCCCTGCAGACCTGAATTAGTATATCACCAGAAAGCACCAGTAAACACCGGTCTCTTCTGTCTCATTCTTGTTTGACCAAGCTTCTGAAAACCCTAACCCTATGTATGCCCCTATATGTTGCTTGACCCACTCAATTAAGCCACCTGGCTGCCATTCAAAGAAGGATGGGGCAAAGGACAAGACTTTGCCCCAGTGGAAATGGAAGGCGGAATAGAAAGGGCTGCATTTTCTTTACTTGATAATGATGTATGATGATCGCAGGTTAATCCTCTGCGCCTGAGGAATGACCTCTTGTGATAGAGCAAGAGAACAGGAAATGAGGATAATTAGGGGTTGTCGCAGTCAGGGAGTCACTCTAAATTAAGCCATCTGGGTGCCTTTCAAAGAAGGATGGGGCAAAGGAAGAGACTTTGCCCAAAGCTACTGGGGCTCCCTGCTCCCCAAATATTAATGCAACCCCCCCTTCAAACAACTATTTAAACTATTCAAAGAGACTGCAGAAGGATAGGACACTAGCACCTTACTTCTTACTGGTTTGTATTCCTTTACTGGAAAAAGAAAAATTATATACAGGAAAGAATAATGTTTTGCTAAGGAAAGAGATGGCATAGATACTAGAACTAAAGCCTCTGACCCCTGGCAGGCTTAATGTGGAGCTGGAATTTCTTCCCCTTTTGTAGTTTCAAACAATTGCAGATGATCCCTTCTTTACTCTTTGTTCATGTTCACGTGCAATCCCAGGATGGCAAACTGGAAACACTTGAAATCGCAGCCTTTGTAATACCTATATTTGTATATATTCAGTTTTCCTCTTGTGGTTGCTATTAAAAATTTAAGCATTTTTGCTGCTAGGGGCCTTTGCAGACTGTTTTGTGCAAGTGTTTACAAAACATTTTCCAAAGATCAGTTAGTGATGCATTAAGTACTTGTGTTTTAATGCTGTATTTTGTGTTGTGATTTAATTGTCCATTTATATGTATTAACATAGTGTATGGTCTCCTTTACAATCCCCGACGAAGGACCAATATACTAAAGGCCAAAAGGTGTTGGGTTTGCCCAAGTAATAAATCTTTTGGGGTTTCCCCCCTCCTTGTTGTTGTTGTTGTTGTTGTATGTTTTATTCCTGTACCACCTTTTTGTTAATGTGCCCAGAGGTACATAGGAAGCTGCCTCAGAGTGTCTCTAGACATCCTGTTTATTGCGCATTTGTGATAACTTGTGCTTATGATGGTATCGAGGAGCTTACACACAATCCCACTTTCAATTCTATTTGTGACTGCAAATGTTTCAGGGCATACATACATATGGCTTCATTTCTAATTGGTGCATGACCCTGTCACTTCCTGTTGAAATCCTGTAACTTTTTTCTACTACAAATGTTCCAGGTTTATCTTTTGTCCAGGGGTATAGTCACTCAGGGTCTCAGGGGGTCCCCTTTACTTTTTAGGAGCAGGGTCCCTGTGTCTTCAGCATCCTATGAGACAATCAGCAAGAAAGGGGAGCCACTGAGGAGTCTTCTGATTGGAGCCATTCAGAGAGAAAGGAGGTGTCAGTCATTGAGAAGACTCTTCTCAGTAGCTCACACTGTCCCCTTTCATGCTTATTGGCTCCCAGGGATATCTGTTATTGTGGGAGAAGTCATTAACAAGGACCTCATTCTCAACCAGCAGCAAAAAAAAAAAGGTGGTGTTGGCTGTGACTAACTTGAAGTGACCCTGCACTTCTGAATTTACCATTATGGTCCCAGGCTATGGTCTGAAAGCACATAAGGCCAGTTCCTAAGCAGGGTCAGGTCTGGTCAGTGACTGGATGGGAGACTGCCTGGGAGCCATATGTAAGCCGCCTTGGGTTTCATGAAAAGGAAGGCTGGGTATAAATGAAATAAATACATAATAATTAATAAAAAATTATACTACTGCTTTTGTCCCACTTTGGTTGTGCAAAAGTGCCCCTTCCGACGGCAATAATGCGGTAACGTTGGGGAAGCATCCCAGAACAACTAAGAATGTGGAACGATGTGTGGACAGTCCAGTATAAGTCCATCACAAATGCCCTATTATTACATCAATGTCATGTTGAGGAATACTCACACGTGGAAAAAAAACCCACCAGTCTAGAGGGGTCCTTCTACCCAGTCAGACCAATGGTCCATCTCGCTCAGTACCGAACACTGGCTGGCAGTGGCTATCCAGGGTTTCAGATGGAAGTATTTTCTAGCCATACCTGGAGATGCCAAGGGCTGAACCTGGGACCTTGTGCGTGCAAACAGGTGCTCTGCTACAGCTGAGCTATGACCCTTCGCCAAGTTTATAATAATGAATTAAAATGTAATAGTCACAGAACAAAAGGGGATGGGAAACGTAGAGGATGGGAAAGCAAGATAGGCTTTAAGAGTTTTGTTGTTATGTGCCTTCAAGTCGACTACGACTTATGGCGACCCTATGAATCAGTGACCTCCAAAAGCATCTGTCATGAACCACCCTGTTCAAATCTTGTAAGTTCAGGTCTGTGGCTTCCTTTGTGGAATCAATCCATCTCTTGTTTGGCCTTCCTCTTTTTCTACTTCCTTCTGTTCTTCACAGCATTATTGTCTTTTCTAAGTGAATCAGGTCTTCTCATTATGTGTCCAAAGTATGATAACCTCAGTTTCATCATTTTAGCTTCTAATTATAGTGTTGGTTTAATTTGTTCTTGTTATGTGCCTTCAAGTCGACTATGACTTATGGCAACCCTATGAATCAGCAACCTCCAAGAGCATCTGTCCTGAACCACCCTGTTCAGACCTTGTAAGTTCAGGTCTGTGGCTTCCTTTATGGAATCAATCCATCTCTTGTTTGGCCTTCCTCTTTTTCTACTCCCTTCTGTTTTTCCCAGCATTACTATATTTTCTAGTGAATCAGGTCTTCTCATGATGTGTCCAAAGTATGATAACCTCAGTTTCATCATTTTAGCTTCCAGTGACAGTTCTGGTTTAATTTGTTCTAACACCCAATGATTTGTCTTTTTTGCAGCCTATGGTATCCGCAAAGCTCTCCTCCAGCACCACATTTCAAACGAGTTGATTAGTTCAGCACAAAAGGAAGCACAAGGCAGATCCTCACAGCCAGGCTGATGGAAGATACTTCGCTGTCTCACCTTTCCCTCAGAGGCAATGGGCCAATTCCTGACTGCTCTTCTGGGCAGGCCTGTAGCCAGGGAGGGGGAATAGGGGTGCCACCCCCCACAGCTGTGCTTTGCCCTCCCGCCCAGATTTTTTTGGGGGAAATTGTTTTCTTTTTAATTTGTGACATGGTGGACAATGACAACCTCCATGTAAAGGCTTTTTTTTTAAAGGACAGGAGCAATTTAAGGATAGGACCCTCTGAAAAATTCAGTGAATAAGGCAACAACACAACACAAGCCTCCTCTGGAAGAGCCCCAAAAAGTCTGCTCACTCAAGACTTTCTCTGACTGAGGGTGGAGTTTTTAGGACCACAATCACCTTATTATTACTTAAGTGGTCCTGGGGGGAAAACAGCCTGCATCGTAACATGGCCCTTGAAGAGTTAAATATTAGAACTTTGCATTATGGGCTAGAGTTAGACTCCACCCATTGGGCTTTCCTTTGCTCTGTTTTTCAGTTTCAGTTGTGCTGCCTACTAAGCCCGCAATAAAGAAGCATGTTTGCCTGCAATAAGTCGTAAGAGTTAGTTTATTCTGCAGTTATCATAATGAGTAAAGCAGGATTAGGTGCTTATTGCCCAAGGGTGAAATAAAGAGATAGCTTAAAAGTGAAATGAAAAAAAATGGCTACCCTTTAATCTTTTAAAGACTATGCTCACAATCTTAGGGGCTATTTTTTTCTTCTTTTTCTTAATTACGTGATGGCAAAGGATGAAAACAGTCCTAAAGGAATATATTGCTGTGTACACTACAGTTAATAGCTGGCTGGCTGGCTGGCCACCTAAGCTGTAACTCAGGCCTAATTTCTGATTTTTCCCAATATGTTCAGCTCAGCATGAAGCGTTTTCAGGGTTTCTGGACAACCCAGCAACCAGTAAAAGAAATCCAGTTGCTTAGTTCATCTTTTATATAGCAGTCAGTTAAGTTTTCCCTTGATTGTCGAACAGGAAGGAAAATCTAAGCCAGGAACAAAACTAGAAGGAGAGACTCTCAAGGAGGAATTAACAAAACACCCTGTAGTATTTATTTTCTGTCTGCCCTTCCCTAAATGTGTAGCATGGACAAGTTTGTGGAATCTAAAACTGAGGTACCTAATGCAGCTTCAAAGTCAGGAGCTCACTGTCTTTACCAAAGTAGTTCAGTTTATGAAGAATTAGAACACAGGGACAGACCACAGGTGAAAGGGGACTGTAGCTATTGGTAAAGTCAAGCTTTTGAATCTGGTATTCCTGTGGGTCTCTGAAAAAAGGGTGAGACAATTCAACAGATTAAATGCCATGCATGTAAATTAGCATGCTCTCTGGATGGAGGAGGAGTGATGGGGAAGGTCACTGCCTTTCGCCTCCCCTGGCCTGGCCCTTACATCTTCTCCACCAGTGGGGGGGGGATTGGCTGGCGCTATGCACCTCCCACAATGCCCCACCTGGAAATGTGGCTGCCCCACCAACAGGGCTGCTTTCAGGTCAGAGGAGCTTCTTGGCAGTGCCCTTCGGTCGGTCCTCTCCCTGGTGGCAGGAGCAGTGGGCAGCCGTGCCAGGGGGCTGGGAGCTGCCATTTAAATTTCCCACAATGCCCCAGAGCGATGCTACATCAGGGGCAATATGGGATGCTGAAATGGTGGATCCCAGACCCAACTACCCAGCACTGATTGAAGTACCAGAAAAGGGTTCTTGTTTCAGGTGAAGTGACAACAGCGGGCCTTGCGGAGGCACAGGGCCATTGACAGTTGCCCGAGTGTGCCGTATGCTGGTTCTGGTTCTGGTGGAGAGGGCTGATGGGAATTGTAGTCTAAAGCATTTTGAGGGCACCAGGTTAGGGAAGGTGCTATATCCTAATGGCGAACTCATTTCCCAAATATTTCAAGTGTGGATAGCGGTGCCCTCTGCACAACAGGGAGGTCTCAGTAGGGCTAGGGGAATCCCAATGTTTGCAGAAGTATGAAAAACTGTTAGGAAAAAAAAACTGGGGTTGGTGAGAGTTCAAACTAAAACCCGGAGCAGATTCACTGACATTGGGGCCACCAGCCTCCACTGCCTGGGGTGGTGGCAAAAATACCTCAGTGAGGACTGAGAATGCTTAGCAGAGGCAAACAGTAAAACCAGGTGGGAGACGGAATGGAGTATGCTACAAAACTGGCACCCCTCCACATTGCAACATTTTGTTTTGCAGGCCGCACCAGTCTATAAATGTCAGAGCTAGCTTCATATAGCCATCAGGAAAATATAGACATTTGTGACCAGCTTCAGGAATGTTGTAGACTTCACAAAGACATCATGTGTGTGTGTGTGAGAGAGAGAGTGATCATTGGGTCTGGTCTAGGGTTGCCAGGTTCAGGGCCTGAGACTGATCCTGTATCTTTAGGAGAAGAGAAGGTCAGCCAAGTGCATGTGTTCTTGCAACACTGTAATGCAAAAAACCACAAGGTGGAATTCTCCCTTCCCTCTGCACAACTTTTAAAGATACAGAAGACCTCTTAGTTGCCAGGGCCAGCCTCCAAGAGGTCTTCTGTATCTTTAAAAGTTGTGCAGGGGGAAAGGAGAATTCCACCTTGTGATTTTTCTCATTACAGTGTTGCAAGAACACCTGCACTTGGCTGACTTTCTCTCCTCCTAAAGATACAGTCTCAGTCTCAGGTCATGAACCTGGCAACCCTAGAGGTGTGTCGTAGCAAAGTGGAAGCAATATGAATTCGCTTTCTGTTGGTGGCTCGTTGGAAAAGAAATTTCGAAAGTTGCTGAAGTTATCAGACTGGATTAGAAGCAGAGAAGGGGTGACAGCAGGTCGATAGTTCTATGAGAAACCAGATTTTGTCTGTTACAAACAGAGGAATGTAGGAATTTGCCTTACATGGAGCCAGACCACTGGTCCATGTAGCTTGGTATTATCAACACTGGCTGGCAGCAGCTCCCCAGGTTTTCAGGTGGGGCAACTTTCCTAGCCTTACCTGGAGATGCTGGGAAATGAACCTGGGACTTTTTGCATGCCAAACAGATGCTCTACCACTGAGCTATGGCCCTTTCCCATACAGTACTAAGAACCCAGGAAGTTGAAAACAGAATGAAATTTAACAAGGATATGTGCAAAGTTCTACACCTAGGAAAAATAAGCCAAATGCACAGTTATAAGATGGGGGATATTTGGCTCAGCAATACTGCAGGCAAGAAGGATCTTGGAATTGTTATTGATCACAAGATGAATATGAGCCAACAGTGTGATGTGGCTGCAAAAAAGGCAGATGTTATTTTAGGCTGCTTAACAGTATAGTTTCCAAATCAAATGAAGTACTAGTTCCCCTCTATTCGGCACTGGTTAGGCCTCTTCTTGAATACTCTGTCCAATTCCGGACACCACACTTTATGAAGGATGGAGACAAACTAGAACAAGTTCAGAGGAGGGCAACGAGGATGATCAGGGGACTGGAAAGAATGCCTAGTGAGTAGAGACTGAAAGAACTGGGCATGTTTAGCCTTGAGAAGAGAAGGCTGAGGGGAGATACTACTCTTCAAGCACTTGAAAGGCTGTCACACAGAGGAAGGGCCAGGATCTCTTCTCAATCATCCCAGAGTGCAGGACACAAAATAATGGGCCCAAGTTGCAAGAAGCCAATTTCAACTGAACATCAGGAAAAACTTCCTAACTGTTAGAGTGGTATGACAATGGAACCAATGACTTAGATAGTACTGCAGGGATTCAAGAGGCGGCTGGACAGCCACCTGTCGAGGATGCTTCAATTTGGATTCCTGCACTGAGCAGCAGGTTGGACTCAATGGCCTTACAGGCCCCCTCAAACTCTGCTATTCTATGATTGTATGAACCTGCCTTATATGGCATCAGACCACTGGTGCTTCATCTAGCTTAGGGCTGCCGACACTGACTGGCAGCAGCTCTCCTGAGTTCCAGACAGGGGACATTCCCAACCCCCAGGCACCTGGTTGGCCACTGTGAGAACAGGATGCTGGACTAGATGGGCCACTGGCCTGATCCAGCAGGCTCTTCTTATGTTCTTATGTTATGTTCTTATGCTAGGGACTGAGCCTGGGCCTTGCCACATGGAAAGTGGATGCTCTGCCACAGAGCTACCGTTCCCTGTTATTGAGTTACTATTGAGTTACTGTTATTGAGTTATCCCTGTTACTAAGAAACAACAATGGTCAACCATATAATAAGGGAGACGTTGATGGTGTTTCTAATTTCCTTTTAATCATTAGCCTCCTCAAGGAGTGTTCTCTTTGAAATGTAGGATATACATATTCTCAATGAATAACAACATTCACTGTAACCCAGAAGATGCTGTTGGACTCTAACTCCCATGAGCCTCAGCCAATGGTCAGGGATGGTGGGACCTGTAGTCCAGCAACTGCAGGTTCCCCACCCCTGGAACAGTGATGCATTACAAGGACGGGCAGTGATCCTTGGCATCAGAATTTGGGTGTTACAACCGTGTCCCAATTTCCACCAGCAAAACATTGGCAGTTATGCCACCCTAGCGATACGTCAAGGATTCAGTCTCCTCTCCTCTCCTCCAAACATCCACTCACTGTGATCCCCAGTGAGCTACACTGGCAGGACTCCAGCTGCTGGTTGGGTACATAGCACCCGTTTCTCCATGTGGTGCTTCATCCAGCTAGGGCAGAGATGGGGAACCCCTGTGACCTTCCAGTTGTTGTTGGACTACAAGGCCCATCAGTCCACGCTGGCTGGGGCTGATGTGAACCGAGCATCCAAAACATCCAGAGGGCCACAGCTTCCCCATCCCTGAGCTAGGATTAGTTGTACAAAGTCCTGCTTGCCAATACCTCCAACTGAGGGACAGGGAAGCCGCGGCCCTCCAGATGTTGATAGACTCCAACTCCCATCAGCCCCAGCCAGCATGGCCGGTGGTCGGGGAGGATGGGGGTTGGAGTCCAACAGCATCTGGAGAGGTGCACCTGAGCCACCCTTGCTCTAGTCGGACCAGACAGCAAAGACACCAGCTCAGCGCTTGTTGCCAAATGTCCAAAACGTGTGTGCACGCAGGTGCTTCTGGTTTGCGCTTTTGCAAGTGCTCCGATTGTACAGTGGCTGTTTCTCTTTCCTGAAACTATGGGCCAGGCTTCTGTCTGCCTAGGGCTTATAACCCCAGGCGGGGGCCCATACAGCTTCCTTTCCCACCAGTTCCCCCTACTTAACACATAGGTGAAAGGGTCCTCCCTTCACCCTGCTTTTGTTATGCAGGGTCAGGCTGATTGAGCTGTTGTTTGCCCTTCAAGAGGATTTCCCACCTCGTCCCGTCCCCCCCATTTCCTTTCTCAGGAAGCCCAGGCCCCAAAGGGCCCCAAGCAAAGCCAAAAAATATGTTTTAAAAAAAGAGAGGCCCCTTCCATGCATTTATGGCTCTGCAAGCATCCCCTTGTAAAGTAATCTGGCAGTTTAAAAAAACCAAAACATTACCCTCCTCCAAACAGCATCCCACCTAAACAGCAGAAGCTAACACGGAGCAGTGAAAATGGGTACCAATTTCCTTGTGGCTCAAAAAGTGGAGTTATTTCTCTCCTCCACCCACCCATCATTAAAGACATCTTGACCTTTTCAATAAGGTGGTAATAAGTTTGTGTTACATTGACATCCAGTGGTTTTCCCAATCAAACAGCCCTTTTCTCTCTCTCTCCCCATTTTTCATGCTCACGGTTGAGTCTGAAACAGAGGGGTACATTCCCAGTCACGGCTTCCCCTAAAGGATCCTAGGAACTGGAGAGTTGTTAGCAGACAACAGAGCTACCATTCCCAGCACCCTTAAATGACAAACTACAGTTCCCTGAACTCTTTGGGGGAAAGCCATGGCTATTGAAGTGATATAAGACGAGTAGTTTAAATGTACGGTGTGGCTGTGACCTTAAGAGATTTACCATGCAATCCTGTACATGCCCATTCAGTCCTAAGTCCCATGGAGTTCAATTGGGCTTACTCCCAGTTAAGCAGCAGCTGGTATAGCCCAGTGGGGAGGACAGCCTGGCTGGGAGGCCAGAGTCTGTGAGTTCAAATCGCCGCTCGTGTCTCCTGGGTGTCAAGGGCCAGCTAAAGATCACCCCCACAGGGAGTGGCTCAGGGGCTACGTGCCCTGCCACCTGTGCAGCCGTGGGCAAGCTGCATAGTCCCAAGGAGCCCAGTTGCCCCCCAGCTGGCAGTTGCGGACAAGGAAGGGGCTGGCTTGTGCAGCTGTGGCAAGCTGAGCAGGCCCTGGCCAGCTGGGGAGGACTAGCCTCAGAGGGAGGCAATGGTAACCCCCTCTGAATACCGCTAACCATGAACACCCTATTCATAGGGTCGCCATAAGTTGGGATCGACTTGAAGGCAGTCCATTTCCATTCCCAGTTAAGGAGGTATAGGATTGCAGCCTAAACCTGAGAGTCACACCTTCCAGTCTGGAAACTCTAACTCAAGAGTTACCCAATGTGACGTCCCCCAAATGTTGTTGGACTGCAACTCCCATCACCCCCCTGACCAAGTGCCATGCTGGCTGGGGCTGATGGGAGTTGTAGTCCAACAACATGGGGAGTGCGCCACATTGGCTGTCACTGCTCTGTCTCTAATCCCAGCTATGCACAGGCTGACTGTGGCTAAGAGTGTAGGAAGGTTCTTTATACTGAGTCAGAGTATTCCATCTAGCTCAGTATCGTCTACACTGGCTGGCAGCAGCTCTCAAGCCGGAGTCTTCCCCAGCCCTTTCTCGAGATGCTAGGGATTGAACCCGGGACCTTTTGTATGCAAAGCTGGTGCTGTGCCACTGGGCTGTTGCTGTGAAAGAGGAAAGGCACTCACCCTCAGCCTCGCCTTTCCTTTCCTGTGTTCTGGGATGAGCAGTGGCACAGACAACAGGCTCTGGGGCTAATGGCTTCATGCAGGGGTTGCCAGCTTGGTGTCTTGCAGAGGAGGACTACAGTTTCCATCAGCCCCAGCCAGCATGATCAATGGTCAGGACAGAAATGACGTAAGGTTGTAGTTCACAACATCTGAAGGGCACAGTGTTGGCTTCCCCTGAAGGAATGTATTTTATTTATTTATTACTTTTCAGGGCTTTAAGGCCTTTTATCTTTCTAACAACCCTGCGAGGTAACCTAGGATGAAAGATGACGACTTGCCCAACACCACCTAGCCAGCTGAAGGGCTGAGGCCAGAGCTCTCTTGCTCTAGCCCTGACAAACCCATTGCTCTCCCCGTTAAGTTACGGGGAAGCAGCCTTGCTCTCAGGGAGGCTGCCAGGAGCCGTTGTGTACAGCTGAATAGGCAGGAAGAAGCACGCCTGGTTGCGTTGAACCCCAAATGATCCCTTTTTCCCCAGCTCCTGGAAAGTGCATTTGGGTACAACTGCCTGTTGCCCTCGGATGGCAGAGCGAAAAAGAAGCATTCGTGCTCTGGCCCCATCCATCAGGCAGGGGACCAAAGGCCACTGGGAGGTTGCACTCTCCAACATCCAGGAAGATCATCATGGCATGGGGGAAGGCCAGGGTGGCCCCATCCATTGGCCAGAGAAGGAGCACAGTTTGCTTCGCTATCACAAAGAGGCCTCGGTTCCTTCGGTCAGTTGCTCTGGGACTGTGGACCCAGAGGGAAGCACGCTGCTGGCTCCTGCCCTCAGTTTGGGGCCCACAGGATACACCTGTCTCCCGTCATGGCATGGGAGAAGACCAGCGTGGCCTCCTCCATCGGCCAGAGGAGCAGCTGCAGGTGCTTAGTTTCCTACCAGAAGGAGAGCTAACTGCAGCTGGAAGATTGCACTCCCAGCCTCCCAGAAAGAACATCATGGCATGGGGGAAGGCCAGTGGAAAAAGCTGGCTTTCCCCACACCCTGCTGGAAAGAACACTCCGTTCCAGTTGCTTTGGGGCTGCAGAATGAGAGGGAAGCACATTCTAGCCCCCTTCTAGATAGAGAACTAGAGGAGGCCAAGCTGTGTGGTTGCACGGGATAATTTTTATATTATTACAACCTGTTGCAAGCTGCTTCCAGGGTCATTCACTTGAAAGACAAGACATATATCTTCAAGCACTTATAAAGAAACATATACTTGCTGCAGGCAGCTGTGTAAACTAGCAGGGATTTCAGACATTTTCCTTCAAGGGAACCCTTTCCATGCCCGTATGTCTGCCAGTGAACTGCTGCGTATTACAAAGGATTCTGGGAAAAGAGTGAACGGAATGACGAAGAATGAGGACTTCAAAGGTGCACAAACAACAGCATGTAAAGGCCAGACGTATTTTGAGGCAGGAGATTCTTCTGCAGAAGCAAATGAGTCTATTCCAGAGGTAGCTAAAACAAGCTTCGGAGGAAACTGGCCTGGACCCAGGATCAGCTGCAAGTAGATGCAAGGTAGAGGATCCTGTCCCGCAAGAGCTGTTCCCCTTCCTCCCCACTCCTCCTAGACAGAGGACAGGCAGCAGCTGCTGCTGCTGGAGAGGTGGGGGCCATTTGTCAGTGCAAGGGCCGTATTCTCTTTTGGACAACCTTCTGGGGGCCGCATACGAGCTGTGGGCAGAGCCAGAGGCAACAACAGGCAGAGGAATAAATACACATTTTACTTTTTTGCACAGTAGGATACTTTCTATTAAAAACCAGTTCTAAAAACTTTGACACAAAAAATACTAAAAACGCCAAACCGGCTTTAATTGAAGTCTTCTGCAGAAGTCCCCATTCAGAAAAAGAGGCACAATCAGAGATCACAGATACATTCCAGCCAGGCGCAAACACTCAGGGTGAGGAGAGGGCCAGGGAGGGGTGTGGGTGTGGCCTGGGGAAAGTTCCAAGGGCCAAGGAGAGAATCCTGGAGGGCCACATTTGGCCTTCACCCCCTCCTGCATTATGATTTACCAGTGGTGGCTCCAGGTCAGTGGGGCAGTGGAATTCGCTCTGGGTTTCAGCCCGAGTTTTCACCTTATGGAGATACACCCTGCCCATCTCAGGCACCCCAAATAAACAGGGGAGCAAAGCTTAGGGAGGCAGGGGTGATCCAAGACACAGAGCAACTGAGGAAAAACTGCTGGAGAAGTCAAACTCATCTTTGAAAAGCTGGAAGTAAGCCCTGAGGTTACACACACAACTCCTGGGGAGGGTGGGGGAGTTGCATTTTGCTTTTATTTTACAATACTTTGCAATTAGGGTTGCCAGGTGCAGGGCCTGAGACTGATCCTGTATCTTTAGGAGAAGAGAAAATTCAGTCAAGTGCAGGTGTTCTTACAACACTGTAATGGGAAAAACCACAAGGTGGAATTCTCCCTTCCCCCTGCACAACTTTTAAAGATACAGAAGACCTCTTGGTTGCCAAGCCTGGCCTCTAGGTCTTCTGTATCTTTAAAAGTTGTGCAGGGGGAAGGGAGAATTCCACCGTGTGGTTTTTCTCATTACAGTGTTGCAAGAACACCGGCACTTGGCTGACTTTCTCTTCTCCTAAAGATACAGGATCAGTCTCAGGCCCTGAACCTGGCAATCCTGTTTGCAATATATATGTATGAACTTGAGAGGGAAGCTTCTGCATCAGCACAGACTCGAAGATGCAGTCAACTTTCATTGAGTTGCTACAGCATTCTGGCCTGCCCCAAAGACCTCATCTTTACAGCCGGCTTTAAAATAAAAAGAGTGAGTTAAAAACATCAACGTAATGCCTGTTTTGGTTTTACACACATGACATTTGTCATCTCTCTTTTTTTTAAAAAAGGCTCTCTGAAAAAGAGTCCTAACTAAAAATGTGCTTCTAGCATTCCAAAACCCTTGTTTGTTCAAGAACGAGTTGTCACGCCACTAGATTCCTTGTACCAAAACTCTGATCTGTTTCTCACAAGGACTTTTTAGGTACAAACTTTTATTGAGGAGGGTGTTGCCTCCCTTCCCTTGGCCCCAGACTGCTGCAAGCCGACGGAGACACATAAAAGCCCAACTCCAAAAGGAACACGGACATTTGCATCAGCCATGAATTAGATCCAGCCGGGGTAGTGTCCTTAAAACAAAGGCCACAGCCTCTTGGATTTCAAAGGAAGACTCAGTCACCAGAATCCGTGTCGTGCCTCCTCTGGGCTCTGTGTGCTGTGGGGGACCTGCTTCTCCTCCGCCGCCGCTTCTGGGCCCCAGTGCCCTTGCCTCTAGGAGACGGGGACCAGCTGTCACTGCCACTGCGACATTCCCTCCTTCTGAGTTTGGGGGCCTGTGTCTTTGATCGGCCGCAGGGGGTCCCTCCCTCCATGCTACTGGAGGAGGCTGGGTTGTGGCGCCACCTGCTGGGTGGTTTCTGTTCTTCTCGGGTGGGTGATGAATGGCTGTCATGGCGGTTGGCTCCAGCCTGCCGGGAGGATGATGGATGGTGCTCAGGAGGCGAGGAAGGTCGCCTTTTTCTGCAAACACAGAAATGGCCGGGTCAGATCATCAGAACGGCCAGCGATTCCCAGGGGAGCACGGAAAGGGTCAGGGGCACAAGCAAGAGGGGGGAAAACTTCAGCATGGCTACAAGAAGGTTGGAGGCACTGCTGCAGAGTATCAGGGGATACATCCTCACTTCCTAAGATGCAAGGAACATGCAACGCCACCTTATAACGAGTCAGACTTTGGTCTACCTAGCTTAGTATTCTCCGCACTGACTGGCAACAGCTGTCCAGGGTTTCAGGGAGGGGGCATTCAGGACCTGCTGAGACTTGAACCCAGGACCTTCTGCACACACAGCAGATGCTCTCCCACGGAGCGACAGTCCTTATCCTCTCCAGGCAGGTTACATTACTGCTGCACTTGTAGACCAGAAGCGTTTTCTTGTTAAGTCCCTGCTGAAAGACAGGCTGGAGCTGGTGACTGAGAGTCAGCCCTTAAAGCAAGGATGGGGAACCTATGAGGAAAGGCTGCAGCATTTGGGGCTTTTTAGTTTAGAGAAAAGGCACATGACAGAAGCGTATAAAATTATGCAAGGGTGGAGAAAGTGGATAGAGACAGACTTTTCTCCCTCTCTCGTGACACTAGAACTCGGGGACATCCAGTGACGCTGAATGTTGGAAGATTCAGGACAGGCATAAACTATGGAATCAGCTCCCACAAGAAGCAGTTGCGGCCACCAACGTGAATTGCTTTAAAAGAGCGTTCAGCAAACTCATGGAGGATAAGGCTATCAATGGCTACTAGTCACGGTGGCTATGCTCTGCCTCCGTAGGCGGGGACAGTATACTTCCAAATACCAGTTGCTGGAAATCGCAGGATGGGAGAGAGCTCTTTGCACTCAGGTCCCGCTTGTGGGCTTCCCATGGGCAACTCGTTGGCCATTGTGCTGGACCAAGATGGACTAGATGGGCCATCAGCCTGATCCAGCGGGCTCTTCTAGTGAACCTGTGGCCCTCCTGATGCGGCTGGACTCCCAACTCCCATCAGCCCCAGGCAGCATGGCCAACGGTCAGGGATGATGGGTGTCCAACCACAAATGGAGGCCTTCAGGCTTCCCCACCCCTACCTTAAAAGGTTGAGTTGTAAGTTCTGTGACATGGTACAAGCCTCCTGAATACACAGGCAGCTCACAGTGCCCTCGTGTGTTGAACATCTGAAAATGCACCTGCCCAACGGAGTTGTGGTTGGCTATAACCTCATAACCATAAGTTCAGGCCAGGAGTGCATGCAAGCCAGGGCTGTGCATTGTTCACCTATGTGCTCTCAAGCAAAATCCAAATTCCCCACCGGGAAAGGAGCCTTAAGGAGTCTTAAAAAATCTCCATGCATTTGCAACAACTATTTCATTTTACGGATTTGGGGTGAGAAGGGGCTATTCAAAGCACAGAGGTTTCACAGAGCATCCTACTCGCCTGTAGCCTCGTTCCAGTCCTTCTCCCAGGTGTGGGAAACCAGGTGTGGTCCCACCGATGTTGCTGAATGAATGGACTGCCTTCGAGTCGATTCCGACTTATGGCAACCCAATGAATTTTCAGAGGGGGTTTCCCATTGCCTTCCTCTGAGGCTGAGAGGCAGTGACTGGCCCAAAGTCACCCAGTGAGCTTCATGGCTGTGTGGGGATTCGAACCCTGGTCTCCCAGGTCATAGTCCAACACCTTAACCACTACCCCATACTGGCTCGCGTTGCTGAACTACAGCTCAAATTATCCCTGGCCATTGGCCATGCTTGCTGGGGAGGATGGGAGGTGTAGCTTAGCGACAGCTAGAGGGCCAAAGGTTCTCCCCGCCGGCCTTTCCCTAAGGAATTCAGGGTAGCATGCATGGGGTATATGGGGACCCCAGGGCAGAGATGGGGACCCTGTGGCCTTCCACGTCATTGGACTGCAGCTCCATAGCCAGGAGGACCAACGGCCAGGGACGATGGGAGGCCAACATCTGGAGAGCCACAGTCTAGGCTCCAGCAGGGCTTTTTCCCAACCTCCCATAACATAAACCCAGAAGTGGCTCCCCAGTTAAAATGTAAACCAATCGCAAGTGTTAAGAAGACGGCTGCTGCTTGCTTTCACCACCGTCCCTCCTTGTGGTCTTCTGGCTATGTGAGGGCTGCCACAATGCTTCACATGAAACTAATGTATCTGCTTATCGGTAAACAGGACAGGCCGCAGCTCAGCGGTAGAGCATCTGCTTTGCAGGCAGAAGGTTCCCAGGTTCAATCCCCGGATTCTGTATGGATGTGGTGTACATGAAGGGGATTGGGCAGTGTAATCTCCCCCTCCCTTTCCTGAAGAGAGAAAACTCCTGCAATCTGTGTGTAAGAGGTGCCACATGAAGGCCACCACAGGCCCACTTTGCCACCACGAGACCTTTGATCTGGATGCGCATCTCATTTAGACATCCAACTGAGAAGGCTTGTCCCCTGCTTCCAACCGAGGGACATTACTCAGCTGAGGCAGAAGGGTACTCTGTATATGCTCCACGATCCTCTCTACGGCTAGCCAACAAAGGGGGATGTGGCAACGATATTCTGGCTGGAGAAGCATCTGAACCAGGCTAAACGGCTTAGCTTCCAGGTAGGCACCACGAAACGCCGTTAAGGTCCACAGCTGCAACCCACAAGAGCCACTGTGGTACCTGTCTCTGTCGTCTGGAGAAGAGGAGGTGGAAGAGGAAGCCGCAGCTCGCTTTCTACGGTGCTTGTCTTTCACCTTTTTCTTTTCCTTCTTGTGCTTTTTCTTTTTCTTCTCCTTTTTAGATTTCTTGCTGACCTCTGGCCTGCATGGTAAAAGAGCGATAGGAAGAGTCTCTCTCTCTCTCTCTCTCCCCCCATTTCCCTCCGCCACTTCCTCCTTCTGTGGAGGCCCACCCAAGTCAGAACTTGAGCACCTTCCAGAACTGAAGTTTTGCGAATCCAAATCTGCAGGCAAGTTTGTGGTACGGCCCTGCTAAGACTGTACCAACTCAAAAATGCATGCGGGGGAGAGGAGAGAGGCAAGAACTACCTCTCTGAAATGTCTTACGCATCAAAAGCTTCTTGGCGCTTGCAAAGCTAATGTGCTAGGGGGAAGGTTTCAAGGCCAGCCTCCTCCTCTGACATTCAGGGGGTGCGTTCAAATAAGCAATTCCCCACCTCCGTTTGAGAGGCAGTACTACCTTCAAGCACATACCATCATTCTTGGATTCAAGATTTAAATATATTAAAAAGGCAGTACAGTAGGGCCCCGCTTATACGGCGGGTTCCGTAAAGCGGAACCCCATTGACTTTAATGGGGTGCGTTGTGCGAAAATGACACAAAAATGACACAAAACCGGCTTTAAAAGAGGGGAGGAAAGCTGCCACATTAGCGGAATGCCGGTAAGCGGAGTGCCGGTAAGCGGGGCCCTACTGTAGGCTTTTTCATGGCTGTAGGATACACATGTTTCTCCACAACCATGAGGCCCAAAAACTTGATTTTGAGCCAGAGCTGGAAAGGCATGCAAGGAACACTCAATCCCTAACAGTCTGCCTCCAAGACAGGGCAAATCATGCGCAAAGCATCCCCAGCATGTAAAGCAGGTGTGGGGGACCTTTGGCCCTCCAGCTATTGCTGAACTACAACTCCCGTCATCCCTGGCCACTGGCCGTGCTTGCAGGGGCTGATGGGAGTTGCAGTTCAGCAACGCTTGGAGGGCCAACGGTTCCCCACTCCTGATGTAAGGCAACCATTTCTGAAAATCTCCACTGAAGGCGACTCCTGGTCTGACTGTAAAAAGCATACAGCAGGGCCCTGCTCATACGGCAGGTTCCGTTCTGGACCGCCTCCGTAAAGCAAAATCCGCCGCAAAGCGGAACACATTGACTAACACTGACAAAAATGGCGCCCGACACCCAAAAAAAGCCATAAAACCGGAACAAGCACCGTAGGAGCAGGGCCTTTCTGCAATTGGCAACCGCTGTATCGGTGGAACGCTGCAAAGCAGAGCGCTGCAAAGCGGGGCCCTTCTGTATGGTGAAACTATAGGCTAAATACGAACAGCTCCTCCAGCCTTCCTTTCTGCCACCTCTCTGCTTTCTAACATTAGAACAAGCCCTGAAGCTGGAACAGGCAAAAGGCCCGTTGAGTCCAGCCTCCAGTTTTCACAGCAGACAGGCAGATGCTCCAAGGGGAAGCCCACAAGCATGACTAAAGCCATTTAAACCAGTGTTCTTCAACTTTGTCTCTGGGGACCCAACTCCCAACAGCCCCAGCCAGCTTAGCAAATGGTCAGAGTTGATGGGAGTTGTAGTCTAACAGGAACAACATCTTGGGCCCCAGGATTAAAGCACGCTGGTCGAAGCCATCCTCAGCATCCTTTCCAGTTTGTTAGCCCCCTTCTCGAATCCAAACACAGGCCGCATCCGCACCTTACATTTAAAGCACCATGACACCACTTTAAGCAGTCATGGCTTCCCCCAAAAGGATCCTGGCAAGTGTAGTTTGTGATGGGTGCTGCGGAGAGTTGTTAGGATATCCCGCATCCCCCTCACAGAGCTACGATTCCCAGAGTTCCTTGGGAAGAAGGCCTCATTACCACTCTGGGAACTGAAGCTCTGTGAGGGGAAGGAGGGTCTCCTAACAATTCTCAGCACCCTTGCCAGAGCTTGGAAAAATTACGTTTTTGAACTACAACTCCCATCAGCCCCAGCCAGCATGGCCACTGGATTGGGCTGATGGAAGTTATTTATTATTATTATTATTATTTATTATTTATTAAATTTATATACCGCCCGACTAGCGATAGCTCTCTGGTTGTAGTTCAAAAAAGTAACTTTTCCAAGCTCTGCACCCTTCACAAACTACAGTTCCCAGGATTCTTTGGGGGAAGCCATGGCTCTTTAATGTGGTATGATACTGCTTTAAAGGTATAGTGTGGACGTGGCCACAGCCCTTCCTCTCAGGCCACGAGACAAGAGTCAAAAAGTACAGCTGGGCAGTTTCTCACTCCATGGCTGCAGTTTCCTCTTCCTTATCTGGTTTCTTCTTAGTAGCCGAAGCTTCTGGACTGTTTGCGGCTTGATGGTGCTGAGGTAGCAGAGAGAGAAAACAAAACAGACATGACCTAGACAGATGCTTATTAGGCAGAGGGAGAGAGGGAGTGAGCAGCTTATCCAACAGTAGAGCCCTTCTGCTCAGTTTATATAATCGGCAGAGCTTTTGCTGGACTGTACCACTTCAGGCTTCAGGGGGAATGGATGCAATGCTCTCTCAGGGGTGAAACTCCCCTACACTCAGAAAAGTGGTATGTCTGGGGCAACAGGCTCAGCCTGCCATTCTCCCTGCCCAGGGATTCCCCGTTAAAATAAAAACCTGTAAAGGAGAATTCAGACATGCAACCCCCACCCGCAAGCAAGCTGAAGTGACGCAGTCCATGGTTTCAGATTCTGGTACAAAAATAAACCATTGTCTGTAGTAAGTGTGTTCTGAGCTATCTGGATATTGCGCCAGTGATGGCTTTTGTGAACCAAGAAGTAAGGAAAGAAATCAGAGCATGTGAGGGGAGAAGGGTGTGAAGCTGAGGTACAGCACTGATGGTTAAGCCATGGTTTGACCACAAGGTCTGAACCAGTTCAAATCTTTCAGCTTATCAACAGCTCTCCCTGAGAGTTTCAACTGATCATCCTGCAGCAAAAACTTCAACTGGTACAGAACACAGCAGCAAGAATGTTTGTGGGGGCCAATATAACATCAGGTTTATACTGGTTATTTGTTGGTTTCTGGACCCGATTTTAAATGCTGCCTTTAAAGCCCCAAACGGGTTGGGCCATGGATATCTGAAGGGCCACCTGACCCGTCTAAGTCTGCCTAGGCATTAAGACCAGGGTCCTGCTTTCTTGCCTGTTGATGTGAGCTGCTAGACTGACAGGTACCAGGGACAGGGCTTTCTCGGGTGTGGCCCCAAACCGATGGAACTCCCTCCCTCTGGAAATTCATTGTGGCTCCATCAACAGCAAGTTGTTTAAAACAAAAAACTTTGAAAACATTTTTATTTCATTCTGTATTTTATTAACTGCTGTACAGGGATTAATTTCTATTACTCATTTTTTAAGGTGTGAAATGTTTTAATTGCATGATTATATGTGTTACATTTAATTTTTGAATTTGTACACCTCTATGCCCTGAAAGGCAGTCCAGAAATCTAATAGCGGTAATAAAAAAGCAAGTTATCACCCTAACAGAACATCATCCACCAGCAGTCAAAACAGTATTTTGTGATTTGTATATGTTTCAAGCGATATTATTTTGATATCCCACACTGGACATTTTTCAGTGGAAAGGCAAAAATAGTATATTTTATGAATACACAGACAAATGCAGAATGGGGGAGACATCCAGTGACATCAAACACCTTTGAGGTGGCCTCACTTTTGTGGACGGAGGTGGGTGGGTGGGAATGTCAATAACTCACCGTAAAGACTGAAAGGCCCAGTTTGGCAGCTTCTTTGTCTTCCTTGGAAAACATCATCCTGCTTCCATCATACCTGAAAAGAAGTTAGACTGGAACATCATCATCATCATAATCTATTTCATTTATGAATTGCTTCCTATGAAATAAAATCATATACAAAGCAGTTGCATATATAAAAAGTTAAAACAATTACATACATACTAGGGGCTGCCGTCCCTGCTCGCTTCGCTTGCCAACCATCACCAAATTCCCCCACCTACCCCCAACTCCTCCCCCTTAAACCTTTATTTGTTTATTTATTTGATTTATATCCCGCCCTTCCTCCCAGTAACCACCTCCTCCTCCTCCAACTGCAACTGCTAAGCCCCCTCCCTTCCCTCTTGTAGACCTTGCCAAGATCCCTCCCTTTTACCCCTAAAACCTCCCCCAGACATGAACGATGGTGGTGGTGCCTAACCCTTCCACTTTGAGAGGACCACTTGAAGCTATTTGGAGCAGCAGCAGTTACCTTGAGCTCCCGAGGCCCAACACACGATCGACTCCCTTCTCATCCCTCTCTGCTCCATCACGTTTACAGACCTCAGCAAGATCCTGGGGGGGGGGGAACAATATTGCAGACAGAATTAAGTGAGCACAGCTCTGAGCTGAAGAAGTCTTTTCTCCCTTAGACCCTTTGCATCCTCCTCAACAGGATGCAGAAGTCGGGCGCAAGGCACCCTCTGTCGCAACTTGGTACAGGAGCCAAGTGAAAGAGGCTGGCTTGCTGGCTGGCATCTCTGCTAGCCTAGCCCAGAGTAGTCCCCTAATAGAAGAGGTTGGGAAACTATTTCAGACCAAGGGCCGCATTCTTTTCTGGGCAACTTTTTGAGGGCCATGTGCCAGTGGTGGGTGGGGCCAGAGGCAAAAGTGGGCGGAGCAACACATGTAAATTCTACCTTTGTACAATTGGCTGCTTTCTACACACACTCACACACCCTTCTCTGTCCTCCAGCCAGGCAAGCAAGAACTATGATCAGAGTTAAGAACATAAGAACATAAGAAGAGCCTGCTGGATCAGGCCAGTGGCCCATCTAGTCCAGCATCCTGTTCTCACAGTGGCCAACCAGGTGCCTGGGGGAAGCCCACAAGCAGGACCCGAGTGCAAGAACACTCTCCCCTCCTGAGGCTTCCGGCAACTGGTTTTCAGAAGCATGCTGCCTCTGACTAGGGTGGCAGAGCACAGCCATCATGGCTAGTAGCCATTGATAGCCCTGTCCTCCATGAATTTGTCTAATCTTCTTATAAAGCCGTCCAAGCTGGTGGCCATTACTGCATCTTGTGGGAGCAAATTCCATAGTTTAACTATGCGCTGAGTAAAGAAGTACTTCCTTTTGTCTGTCCTGAATCTTCCAACATTCAGCGTCTTTGAATGTCCACGAGTTCTAGTATTATGAGAGAGGGAGAAGAACTTTTCTCTATCCACTTTCTCAATGCCATGCATAATTTTATACACTTCTATCATGTCTCCTCTGACCCGCCTTTTCTCTAAACTAAAAAGCCCCAAATGCTGCAACCTTTCCTCGTAAGGGAGTGGCTCCATCCCCTTGATCATTCTGGTTGCCCTCTTCTGAACCTTTTCCAACTCTATAATATCCTTTTTGAGATGAGGCGACCAGAACTGTACACAGTATTCCAAATGCGGCCGCACCATAGATTTATGCAACGGCATTATGATATCGGCTGCTTTATTTTCAATACCTTTCCTAATTATTGCTAGCATGGAATTTGCCTTTTTCACAGCTGCCGCACACTGGGTCGACATTTTCATCGTGCTGTCCACTACAACCCCGAGGTCTCTCTCCTGGTCGGTCACCGCCAGTTCAGACCGCATGAGCGTATATGTGAAATTAAGATTTTTTGCTCCAATATGCATAATTTTACACTTGTTTATATTGAATTGCATTTGCCATTTTTCCGCCCATTCATTCAGTTTGGAGAGGTCTTTTTGGAGCTCTTCGCAATCCCTTTTTGTTTTAACAACCCTGAACAATTTAGTGTCATCAGCAAACTTGGCCACTTCACTGCTCACTCCTAATTCTAGGTCATTAATGAACAAGTTGAAAAGTACAGGTCCCAATACCGATCCTTGAGGGACTCCACTTTCTACAGCCCTCCATTGGGAGAACTGTCCGTTTATTCCTACTCTCTGCTTTCTGCTTCTTAACCAATTCCTTATCCACAAGAGGACCTCTCCTCTTATTCCATGACTGCTAAGCTTCCTCAGAAGCCTTTGGTGAGGTACCTTGTCAAACGCTTTTTGAAAGTCTAAGTACACTATGTCCACTGGATCACCTCTATCTATATGCTTGTTGACACTCTCAAAGAATTCTAATAGGTTACTGAGACAGGACCTTCCCTTGCAGAAGCCATGCTGGCTCTGCTTCAGCAAGGCTTGTTCTTCTATGTGCTTAGTTAATCTAGCTTTAATCATACTTTCTACCAGTTTTCCAGGGACAGAAGTTAAGCTAACTGGCCTGTAATTTCCGGGATCCCCTCTGGATCCCTTTTTGAAGATTGGCGTTACATTTGCCACTTTCCAGTCCTCAGGCACGGAGGAGGACCCAAGGGACAAGTTACATATTTTAGTTAGCAGATCAGCAATTTCACATTTGAGTTCTTTGAGAACTCTCGGGTGGATGCCATCTGGGCCCGGTGATTTGTCAGTTTTTATATTGTCCATTAAGCTTAGAACTTCCTCTCTTGTTACCACTATTTGTCTCAGTTCCTCAGAATCCCTTCCTGCAAATGTCAGTTCAGGTTCAGGGATCTGCCCTATATCTTCCACTGTGAAGACAGATACAAAGAATTCATTTAGCTTCTCTGCAATCTCATCATCGTTCTTTAGTACACCTTTGACTCCCTTATCATCCAAGGGTCCAATTGTCTCCCTAGATGGTCTCCTGCTTTGAATGTATTTATAGAATTTTTTGTTGTTGGTTTTTATGTTCTTAGCAATGTGCTCCTCAAATTCTTTTTTAGCATCCCTTATTGTCTTCTTGCATTTCTTTTGCCAGAGTTTGTGTTCTTTTTTATTTTCTTCATTTGGACAAGACTTCCATTTTTTGAAGGAAGACTTTTTGCCTCTAAGAGCTTCCTTGACTTTGCTCGTTAACCATGCTGGCATCTTCTTGGCCCTGGCGGTACCTTTTCTGATCTGCGGTATGCACTCCAGTTGAGCTTCTAATATAGTGTTTCTGACAGCTCAGCCCCCTCCGTTCCTGGCTCCCCCTGTGGAAGTGCAACCTGAACTGTCAGACACTGTTCATTGGACATGCCCACACAGCTCACGCCTGGGACTCAGCCTTGCTCACCAGACATTTCCCAACTGAGTGCTCTCCAGTTTTCCACACTTGATCCGGCAGGCAGCCCCCAACCGTCGGAGGGGGAAGTTGAGATCAAACCACCTTCGCCCCATGCTCGGAGGTATCAGAGGCAGGAAATTCAGTACTAGTTCCCCTCTATCGGCCCTGGTAGGCCTCATCTTGAGTACTGCGTTCAGTTCTGGTCTCCGCACTTCAAGAAGGATGCAGACAAACTGGACCAGGTTCACAGGAGGGCAACAAGGATGATCAGGGGACTGGAAACAAAGCCCTATGAGGAGAGACTGAAAGAACTGGGCATGTTTAGCCTGGCGATGGGAAGACTGAGGGGAGATATGATAGCACTCTTCAAGCACATGAAAGGTTGTCACACAGAGGAGGGCCGGGATCTCTTCTCGGTTGTCCCAGAGTGCAGGACACGGAATAATGGGCTCAAGTTGCAGGAAGCCAGATTTCGACTGGACATCAGGAAAAACTTCCTAACTGTTAGAGCCATACGACAGTGGAACCAATTACCTAGAGAGGCAGTGGGCTCTCCGACACTGGAGGCATTCAAGAGGCAGCTGGACAGCCATCTGTGGGGAATGCTTTGATTTGGATTCCTGCATTGAGCAGGGGGTTGGACTTGATAGCCTTATAGGCCCCTTCCAACTCTACTATTCTATGATTCTATGATGAAACTGAGGTTATCATACTTTGGACACATAATGAGAAGACAT
This sequence comes from Rhineura floridana, assembly GCF_030035675.1. NCBI lineage: Eukaryota > Metazoa > Chordata > Lepidosauria > Squamata > Rhineuridae > Rhineura > Rhineura floridana. Next base: position 85,394,963 of record NC_084489.1, on the reverse strand, counting down.
GATTCACTAGAAAAGACAATAATGCTGGGGAAAACAGAAGGGAGTAGAAAAAGAGGGAAACCGAACAAGAGATGGATTGATTCCATAAAGGAACTCACAGATCTGAACTTAACAAGATCTGAACAGGGTGCTTTATAACAGATGCTACTGGAAGTCGCTGATTCATAGGGTCGCCGTAAGTCGTAATCGACTTGAAGGCACAAAACACACACACAAGTTGTATATATCTTGCTGCATTATATTCTAAAATGTGTACCCTCCTCACTATCTTCAAAGGCATGTGCTGAGGTTTTAGAAATAAGCACCTTTACTGAGCTACAGTCCATTAACTGATTACTCAGTTAAAGACCAGGTGATCAGTTAACACAAATAAATTAGTTAACAGCCCTAGTTTCAATACGTGTTTGCTGTGAGCTTTGGGATTAAGCATATTACAAATATGTATATACAACTGTATAAAGAAATATTGACAAAGAATATTTTTAAAATAGATACCTCTTTGCTTAGTCCTGTTGGCTGCTTCTTCACATTCTTATAACCCCTGTAAAGAAACACCACAAAGGAGAGTTACAAAACCTGGCAGAGATGAACTAAGAAGTTTGGCTACTCAAGAGCTGGTGGTCCCTTCAAGTAGGGCTTGGGCAGAACTTCCCAGGGGACTGAGTCCCCTGGATCAGACCTGTACATCTCCCGTTGCGTTACTCGTAAAGGGGCCCACAAGCGAAGACAAAGGCACGCAAATTCACTTGCCACACTTGCCATAGTGAACATTCCTCCCCACCCTCTGGCAAGCGTAATCAGCTCCAGATTTATCCTGAAATTGGAGCCAGAGAGGTGGCTGGGAAAGTCCCAACAATCACATTGTGTTTTGGAAACAACATGGAGCATTTTGGAAATTCAGCATTGCCTCAATCTCTTCCTCAGTGGGAAAGGGGGAGAGTCCTGGCAACCAACATTTGTGGATCACTTACGAGCAGGAATGAGCAATCCGTGGCCTCTCCTGGAGGTTTTGGTCTACTATTCCCACTAATCTTAACCACTGACCCTGCTGGATAGGCTGATGGGAGTTGGAGTCCAACAACACCGGCAGGGCCACAGATTCCCCACCCCTTAGACTGGGCGACTGATCCACAGTAATAACTCTGGATAGAGGCCAAGGTTTGCTTTCTTGGCACAATAAAAATGGAAATGGGCTGCCTTCAAGTCGATCCCAACTTATGGCGACCCTATGAATAGGGTTTTCATGGTAAGCGGTATTCAGAGGTGGTTTACCAAGCCTCCCTCTGAGGCTGAGAGGCAGTGACTGGCCCAAAGTCACCCAGTGAGCTTCACGGCTGTGTGGGGATTCGAACCCTGGTCTCCCAGGGCGTAGTCCAACACCTTAACCACTACACCACACTGGCTCTCTAATAATAATAATAATAATAATAATGTGGGGATTCGAACCCTGGTCTCCCAGGTCGTAGTCCAACACTCTCTAACCACTACACCACACTGGCTCTCTAATAATAATAATAATAATAATAATGTGGGGATTCGAACCCTGGTCTCCCAGGTCGTAGTCCAACACTCTCTAACCACTACACCACACTGGCTCTCTAATAATAATAATAATAATAACAACAATAATAACAATAATAATGTGGGGGTTCGAACCCTGGTCTCCCAGGTCGTAGTCCAACACTCTCTAACCACTACACCACACTGGCTCTCTAATAATAATAATAATAATAATAATGTGGGGATTCGAACCCTGGTCTCCCAGGGCGTAGTCCAACACTCTCTAACCACTACACCACACTGGCTCTCTAATAATAATAATAATAATAATAATGTGGGGATTCGAACCCTGGTCTCCCAGGTCGTAGTCCAACACCTTAACCACTACGCCACACTGGCTCTCACTCTTGGCACAACCCCCCCCCCGAGAAAATTAAACTCCTCAAGCCCATCTTGAAGAACCCCTTGAGGGTTTGTGGCCAGCAATATTCTCAGGCAACATGGGGCATACTAGAAAGTATGAGTGAACACAAGCACAAGATTGCTCGCTTTCTTAATGACTCTCTCACTTTACCTCGCCCTGGGGTTATTGCCGCTCCATAGGGAAACGTCACTCTGAACATGCTTCCAAAGCTGAAACAGACTGAAGGGCCAACCTCATTCCTCACCCACCCCTTCATCTGCTTTTCATCTCTCAGCTTCCATGATCACAGGGGCAGGAGGAGGAACCGCTCTGCTCAATTTGGTGATGGGCGTGCATTTCATTTGCAACGCGTGCTGCTACGCCTGTGGAAAGCAAGCGCAGCTGGACGGGCAGTGTGTCAAACTTACAAGGCTGCCATCATGGCCTCCTCTTCTGCCCGCCGGACAGCAGCCAGCTCATCCTCCCGGGAGACGGGCGCATCGCCTTTCTTCCCCTTGGCATACCACGTGAGATCTTTGCCTTTCTGCCATCGGCCTACCGGGGCCATCAAAGAGTTCCCTGTCGATGAAAAGGAAAAAGACAAAAAAACTTCAGAGTGGGAGCAGAGAGAGTGAGAAGCAAGAAGCCTATGACAAGATGATGGGACAAACCAAAGCTCAATATTAGTTTTGCAGACAGAAGGTCCCAGGTTCAACCCTTGGCCTCCCTGACAGAGATGGGGAACCTGCTGGGACAGTGGCGGCTTCATGTCAGTGGGGCGGTAGAATCTGACACCTTCTTGAAAGTTCAGACTAAAACCTGGAGTGGGTTCCACTGCCCCACTAGCATGGAGCCACGAGCTGCCACTGGTGCTGGGAACTGTCCCCTGTGTTACAGAGGCCTGACTGGCCTCAACCAGAACTCAGGCATTTTACTTTACTTTATTGTTTGCCGTCCATGACCAGGCATACAAATACAAACTCAGGAATCTAGTGTTGCTGGTCCCACACTGTGGAACACTCCTCTGACAGAGATCCTACAGGTCTCCTCGCTTTTGACTTTCAGGCGTTTCTTGAAGATTTTTTTTTTATGCCAACAGGCCAAAGCAGTTGTTCAAAAGGCCTCTTGAGTAGCCAGCCATTTTATTCATATTTTGCATTCTTTTACACTGTTTTTATGTTGCTGCACACCAGCCTGATGTTTTGCGAGAGGGCAGTATAGAAATACTTTTATAAATATAATAAACTGTCGACCCACAGTATCTGGAGAGCTGCTGGTTCCCCATCCCAGCACAACACCCTTGTTTCACAAAGTTAAATTTTACTTGTATTTGATAGAGTTAAATACTGTAAACATACAGGCTGCCTGTGTTTACATTCCGGCTGTTCAGCAATGATTCTTCCCCCCACTTAGCCCCCCTCGCTACAATATTTCAAGCGGTGGGCTTGAATGTTATTATCTCATAGAAGAAAAGAGAGGAGAGAGAGACTGTCCTACATAATACCACCAGTGAGCCTCTGGCTGGACGTGAGATTTGAACCCAGGGCTTCCTGCTTCACTCTCTGAAATAGACTCACAGGGCCTAGCTGACTGTTAGAGCTAACTAAGCCTTGAGCAGTCAAAAGACAGTAAAGGGCCATCTCCATACCCAGGTAGTTTTCTCTTTGTTTATCCGTCTTCACATCTTCCCAGTTGAACTGGTCCTGCCCTCCTCTCACGCCACTTCGGGAAGAGCCAAACATGGTGAAGGAGAGAAGACGAAACAATCAGAGGTTCTTCTTTTTTAAAAATAAAAATAAAAATAAAAGGTAGTACTCCAATCCTCAAAGGGAGCTCAGATTCCAATCTTCAGGCATCTGGATATAGAAAACAAAGAGAGTAACAGGTTTCAGACCTGCTCTAATTCTAAGACTCTGTTGAGCTTTTAAAATGTTATTGTGACTTGGCTTATTATTGCATCCATGTGGCCAGGAAATTTTAATTTCTAAGTTGCAAAACATCAACGACAGGGGTGGGGAATGTTTCTCCGCTGAAGGGCCGCATTCCATTCCAGGCAACCTTCTGGGGGGCGCGTGTCAGTGGTGGGTGGGGTCAGAGGCAAAAGTGGGAGGAGCATCAAATGCTAATTCACTCACACATTCCTCTATCCAGCCAAGCAAAAAGGCTCATTGGAGTTCAAAGAAACATTGTAGCCAGAGAAAAATACTCAAGGTGGGTGCAGAGCTGGACTGGTGAGGGGGTATTGCTGGAGAGAATCCCAACAGCCAGATTGAGAGCTCCCAGAGGGCTGCATTTGGCCCCCAAGTCGCAGGCTCCCTATGCCTGATCTATACACTTGGCTTGATATTACTCTAGCAAAAATAATTTACACATGTAGAGCCCATCTTTTGACAGCTTGAGACAATTTACATTCCAAACCTCACACAGTCACGCAAAGCCAACACAAGCTGCATGGCACCAAGCTACGTAGCACAGCCAGCTTGACGGAAGAGCAATCGTCTGTCGTTAGCAAACATTTCCATTTATTTATTTGTTTGTTTGTTGGTTTGTTTATTTGATTTATATCCCACCCTTCCTCCCAGTAGGAGTCCAGGGTGGCAAAGAAAAGCACTAAAAACACTTTAAAATATCATAAAAACAGACATTAAAATACATCAAAAGAAAACAAAACTTTAAAAACAATTTTTAAAAGCTTTGAAGACTTTTTTTAAAAAAAGATTAAAAAACATATTGCTTAAAAAAAAGGTTTAAAAACATCTTTAAAAGCAATTCCAGCACAGAAGCAGACTGCGATAAGGTCTCAACTTAAAAGGCTTGTTGAAAGAGGAAGGTCTTCAATAGGCAGTGAAAAGATAACAGTCTAATTCTTCTAAAGAGCCCTAACAGCAAAACCTATAAATATGATCACATATATTGTGCCTTCCCTTTCTGAAAGGAACTACAGTAGGGCCCCACTCATACAGCGGGCTACGTTCCGGACCCCCGCTGTAAAGCGAAAACCGCTGTAAAGCGGAATGCATTGAAGATAATGGTGCGCGTCGCAAGAAAATGACACAAAAATGGCATGCAATGAGCAAAAACTGCCTTAAAAGCGGAACAAGCGCCGTAGGAGCAGGGCCTTTCTGCAATTGACAACCACTGTATTAGTGGAACGCTGTAAAGCGAAGCGCTGTAAAGCAAGGCCCTACTGTAGTTCCATTTAAAAATGAAGGTTACAATGTCTCTGAGTGCATGCACAGTGCCTTTTTCCTCAGATGAGAAGCAGCTGTTTCAAATACACTTTTTTCGGGGTACAAGCAAGAGTCCCTCTCTCTGAAGTCTATTATCTTTTAATAACAAATCTCATACAAAATTGGTCAACAACTCCAAAAGTAGAATCACCAAATACACGATTCCCCACATACACTACATGGCTACTAGCCATGATGGCTGTGCTCTGCCACCCTAGTCAGAGGCAGCATGCTTCTGAAAACCAGTTGCCGGAAGCCTCAGGAGGGGAGAGTGTTCTTGCACTCGGGTCCTGCTTGCGGGCTTCCCCCAGGCACCTGGTTGGCCACTGTGAGAACAGGATGCTGGACTAGATGGGCCACTGGCCTGATCCAGCAGGCTCTTCTTATGTTCTTATGTTCTTACACACACTGTCTCTTCATCCTGGCTCAAATGACAACATTCTGGACAGCTTAGTAAAAAAAACCTGGCAGCTTTGCACCCCACTGTCCTGCTTCTGAAACCTTGATGCGCTGGCTAAGGCTGATGGGAGCGTTTTCCAGTTTGGGGGATAGCTGATTTATAAAATAATTATATAATAATAAATTTGGCAGCCTGATCTTATGCATCTTTATTTAGAAGCAAGTCCCAGTGTGTTGATCAGGATTTACGCCTAAGAAATAACGCATAGGTTTACCACCTTCACTTGCAAAACACTTTCCTATTTCTACTGTGCTTATTATTACAAAATATCCACTGGGTATGATTTCTCATGGCTAGAAGAAAAAACGCATGCACACACACAATTCAAGGCATTTGAGTGAAATCCTGTGCATATCTACTCAGAAGTAAGTCCCACCAGACAGCCAGTGTGGTGTAGTGGTTAAAGTGCTGGACTATGACCTGGGAGACCAGGGTTCGAATCCCCACATAGCTATGAAGCTCACTGGGTGACCTTGGGCCAGTCACTGCCTCTCAGCCTCATGAAAACCCTATTCAGAGGGTCGCCATAAGTCGGAATCGACTTGAAGACAGTACATTTACATTTAAGTCCCACCAAGTTCAACAGGGCTAACACCCAACTCAATATATGTACAATTAACTCAATATATGTACAATTACAGCCTAACAGCATAATAAAATGCTCAGGATGGTGTTCTTCTCTTGTCCTACTCAGAGCAGACCCACTGAAGTTGATTGACATAACTAACTTTGGTTCATTAATTTCAGTTGGTCTACTCTACATAGGAGAGTTAACGACAACCCTCACTTAGGAACAAAGGAAGAACTAGTGTGGTGTAATGATTAACGTATTGGATTAGGATGTGGGAAACCAGAATTTGAATCCCCACCCACCCGTGGAGCTCACTGGGTGACCTTGCGCCAGTCACTGTCTCTCAGCATAACCTACATTACAGGGCTGTTGCGAGGATAAAATGGGGAGGGAAGAAGCAAGAATACCACCTTGAGGTCCTTGGAAGACAGGTGGGATAGAAATGTAATAAATCAATCAATACTGAGCGATACCATTGGCCCACCCAGCTCAGCACTATCTACACTGACTGGCAGCAGTTCTGCAGGGTTTCAGGCAGGGAGACTCTCCCATCCCTATCTAGAGACGCTGGCGACGACCCTCTCCCTGGGACACCGGAGACTGGTGACTCCGATGTCAGTGAGGCAGTGAATCCGGTTTGGGTTTTAGCCGACTTTCAAGGAGCTGTCCAAGAAGTCAATGGGGCAGTGAATCCTCTCCGTGTTTTTAGTCCGAACTTAAAATTTTAGTCCAAGCTTTTAAGGTGGGACTAAACCCCAGAGCAGATTCCCTGCCCTGCTAACATTGGAGCCACCAGCCTCCACCGATCTGGGAGTAAGTCCCGCTGAACTAGGGCTTGCTTCTGGGTAGACTTGCACAAGTGATGGGTACAGACACACACAGATACATAGACAGGGAGGAAGAGCGAGATGCACATAGGGACACACACACAGCCCATGCCTCCTTGGACCTTCTCATACCCCAGGGCTAAAGCCCACCTCCAGCCATTCCGTCTTGGAGGGCTGCTCTTGCTGCCGGCCCTTCCGCCTCACTCTTCAGGACCCTCCAGTAGCGCCTTCCCACGTGTTGCACACAGCAAGCCCCAAGCACGCCACTTCCGGCAGCAACTTCCGCAAGCCTAGGGAGATACCATTGCCTTGCACGCCCGGAGGGGTGTACGGGGGGGGGAAGCGGCAGGCACGTTTCTGGGAGCGTTTCTGAGAGCGGGTGGCCAACTCCACCCACACCTTCTCTCACAGGGGCTCCTGTGCTTTTGACAGATGCAAGCATTATAAAGCGATTAAAAGCTGTTTCCCTACCACAACCACCACTCTTACCCTCCTTGGCATGGGGATGTCATGACGTGGGGAACTTCGGTTACGTGGATGCTGCCTGCCCTGCACATCTGCAAGGCACAGGAGCCCTGTAAGGGGAAACAGGATTGTTTCTTAGGGTGGGGCTAGGGGTAACCAGATGCAAAGTAGGGGCATAGGAGGGGGGAACATTTTATTTATTTATTTAATTAATTAATTAATTAATTTCATTTGTATACCGCCCTAAGCCTAACGGCTCTCTGGGCGGTGTACATGATGCTGGGCCTGATCCAGCAGGCAGTGGCGGGCTGGTGGCTCCATGGCAGTGGGGCAGTGGGATCCGCTCCGGGTTTTAGTCTGAGCTTTCAAAACCCGGAGCAGATTCTAATACTCCACTGACATGGGGCCACCACAGCCAGCAGGGCTCTTCCTTAGTTCTTATGACATGGCAGCTGACCACACATCTAGTGGTTTGTGTGCTGCCGGGAAAGGACAGGTGTACCTTTCCCCTGCCCACATAATCTGCCCCATCCCCACAAGGCATGACCCATCTCGTGGCTTGTCCTCACCATCCGGAAGTCACAAGTATACTGCTTCTGAATATGGAAGTTCTACTGTTATGACCAACAGCCATTCACAGCCGTATTTATTTACTTAAGATATTTCTCTATCCCACCATTCTGTCTTTGTATCCAAGAGGCAGTTAACAGCACAAAGTTGGTGTCTTTAAAAAAAGGCATGTTCCATAATTTCTCTGAGCTACATTCCACATTCAGTTTAGCTCAGCTTCTCACCTGTAAAATGGACACACCCCTAGAGCATCACATGGACAAAGCTCTCACGCTCATTCAATCTCCAAGATACCAAGATAATTTATTGCGGTCATTGACCAATAAAAAACATACAGTATTACAACATACATTTAACAAAATCCAACATCAAAAAATTGTTATAACTAGCACCAGTCACTTTGTTTATTTATTTATTTTTTAATTAATACTTTTAAAAGATTCTTTTAAGTTAAAATTACTGGTTGAGTACCCCTTTTGTCAACACATTGTTTCCTGCGACGAATGGCTAGATCGCAGTATTCCGCAACTTTTTCGGTTACATCAGGAGAGTGATCATCCAGTAGAAAATCTGCATAAAAAATATCCTTTCTACCTGGTATTTGATCTATAATGGGAATAATTATCTGCTGTCTAAGATCAGAATAAAATGGGCAATATAATAAAGCATGGATAACTGTTTCGACCTCCTCCTTATCACATGGGCATTTTCTGTCCTGATATGGGACTTTATTGAATTTGCCAGCAAGTAAAGCCGATGGCAGGACATTAAATCTTGCTAGAGTAAAAGCTCTTCGCCTTTTTGGTTGCGTGAGATTCGATAGATAAGCCATAGATGTCAGTGGTTTACTATTATATCTTGTCTTTTTCACTAGCATTAATTGATGCTGATAATCAATATCTCTAATTCTCTGAAGAATACTCTGTTTAGCCTTTTCATAACCCATAGCTAATATTGTTGTTGGTGAAAAACCTATTGTTAAATTTTTTTCTAAGATTAGTTTTTTCCACGGTGACTCAAAATTATCCTTTAACGTGTGGGGTGCTAATCCAACCGGGTTGAAAACTAGCTTTAGCCAATATGAGATTCTTAAGCTCCAGATCCGAGATTCTATGGATGGCAATCCTGTTTCTAGTCTAATTATGCAGTTTGGTACACAAGACGGGACAGCTAAGATCGATCTTATAAAGGTGTTTTGAACCACCTCAAGCGCTGTGAAATTTGTACATGTGCTAATTTGAGTACCGAATATTAACTGCGGTATAACTTTCGCTACAAATAATTTAATAGCTGCTGGTATGAGCTGGCCTCCTTTATTATAAAAAAAGGATAATATCGCTTTCGATGTTCTCTTTGCGTTCGTTATTAGCATTTTTGTATGTGACTGCCATGATTTATTAGACTGAAAAGTTATCCCCAAATATTTAAACACATGAACTTGTTCTATAAACTGCCCATTGAGTCGCCAGAGATGACTTGACCTTTTCCTCTTGGATCTAAAAATCATAATTTTTGATTTCTCATTATTTATTATGAGTTGTTCCTTTGTACATATTATCGCCAAGTTAGCCAATAATCGCTTTAGGCCTATAGGGGTTCTTGAAAATAATACCAGGTCATCCACGTACATAAGGATAGATCTTGGAGTTTCCATTAATCTTGGGGGGTGAGAAGAAACTGAAGCTAAAGTTGTAGCAACTTCATTAATATAAATATTAAACAGTATTGGTGCTAGTATGCATCCTTGCTTTACACCCTTAAAGGTTGGTATAGGTTTAGTCAAATGTCCTTTATTACTACATCTAACCTGCAAGTGTGTATTTTCATGAAGTCCTCGTATTAAGGCCAGCAAGCGACCATCAATATTAGAATTGTGCAGTTTTTCCCAAAGTTTATTTCTAGATATTGCATCAAAAGCATTTTTTAGATCTATAAATGCCGAATACAAGGAACCACCAGATTTTGTTGAATATTTTTCACACAAATGGTGTAGTACCAAGGCCTGATCATAAATCGAGCGTCCTACCCGAAAACCTGCCTGTTCTTGCGCCAAAATTTGTTCTGATTCTACCCATAAACTTAATTTACTTTGTAAATGGGCAGTATATAATTTCCCAATAATATTTAATAGGCAATCTCCAGCAGCTCTAATATAAATTCCTAGTGATCTATGGTGGCACCCCCTTCCTTCTCAGCTCCCACACCCATTTTCCACAAAAGCTGTGCCTTACAGCAAAATCCTATGCATGTCTGGATCAGGCCAAAGTCCTTTCCTGGCAACCCTGAGATCGCTGGTTGAGGTAATGTTTTTGTAGAAGTGTTTAAATGCTTTATCACTGATGTGTTTGTTATCCTGGGCTTTTTCCGGAGGAAGGGCAGGATATAAACTGAATAAATAAATATCTAGTCCAGCATCCTGCTCTCACAGTGGCCAACCTGATGCCTATAGAAAGCCCCTAAGCAGGACCCGAGTGCAAGAGCACTCTCCGCATTCTGCCTCGGACCATGGAGGCAGAACATAGCCATCGTGGCTAGCAGCCATTGATAGTGTTATCCTCTTATGAATTTGCTTATTCCTCTCTTAAAGACATCCAAGTTGGTGGCCACCACATCTTGTGGGAGTGAGTTCCATAGTTTAACTATGTGGTCAGAAAAGTGGTCAGTGCGTAGATCTTTGCAGTTTGGTGGCTGAATTAAGGACATCAGCAAGAGGCCCGCTGCATCAGACCAAAAGGCCTATCTAGTCAAGCGTCTTGTTCTCACAGTGGCCAACCAGATGCCCCAATGGGAAGCCCCAAAGCAGGACTTGAGCCAACAGCACTCTCCCCACTTGTTATACCCAGCAAGAGATGTGCTGCCTGACAGTAGAGGCAGAACATATCCAACATGGTAGCCAGTGTGGTGTAATGGTTAGAGTCGTACTGGGGCCTGAAAGACCAGGGTTCAATTCCCCACTCAGTCATGAAGCTCACTGGGTGACCTTGGGCCACTCACTGCCTCTCAACCTAACCTACCTCACAGGGTTGTGAGGATAAAATGGAGACCGTAAAACTGTGTACACCACCTGGAGCTCCTTGGAGGAAAGGTGGGATATAAATGTTGTTGTTGATTATGATAATAGTAGGGTTGCCAGGCTCAGGGCCTGAGAATGATTCTGTATCTTTAAGAGAAGAGAAAGTCAGCCAAGTGCACTTGCAACCCTGTAATGGGAAAAACCACAAGGTGGAACTCTCCCTTCCCCCTGCTCAACTTTTAAAGATACAAAAGACCTCTTGGTTGTCAGCCTCCAAGAGGTCTTCTGTATCTTTAAAAGTTGTGCAGGGGGAAGGGAGGATTCCACTTTGTGGTTTTTCTCATTACAGTGTTGCAAGAACACCTGCACTTGGCTGAATTTTCTCTTCTCTTAAAGGTACAGAATCATTCTCAGGCCCTGGCAACCCTGCTTCAGATCATAGCCTGGGACTTATGGCATTTCGTTGCACTTTATTGTATATTTTATTATAAAGTTAATGTCATTCACTGCTTTGGGGGCCTTCAGGCCGAAAAGCGGTATATCAAAGTGCAATAATAAAAAAGTAATAAATATAACTTGATAGTGATGCTTAATTGATTCATTGGTTAATCCATTAAAAAGCCCTTTAAGATGTCCCTAATTAATTGGGCAGCAGACTTGAAGAGAATCTTAGGCTAGAATCCAAAACTTACTTCCTAGAGAATAAGCCCCTTTGAACCCAGCAGAACTTGGGAAACATACATAGGATTGCACCATTAATGATTTTCAAGGCCTGTATTTACAAAAGCCACACACAGCAGCAGCCACCTCAGAGAAGACGCTTCCCCCCTCTCTCCCAGGCAGAAGGAAATGCCTCTTCCAAGGTGATGGTTGGTGCAATTTGTGCAAATCCTATCTTTTCTTCTGAATCATAGCTATATCTCATATTCAATTCAAATTCATGCTATTAGAAACACAACCCTATACATGTCTACTCAGAAGCAAGCCCTGAGCTCAATGGGATTTACTCCCAGGAAAAGGCATAGGATCAAAGGCAGCCTTTATTAATCAACCAAGATTTCCTTCACTGGCTGACAGATGGAGTCATAATTTCACCCAGCTAACTATGGCTTCCCAGCTGACAAAACAAAACAAACACGTAGAAGCCAGGAAACAAACTGACAACCTCTTTATTTGTGGACTTTTTAACAACATTGTTAAGTATCTGCTTTGACTGATTTTCCACCTTCGGGTGGCGAGAGGGGAGAATCTCATTTCTTTTTCCAAAATTTTCTGTAATCATCCAGTTCGAAGTCATCTTCAAACGTTACCTCCAGTTTGGGTTTAAGCTTGCTGGCATCTCGCTTCCGCAACCGAGCTTTTCTTTCTGCTTCAGGGAGGGTGTTGATGTCTACAGGCATCTGGAAACAGAATTATAGAACTGTAAGCATCCCTGGGATTGCCGTTTTCCCCATCAGCAAGGTCTTGTTCCTTTTACCAGCTGTAGAAATTCAACAGGGACAGCCTTCCTGAGACGTGCACTTCAGTGCATTGCTGAACATGGTTTTAAAAATCTGACCAGTATTCTGCATTAACTGAAGCTGGCTCCTGACAGGAATGGTTGAGAATGCAGGTGAGAGGGCTCAAATGACTGAATGCTCCTCCATGCAAATATAATTGCCGGCACACAGAAAACTAGCATGCCAGGGGGAAAGGTTAGGGTGCAGAATTTCCCGACATGCTAATTTTCTATGTGCTGGGAATTATTTTTGTGTGGAGTAGCCTGCAGTCTAAAGTGGCATGGTAAAGACACCTGTTTACCACCTTGGTGAGCATCCAACGTATTTGGCTCAAATAGAGGAACTATTTGTCCAGCAATTCTGGAACACATTTCAGGGGGACATATAAGCGGCTCTCTTGGATAGCTGGAAGGTCTTTCCTTTCTCCAAACAAAAAAAACTGGATTTGCCCCGACATTTGGTAAGCAGTTAAATGACTGGCAGATTCTTTCATAGTTCCTGGTTTTCATTCTTGTAGATTGATTCCATAAAGGAAGTCACAGACCTGAACTTCCAAGATCTGAACAGGGTGGTTCACGACAGATGCTATTGGAGGTCCCTGATTCATAGGGTCACCATAAGTTGTAATCGACTTGAAGGCACATAACAACAAGAACAAATTAAACCAGAACTATCACTAGAAGCTGAAAAGATGAAACTGAGGTTCTCATACTTTGGACACATAATGAGAAGACATGATTCACTAGAAAAGACAATAATGCTGGGAAAAACAGAAGGGAGTAGAAAAAGAGGAAGGCCAAACAAGAGATGGATTGATTCCATCAAGGAAGCCACAGACCTGAACTTACAAGATCTGAACAGGGTGGCTCATGACAGATGCTCTTGGAGGTCACTGATTCATAAGATCACCATAAGTCGTAGTTGACTTGAAGGCACATAAGAAATAATTTGATGTTGCTGTTTTGTGTATGAAGTGCTACCTCCATATTGTTAATGTTTTATATTTTGCATTTAGGAACATAGGACGCTGCGTTATACAGAGTCAGGCTACTGGTCCCTCTAGCTCAGTATTGTCTACACTGACTGGCAGCAGCTCTCCAGGATTTCAGGCAGGGGGAGTCTCCCAGCCCTACCTGGAGATGCCAGGGACTGAACCTGGGACCTTCTGCATGCAAAGCAGGTGTTCTACCCACGGAGCCATGGCCCTTCCCCATTTGATATTTTATTCTGTTACTGTGCAACCCACCCTGGGACCATATGGGGAAGAGTGGGATTATAAATCAAATCAGTAAGAAGAAGGGCGACTCTAACCTGAAGGATCTGCCTTGGCTCCTTGTAACGGATGTGGATTGTAGAGCCATCGGGCCTGACTAGAAGCACTGGATAGAGCCGGGTGTATTTCTGCCGCGACATGCAAACGAGGGACGTTCTGTTGGAGTTGGCCTGGCTGGCAGATGTGTGAAGACCGCAAGGCCTGGGAAGGAGTCTGAAGAGGGCCTTTAATGGCAAGACCCTGAAAGAGAATTGAACACTTGTGAGATCCGTATAAAAAGGTACCACAAACACAAACTCTTTTTGTTTTATAGAACAGCTTAAAAAAAAAATCTAAACAGAACCCAATTTTTATAAGGAGAACCCAGTGTGGTTTGGTAAATAGCATGTTTGGCTTTGCATCAAAGAAAGCGCCATACAGAGTCTGAAATTTATACTGGCCATGGATTTCAGCATCTTCAATTGACATCTCAGCTTTCGTTTTAAAACAAAACAAGTTTCTAGCTCTTAAGACTGCAAGTGCAGGCTGGAGAGTGTGTAGAAAGCCAGAAAAGAATGCAAAGCCGCTGCACACCAATGAAAAGATGACTGCAGAACAGGGGTGATTCATCTTTTATCTACTCTACTCTTTTTTGGTTTTCTTAATTTTTTTCTTAAATGTATTGCCATTCTATAGTTACAATATAAATATCTCTTACAATATATGCATATGTGTATCTTACAAAACAGTATTAAATAGTAAAAAGCAATGTTAGAAGATCGTATAAATATTGATAACTTTACAAGCAAATATTTATCAAAATAAGCATCAGCCAGGCAGAAGAGATTGATGAGTTCTTCTATAGATACCTAACATCTATTCCTTGCCCCAAAATCCTTAATTCTTTCTTATATATTTTCTTTCTCTCTTTTTTAAAACTAGAACTCTCATGATCTACTGAACTGTTCAAGAAAACTGCACACTGAGGATGCATACGGGAAGGGCTGTAACTCAGCAGTAGAGCATCTGGCTTGCATGCAGAAGGCCCCAGGTTCCATCCCTGGCATCTGCAGGCAGAAATCCCCTGCCTGAAACACAAGAGAGCCACTGCCAGTCAGTGGAAACAATACTGAGCCAGATGGACCAGTGTGTCTGACTCAGTATAGGCACCTTCTGATGTTGTTCTTTCCATGTCTTCAACAGTTAAGTACTCCGTGCCACATGATCCCAAACACGTGTTAGTAGACCTACACTGGTTACCAGTGGTTTACCGGGCTCAATTCAAGGTGTTGGTGTTGACCGTTAAAACCCTAAACGGTTTCGGCCCAGTTTATCTGAAGGACCGCCTCCAGTATCATCAATCAGGCCGCCTCACAAGATCAGCCTCACAGACCTTCTCTCGGTCCCTCCAGCCAAAACAGCTAGGCTGGTGCGGACCAGGGAGAGGGCGTTCTCGGTGGTGGCCCCCACCCTCTGGAATTCTCTCCCGTATGATCTCCGACATGCTTCCTCTCTGACAGGTTTCCGGAGAGCTTTAAAGACCTGGCTCTTCGGGCAGGCCTATTATCGTGGGGTAGATTAGCTTTCAGTTGTATATATGAGATGTGGTGTTATCAGAGATGTTATATATTGTATATTGTTTGTAGTATTTTAATTGTGTTGTAAGTCGCCTAGAGTGTCTGTATAGTCAGACAGATAGGCGTCTAACAAATAAAATTCTTATTCTTATTCTATTTATGCACCTAAAAGCCCACCCGGCCCACCATCCTTTGTCAGAATCCGAGCAACCAATAAGGTTCTAAGCGTCCACCTTCCCCTGCTGTACAAAGGTGCAAAGACAAGATATTGATCCAAGAAGATATTCAAACAAACATAGATCCAGACCCAAAGGTCCATCTGTCTCCAAAAGGGCTTCACGATACACAGGGGAATATTATATAGAAAAATGCAACTACACAGAACAGAACATAGTTAGGCGCTGGATACAGACCATGCAACTCTGTAGAGGGGAAGTTCAGAAGGCAGATGCAGGAGAGAGAGGGGCTGAGAATTGTTTTGCAGTGATCATAAGCGAAGGCTTCAGGGCTCTCTGTCCCTTCTAATTATGAAGGGACTGAAGGTAGAGCCTGATACTGATTTTATGCCTTCTACGTTAAATTTTACGTTTGTAGTCTCTTTAGTACCAACCCCCTATATATATGTATATATATATATATGTGTGTGTGTGTGTGTATAGTATTTTATGCATTTTGATTGTATTTTATGTATTCTAATTTATTTTAATGTTTTTGTGATTTTACTATTTACCATTTTATTATGTACGTGTTTGATTTTATTTTTGTAAGCCGCCCTGAGTGCCCTATTGCAGGGTAGAAGGACGGGAGAGAAATATTTTAAATAAATAAATTATGCCAGTATGCTAAACATAGATAATTTGGCTGCAGCCCTGTACTCTTTACATGGGAGTAAGTCCCACTGAACTCAGTGGGGCTTATTTCCAAGTAGATATGCCAGTGATTTGTGGCTGGACAGAATCTGATATTAAGAGTACAACACAGTTGTGCCAATATTCAGCTCCTACTCTCAGCAACAAAGCTCACCTTTGGGAAGTTA
This sequence comes from Rhineura floridana, assembly GCF_030035675.1. Taxonomy (NCBI): domain Eukaryota; kingdom Metazoa; phylum Chordata; class Lepidosauria; order Squamata; family Rhineuridae; genus Rhineura; species Rhineura floridana. The sequence goes on along the minus strand of NC_084489.1, from coordinate 85,378,560 downwards.
TAACTACCACACAGGGTTGTCATGAAGCTTACTAAAATAAGATTTTTTAAAAAAGTACCCCCCCACACACACATACCTTAACATGAATTAATACCCAGCCTGGGACAGTCTCCATCAGCTCTCAAACACTTGAACAGAATCTTCAATCTGACTGGCACTTTAAGATTATGATTCGGCAACAGGAAAGAGGGTCGAGTTCCATTCATGAATATTAAAAGTCCTTGGAGGAGACAACTTTGAAGAGCTAATCCTGGCTTTGAAGCCAGTTCCCCACCTATCTGAATGCACTCTGGGTCACATTTTGTTTGATGCAATGGAGGAAAACTAACATCAACCTCTCTTTTTTCCCAAAAGGGCCCTTTGATCCTGGAATCAAACATGATCGAATGAACGGCTGCATTAGTCAGATGAACACCTGTGCAGCACTTTAAAAGTGAAAGGAGCTAATCGTGGATCAGGCTTGGTGCCTTTAAATCTAGAAAGGCTCTTCTGGTAAGAAGTTTCTGCAGAACCTGTTGATCAGCTGTATGCAGGGGGCGGAACAAAGACCCTGGTCTGTTTGTGGATGGAAACTACATAGGACAGATCACTGCGTTAGACAGAGATGATGGAATTGGATCTCCAAGAATAAATCAACTTTACCAGTCCAATATCCAACCCAAGACAAGATATCCAACCCATAAAAAGGGCCTATTGATACATAAAGGGAAAAAGCCATAGAGCATCTGCTTTGCATGCAGAAGGTCCCGGGTTCAATCCCTGGCATCTCCAGGCAGGGCTGGGAAAGACCCCTACCGGAAACCCAACAGTGTAGACAACACTAAGGTAGATGGACCACCAGCTCTGAGTAAGGCAGCTTTGCTGCATTCTTAACACAAATGGGGACGGGAAGCGCTCAATGGAGGAAGTTTTGGAAGGCAGAGTTGCAAGTGACATGAAGGTATTAGTGGGCAGTTCCTTTCGAAGAACAACCAGACTTCTTTCGGCTTTAACTGGCACCTGCTCTTTGTTGGCGAGGGCCTGGAGGATCCTGCTGGACTGAGCCGATTCAGTCTTGGCATGGCTTTCCGCTGCCAACCTGTGCAGGATATTGAGCAGAGATGGGGACTGGGACTTCCTGAAGGCAATGTGGAGCCCCCAGCCTTCCTCCATGAGGGAAGCCAAGACAATTCCTAACTGGATAGCTCAGTGGGGAGAAGCCTTTGTTTCCAGCTCAGCCTGGCGAGCAAGACTGACAATGGCAGCACACGGTGCAACTCTGAGGGCTCTTGAGAGAGTATCTCAAGGGGCCCCCATTCATTATTATTATTATTATTAAATTTATTAGTCGCCCATCTGGCTGGTTATCCAGGCACTCTGGGCGACGTACAAAATAAAAGGTACAAATACATTAAAAATCTGAAGCAATAATAGTAAAACCAACCCCCCAAAAAACTAGAGGCAGACCCGCGGATCTCCGTACCCAAGGAAGACGGAGTGCCATCACTCTCTGCTTTCAAATTTCTCCCCATAACGTTCTGCAAAGCTTTTCCAAGTTGGGTTGTGCATCACACGTGTGCCCCCCTCCCCATGCAGGCAGGCACAGGATTCAGCATTAAGTAAGTCTACTAGTCCACAAGAACCTTTGCTAGCCTGGCTCTGTGCATACTTATGAAATTTGTAGCACAGGATCATAGGGAGCTGCCATTTACCAAGTCGGCCATTGACCCATCTAGCTCAGTATTGTTAACTGACTGGCAGCAGCTTTCCAAGGTTTCAGATAGAAGACTTTTTCGGCCCTATCTGGAGATGCCAGGGACTGAACCTAGGACTTTTGCATGGAAAACAGGCACAATACGGTCCTTCCCTTTTTCTGCAGTCAACCCTTTGCCATGCCATCACTGGAATCTTCGTCCAGTGTCTTTTACCTTTGTTGTTACTGTTTCACGTACATTGCAAATGGAAGATAAGTAAATATAAAGCCCAGTGCTATGCATGCAAGTTCCACAGTGCCCAGTATGGCTTACTGAGGAGTAAGTGTGCGTAAGACTAGAGCCTTACCGTGGGGGGAATCAACTGAAAATGAGTGTGATGCATTTATTTATTTGTTATTTGATTTATATCCCGCCCTTCCTCCCAGCAGGAGCCCATTTCCATGGAATATGTACGAGAATGGAGGAACCACAATGTAAAGGGCCGTATCCCTGCTAGATCCAGGACAACAACAAGACACATTGATCCTATTAAATAAACATCTGGAAGTTATACCTGAAACTCCTGATTACAGTTGTCATTCTGATCTCAGACAGAGCCACGGAAAGCTAGCAAACAAAATACAGGCATAGGATGCCACCCCTAGGATTAGCAAAGGCTGCAGTGATCTTTAGGGAACATGACCTGAGGAGCACAGCTGCTCTTTACGGCATCAGCTGAAAGAAAACAGATTTTTTAAAAAATTTATTTGACAAGTTTTATATATTACTTAATAGACAAAAAAAATCTAAGTAGCAAGACGATATAAAATACTCATTAAACGTACTGACAAGAATCAAACACAGCGACATAGAATGTATCAACGTATAAATAAAACTAGCAGTTTTAAAACAAATACGCGTAATAAGATTTCGTGTCAACATTGCATGTTACAGTTGCATGTGGGCAGGAAAAAAACTTCAGGCACCTAAAATAATACCACAACGGTGCCTGCCTAATTAATCGGCAGGGAGTTTCAGAGAGTCAAGTGCTGCCACACTGGAGAATCGATTCCTTGAAAATGCAGAACAGACATTATGAGGCAGTCGCATGAGCACATGTGGGGTATGTTTCATCGGACAGAGCCCAGATACCCCCAAGCAAACACTTCATAGGAACACAACTTATACCAAGCCATACCACTGGTCTATCCAGCTTATTATTGTTTACACTGACTGGCCAGCGGCTCGCCAGGGTTTTGGACGGGTCTTTTCCAGCCCTACCAGAGAAGACAGGGAGCAAACCTGGGGCTTTCTGAATGCAAAGGAGATGCTCTACCCACTTCCCCACGTTCTTTCCTTCAGAAAAGCATACTCAGCCAGAACACAGACATGCACGGGGTGAGAGCCCCGCCTGCAGGAGGGACTCAGTGGACCTTACTTCCACGTGAACATGGCTAGGATCAGGCTATCAGCTTTGTGGAATGACTAGCACTTGCTTCCAAGTAAACATGTTAAGAACTGGGGTATTCATTAAGTTTACATGTTGCATATGCAAGATGCCTCTAAGCAAAATGTAACAATAAATGAAGTTTTGAAATACATAATTTACATGACATAAAGCCAACCAGTAAAAAAAACCCACTGTAGATGATCTCCAGATCCAGGCAGGCTCATGAGCAAAGAGGCGCTAAAACCAGCTCCCTGAATGTATTAGTTTATGGCTGTAGATAAGGAGAGGCCTTGCACTAAGATTTCCATAGTCAGGGGCTGTACAAGTACCCCATGTTCAGAGGTATATTGCCTTGGGATACAGAGATTCTATTTATTTATTTTTTAAAAGCAAGGATATAAAAAATAGAGACTCTCTAATTGACATCAGCAAGCCTCTGAATACCAGATGCATGAGGGCAAACCATGGTGGATGGCAGAGCCGGCACCAGGTGTGACTGGGCTCTTGGGCACCAGCCTACCCTGGGGCCCCTGCTCCCAGCCCCTCCCCCAGACCATGCAGGACTGCTCCATCTACCTCTTCTCTCTTTCTGTGAATGCCCTGATTGCTGGGTGCGTGCAGGTTGCTCCCATCAACCAAGATGGCAACAGAGGTTTCCTCTAAGGTGCTGATACCCCTGCCGCCGTCTTTGTTGATGGCACACATTGCATGCTACGCTGTATGCATGCACATGCCTGCCATCAATCAAGATGGTGGTAGGGGCGTCAACCCCTTAGAGAAGCCTCTGCTGCTATCTTGGTTGATGGCAGCTGTGTGCACAGCACGCAGGGCACTCACAGAAAAGGAGGAGAGGTAGGTGGAACGGGCGGGTGCCATGGGCACACACAGTCTGTAAGGGGGAGTTGGGAGCTCTGTCTCTGTGATCTGCAGCAGGGTATCCCCGGGCAAAGATTGTGGAAAGGGAGTGGTACCCCCACACCCTAAGGAGGGCCCTTTCAGGGCTCCCTCTAGGCTGCAGGGGCCCTCAGCCTGGGCCCAACCTGGCCGCCCTTTGGTGCTGGCCCTGGTTGTTGGCCATCCATCACAACTAGGGTTGCCAGGTTCATGTCCTGACACTGATCCTGTATCTTTGGGAGAAGAGAGAATCAGCCAAGTGCAGGTGTTCTTGCAACACTCTAATGGGAAAAACCACAAGGTGCAATTCTCCCTTCCCCCTTCACAACTTTTAAAGATACAGAAGACCTCTTAGTTGCCAGGCCCAGCCTCCAAGAGGTCTTCGTATCTTTAAAAGTTGTGCAGGGGGCAGGGAGAATTGCACCTTGTGGTTTTTCTCATTACTATGTTGCAAGAACACCTGCACTTGGCTGACTTTCTCTTCTTCTAAAGATACAGGATCAGTCTCAGGCCCTGAACCTGGCAACCCTAATCACAACCATGTTTTTTTTGGGGGGGGGGGGGGAGAGATTTTTCAAAATAATGTGGCTGACCACCGCTGGAGGAAGCATACTGAGCTGGAAGCACACTGGCCAGATCCAGACAGGCAGTTCTTAAGCTCTTAGGCTGCAATCCAATGCATACCTACCTGAGACCCAATGGAGCTTACTTCTGAGTAGACCTGTACAGTGCTGGATTGAAGCCTTAGCCATCCAGATCTTTTTCTCTTCTTGCAGCCTTGATGCAAACCCCTTGAAGCATTTCCAGCGGTGACTGGTGACTACATATCAGTGGGGCACCTTGGGCAGCTCCTTGGAAATTCAGACTAAAACCTGGAGCAGATTCCACTGCCCCGCTGACATGGCGCCACCTGCCGCCACTGACTGCATTTCCCCTTTCAAGTCTGGTTCCTCCTGCATCTAGGAATGGAAGTATTTGCAGACAAGACAAGGCAGGCTCCTTGCAAGTGTGCGCAGGGATTAGAACCCAACCCAGGCCCAGATATAAGGAGGAGGAAGGAAAATGCAGAAACAGGGCACGATAGGAGAAGCAGGTCAAGCAAGACTATATCATTTCCCCCCCCCTTCCACTCCACATATGGTTTGGCCCTTAGACCTGCTGATCTCCCCTGCCTCCGTCATGGTTCGGCCCTACCTCAAGTACTTCCCATTTCCCCCACAAAGGTTTAGCTCTTATAACTATTGCTCTTTCCCCCCCCCTTCCACATGCAAATAGCTCGATCCACATCATGGTGTTCAGACTTGCCTTCATGCGCTCCCAGAAACTACAGCGTCCCTCTTCCTCCCCGAATGGTTTGACCTACTGATGACCTCCCCCCGTTACACCCTCAATGGTTTGCTCCTTATTCCCCGCCTTCGCCTGGTCGCAGCAGAGTTCGCTCACGTGACTCGGCGCTCTAGACTCACACGGTATCCTTTCCCCTCATCCCTTTTGCCCGCACTTTGCCCCATCCACAACTCTTTAACGTCATCATGCAGCGACATGAGGCTCTCGAGGCAGGGCGGGGTGGTAGCGGAGCCGCAGCGATGACGTAGACAAGCTCCCGGTGTGAGGGGCGGGGTTTGCTGGCGGCGGCGGCGGCAGGGCCCTGCGCTGGCCCGCCCCGCAGTTCTTGAGTCGTCGTTCCAGGAAGCGGCACCCCATGTACTGGCGGCGGTTTTTGTGCGGCGCGCTTTTAGGTGAGTGGGGCGTCCTTTCCGGATTCCCCCCCACGCCAATCTTTGCCCTAGCGGTGTTTCACTGAAAGCCTCCCCTCCTGCTTCCGTGGCCCTTCACCTTGGTTCCCCTCACGTTTATTTGTTTTTTGCCTCGCGGGCGTCGCCCCTCAGACGGCCCTTTTGCTCTCTGTAAATCTTCGCTGCCAGCCTTCCCCTCCTCCGAATCGCCCGCTGAACCTGGGCTCGCCATCAAACGCTCCCATCCCGCGGTGTCTCCCCTAAACCCTTCCCCTCACATACACTTTGCTTCCTCCTTGTGGTCATCTCTGGAGAGCTCCCCGTCTGCTCCTGCCGTCGTCCGCCCGCGCGCTTCTCCCGTCGCCCCTGCCTTGGGAACTGCTCGGTGCCCTCGCTGCTTTCCTCCCTCTGCAAGAGCCTTGCTCCCAGACCCCTGCTCCTTTCCATCCTCACTTTAACGCTTTTCCCTCTGACATCCCCTCCCCCGGTGTATGTGTTGTTTAAATGTGCCCCAAAAGATTCCAGGAAAGGAGTGCTGCACCATAACATGCACGGTCCAGCCCTTAAACAGAAGTCCCGTTATGTAGAACACAGCCAAGAAATGAAAATAAAACTGCTAGAGGGTGTGAAATAAACAGCAGCTAATCGACAAAATTAGCATGCGGTCTGAGCAGCTGTCAGTAATAAACTGGATCCTGGAAGGAAATAACATTGCAAAGGTTACAGCACTGAAAGCCACTTAAAAGGTACTAACGCACATCATCATAGTACATAGTACTTTTGAAGGTATTTTTCCCATGCTCCTGCAGTTATTTTCAGGGAATCGCACAGAACTTTAGAACACTTAAGGCTACTGCCAAATGTAACTCTGTTGGCAGTTAATAGTCACATGTCTGGTGATTTGAGTAGGATGGCTTTTATTTCCATATAACTTCATTAAGAACTGCATGAAAACAATTGAAGCAGGACATATCTAATTACCGCTGCCCTTCACTGGGGAATATGCATGTCATGCTGTCCTGGTAGTTGGCTCCGTATCTTACAAGCATGTGCTGTGTTTTTAAGCTGGAATGAATTTCTTGGGAGCTAGTTCAAGTAAAACAGCCGAGTTACAAACAGGGTATTGCGTATAACTAAAGAGTTACAGCTGATGATTTGGCTGTTTGTTTCAAAGTCAATATAGAATTCATCTCCTAGCTTCTTTGCTTCTTTCATTCTCAGTCTCCCTGTTTGCCAAAGACACAACCGATTATTTATACTAAATCATGTGCAAATCATATCTTCACATCGCTCCCCCAAAGTACATGGTTTGTTTTGTTCCTAGGGATTAATGTGGGAGCTTTTTCTCATTTGACTTTTGGAGTTCTTGGCTATTTCGCCTTCTAAGACCTCACCAGTCAGCCAGACTTCCATTTTTTCACTTACATCAGCCATGCAGCATTCCATGACTGCCTATTGCCTCCCTCTCCCTGCTAGAAATTTGAGTGTTTGTGAGTATTCTGTTATATCACTGTGGCCACACACTTTCTCCCCAGGCCACACCTTTCACTGGTGTCACTTGCCACCTCCCTTGAGCTCGTTTCCCTGGTGGAAATGCCTCCTTGAACTCTCATCATGCCACCTCTTGGTTGCTTGGACGGAGGACAGAGAGGGGTGTGTGAGTGTATGTAGAAAGTAGCAGACTGTGCAGAGATAAGATTTACACAGTGGAAACTGGTGTCTCTGATGTCAATGGGGCAGTGAATCCGCTCTGAGGTTTTGTCTGAACTTCCAAGGAGCTGTCCAAGGTGCTGAAAACCACCAGTCTCCACTGGATTTACATTTGTTGCTCTGCACACTCTTTCCCAGGCCCTGTCCACCACTGGTATGTGGCCCCTGGAAGGTTTCCCACAAGGAGTGTGGCCCTCAGGTTGAAAAAGATCCCCCTCTGCTGGGTAGAGTAATCATGCAAGGGGAGCCTGTAGTGACAAGTATACTCACCCAACCCCGTAATGTTTGTTGTCCTCCACAAGGAGGTTGTTTGTAGGAAATGGGAAACCTTCTGTACTCGTGGAAGTTCCCTGAAAATCTGAGAACCCTGTAAATCCACACAAGGAGCCCACACAAGTACAGGAGACTTCCCACTTTCTGCAGTCATCTTCCATTTCATGACAAGGAAGGGGTCCAGAGCTAGTGCATCCCATCCCTATGACCCCCCACACACACTTTGCATGATTATAGGTATATGGTGTTAGAATGCCTGAATAAGTCTAGTATTAGACCTGAATGGAGGTTACAGTCCTTAGGAAGCTGCCTTACACTGAGCATGAGCATTGGTCCATGTAACTCAGTATTGTCGACACTGATTGGCAGTGGCTCTTCAGGCAAGGGTCTCTTGCAGCCTTATCTGGACATGCTGGGTGACTGAACCTGGGACCTTCTGCATGTAAAACAAATGCTCTACCACTAAGCTATAGTCCCTTCCCCACAAAAATCTGCTCCTGGTTAACACGTCCCACCCCGCTGCCTTAATTTCAGCAGCGTATTTTAGGGGAGAGGATCATTTTGTTGCTGCGATTGTTAAACGGTTAGAAGTCGGAATAACCCTTGCTGAAATCACTCAGATCTACCAATGGATGCAGAGGTGGCTGGACCAATGGTCTGATCTGTCACGAGGCAGCTTCATGTGTTCAACAACCACATCTTTTCCATTCAAATTCATTCCAGTGACAAATAAATATAAATAATAATTCACAGGCACATAACAACAACTACAAAATAATTCAGCCAACTTGTTCACGGGCCTGATGCTGATGCATCATGTTCCTGTTTTAAGCCCAAAGAGGTGCAAAGTCCTTTAAAAGGCCAGGGGTGGTCTGTTGCAAATTGTGTTTCAAAGTAACCATCTATTTCTTTTTCTTTAACCTTTCAACCAGGAAGCGTGCCCTTTTTTTTACTGCCCTTTGATCCCACATTATGAAAGTCTGGGGAAAGTGCACATCACAAAAGGACAGTGCTGTAAATAAAACTCACAATTAAAATTGCCTAATCAGGTAACCTTTCTTGAGGCTACAATAAGAGCTGTCCACTAATCTTCTTTTCCCCAGATGCAAAGCTGCTCTGCCTTTTCTTCCGCTGAGCCTCCCTGCTGCCCAGAACATGCTTTGGTGATCTTTTCCTATGTTTATCTTTTGCCTTCTTTGCTGTCCTTACATAGCTTGGTGGTAGAGCGTCTGCTTTGCATGTAGAACATCCCAGGTTCAATCTCCAGATTCTCCAGGTGGGGCTGGGAGAGACCTCTGCCTGAAACCCTGGAGTGTCCCTGCCAGTCAGTGCAGTACTGAGCTAGATGAATCAATGGTATGAGTCTGTATAAGGCAGCTTCCTAAGGTCATATGCATTGTAATTTACTCTCCAGCTCAGAGAATAGTTAGAAGCTCTACAGTCTCCACATTACTCCTGTTGTCTCCCCCACCGCCACCATTTCTGTTTCTTTCTGCCACTTGCTAGAATATTTGTGCAAACTTAGATTTTGAAAGCAGTTTGAATACATTTATTCCATCTAACCTGTTGGAGCAGACATTTGGCAACAGAATGCTCACAGTCCAGATTCTATGAGCAAGGGTGGTTGTCATTTAGGCTGGGGAGAAACCTTTACACGCATCCTGTGGAAGGAGGAGTTGTGTGGGGCATGTTGAGGATTGGAAAGCTGAGTGGGAAGAAGGTTCAAAGGAACAGAACCTCTGCAGTGGGCTCCTGGCAACAAGCTCCTCCTAACCCGGAGCTAAAGAAGGGAGTAAGGATTACGCCTGAGGTTAGTCATGGCCTTTCCCTTCTTTTGCAGCTTCAAGGTCAAGAGGAAGCCAAGGATTTCCTGTGCTGTGGCATGTTTAAATGAATACAGCATTTATTGCAGAGTTATGTGTGCTTTTTAAGTGAAAGCTTTGTCCTCTTAATCCATTGCTGTGGAAAAGTGGGGTAGAAATATTTCAAATAAAGAGATAAATATTCTAGGGTCGCTATGCATACATTTAAATTCCTTCTTTCCAGAGGCAGCATTTGCTTTGAAGCAGAGGGTCCGCTATAAGAGGGTAAGTTCAGGCTATGGCTGAATCTTCTAAGCTATAAAAAGCAGGAGGGAGCCTGGACAGAACAGCAGAGGCGATTAGGGATTTGGGGGGAGGCTTCTCATTGGCTGTCTCAAAGTGAAGGACTGGTAATTACAAGGCTTTAGGTGCTCACAAATAGCCAGGTGTTCTGTCTGTGCTGCCTCCCTCCCTCCCCCCCCTCCTTGGTGTGGTCAGGATAATCTATCTGGTCACGCAAAGAAAAGAAGCAGGCTTGTATCAGTGAATTTTAGAAGGACCGTAGAAAGGCAAAAGGTAAGGTGTAAAAAAAATCTGGGAGTGCTGATGTGGTAAGGATGTCCACAGCTGGTACCCAAGAAACAACGGCAACTCTTACGGATGTGGATTTCATTCATTGTTCCCTTTTTTGGTTCATCAGTAAAGGACGAAACGTCAACTTAAAAAGAAAGATTTCAAAAATCCAGAACGAGGGAATGGGGGTGGGGAGCTTCTTTGCTGCCCCTTTCGCAAAGGTTTTGGTTCTCGGGCAAGCGGAAGGATGTGGAGCATATTTATTCAGAGGAGAAGCAAACTCATTTGGTGTTTGTTTTTAATTTGGAAAAGAGATTGCTCAGGAGGGATACGACTGAGGTTTAGAGAAACATGCACGGTATGGACAAATAGGGCAGAGAGACGCTCCGGCTGGCTGGGGCGGATGGAAGTTGTAGTCCAAAATATCTGGAAGGCACCAGGGTGGGACAAACTGGTTTAAACAGATATTTAATGTATTGAAGTCTTTGTTCTGTTTGCTGAGTGAAGAGGGGGTGCCTTTCAGTTCGGCAGCAAATGGATTAACAGGGGACTAGCATCTGTTCCTGTGTGACAATGGGGAGAGACTAGGCGTGCGAAGGGCATGCTCTGAACGGAGTCCCATTCCTATTTTGTGCAGTCTGTATTCTGAGCCACCCCCCTCCCCAGTCTGAACTGTATGCTTAGGAAATCCACATTCTGCAACTGGAGTAAATTGTGCATGTTAAATTTATTTATGCCATGGTGTTCTGCTCTAAAGTTTCAAGTTTTTTTTTTAAATATCTAGAGGGATAGCTGTGTTGGTTTGTTGTGGCACCTTAAAAGCTAGCACATTTTATTGTGGCATAACCTGGGACTGAGTCCACAAAAGCTACGCCATCATAAATTAGACTTTACTGTTACACAAGACTCATTGTAACAATAGCTGTACAATGAGAGGAGCAGTAATGCGCTGCCCATCTACAATATGTGGATAATAATACTAACCTACCTAGCAGGGCTGCTGTTAAGATTATTAAGCTGGGCTCTTTCTGGAGGAAGGGCAAGATATAAATTTAATAAATAAATATATGGTTCAGAGGCCCAATTTATCCATAGCGTTGAATGGCCTTTGCTGAATCTTTTATCTCAGCCTTAGCTGCCCAACTGTAAAATGGTACTAATGATCTCTTTTGGATTTGGAGGGGGAGGACGGCAACAATAAATTACTGGAAATGCATAAAAATAACCAGTTTGTTCAGAGGCAGGCAGGGAGCAACATTGTGCTTTTGGCTTTCTGACTTGGAAAATCCCCTCCCAGACAAACATTCTTCTTGGATGAATCGTTCAGGCAAACATGCTTTGACTTTAAGCCCCATCAGCTAAGGTATGGCTCTTGGGACGTTTGCGTTTCCTTGAAACTACACAGGACAGAAATAAATGTGTGTAGTCTTTTAAAATCCACAAGGTAAGCAAAAAGGCCACAGAGCATGGGCAGGACAACAGCAAATTAAGAGCATGCATGCTGTCTGTACGCACATTTGGCCCCTGAATGCCAGGTGTTGGGGATCACATAGGGAATTGGTTGGCTACTGTATGAACACAATCCTGAACCAGATAGGCCTTTGGTCTGACCCAACAGGGTGGTTCTTATGTTCTCGTGCTTAAATGGTTTCTTGACTGAGAGTTGCCTTGCATAATGAGCAGTGTGTGTCTGTGAATGAATAACAGTCTAATCTCTTGTCCAAGTCCTACACTCTGTTGTGTTTCCAGGCACTACCTCCTCTGGTCAGAGCCTTCCCTGAATCTACGGTGCCAGGAAGGCCCTTTCTTTGCTCCTGCCCTGAATGTGAAGTGTGGTGGTTGCTAGGCATGGGAATAGGTCTGAGGGCAGGGCAGGGATAGGAGTAGGGGCAGCTGAGGTCCCAAAGGCACTGACAGCTCTTCAAAGCTGGAGATAACTGGGAGAGTCCCCAGTGCAGTTCCTAGGGAGATGGCAGGCGGGGGCTCTTTCCGTTACCATTCTATCACTGTCCTCTCCCTCTCAGTACTTGCACCAGGTTGGAGGAAGACTGATCTATCGGGCTGCAAGATGCTGATTTAGACAGCCTGTGTTTTTTTTAGATGGCCTGCACGTCAGAAAAACATAGCCATGGAAAGATGTGGGGTGCTGCAATAAATTCTTCATTTATTATTATGCATGAGATAATCCAGCCTTTCTACAGAAGCATTTGAGGCAGCTACATAAGGGTTCTCAAAAGCATTAGAAAGCCTGCGTTCCTAATCCCGAAACACCTTGCCTTCCCCCAGTGATGACAGGACCAAGGCCAGTTGTCCTGAGCGGGCCGTCGGGTGCAGGGAAGAGCACTCTGTTAAAGAAGCTCTTGAAGGATTATGAGAACGTCTTTGGCTTCAGTGTCTCCCGTGAGTGAGTTTGTTTCTGCGGGGCTGGTGGGAATGTGGTGTGTCTGCATCCAGTGTGTTGCAGGGGGCAGCAGGTCCTCAAGCCCCACCCGCAAATTAAGCCAACACTTTTGATGATTGTTAAGGTAATTTGTATACTGCTTTATGCTTCAAAGAAGTCTCCAAGTGGTATCAAACGGTGTAAGAATATCACAAATATAAATGGGGAAAAATAGAAATTCCTCATTTTAAGGTAGCAGAGAATTATTATTATTGTTGTTGTTATTATTAAAGAACTTATATATCTCTTTTGCCACAAGTGACCTCAAAGCGGTTTACATATAAATAAATAAGTCACATCATTACAAATTACAAATCAAACCATAATTAAATATCAACAAACATCAATAATAAAATGTAAAACCATGTGTCAATAATATCAATAATAAAACTACAAAATCAATGCTCAAATCAATATTCAAAATCAATCAGAG